>NC_032022.1:15218623-15415266 GCF_001865875.1 Lupinus angustifolius | reverse complement strand
CATAAGGTTTACATTTTGTTTCAATAGTTTAGATAAATTGTGTTACAAAATGGAGCTTATGGTAATGTATAATATACAGTTCTAACACTAGTACCAATCATCATGTGCAACTCTTACTTGTGGCATGTTTGAAATCCAATGATACAACAAAGGATTAGTGTCAGAAAGAACATAGGTTATGGTATACAAGGGAGTGTCCTAGCAAAACAGAATGGGTTACAATAGTAAATACTAGTGTTATGTTAAAAGAAAATGCTAAGCACACCTTATTTTAAATAGAAATACTACTAAAATATGAGTTAATATTGAATTAGTAGATTTTGTGCTTTATTCAACTCTTATGATTTGATTGGTGGTCTTCTGAATTATAGGCATATGGTAATGATAGAAAGAAGTTAGAGTTATATTGCCATGATCAATAACTTTGTCCTTTGAATTTCTTCATCAGTTCCTGAACAATCAAGATAATGAAGAATAGAAGATTCAACAACAGAATAGATTATCTCTCTTTGTCTATTAGTTGAGATTCCTGTAATTGTATGTGAAATTCATTCCTAAGTAGCAAGCAATGATGTATCAATTAATATGTTTTTGTTTGTGATTCACCATATGGTGCTTTAATAGAAACCATACAATTTTCAATTTTTTTGTCTACTAGCATATTGAATTATTGATACAGTTACATATCCTTTTGTAACTGGATGGTTTTTAATTATTTAAGTTGTTGTTGATCAAGTCCTGATACATCTATAAAAAATTTCTGTAATTATTATTAGCTAGCAAATATTTAATTTTATTAGAAATGACCATTATAATATTTAATATAAAGATTCAGCACATCAAGATGAGGATAGGAGTATGTATGAAAAAACTTTAAATAAATTTAATTAGCAACAGTTTCGCTGTGGCAAAATCAACAAGTTAGCCACGGTTGTGGTGTATCAAAATCAATAGCTTAGCCACGGTCAGTATCGTAGCAGAATAAATTAGATCGTGGCTAACTAAATGTTACCACATTACGAGAAAGCGTACCAATATTACATATTAATCGTGGCTAATATTTAGCAACGCCTCCCTTTGCCATGGCAACAATAAGTGTGGCCACTCAATTTAGCTATGGTTTTTTTGCACATTAGCCACGGTTGCAACCGTGGCTAAATGGATGTTTTTGCTGTAGTGATCAAACAAAATTAATATTATAATAATTGATTCGATACTAGAATTTTATAGATATATTAAGAAAGACTTTAGTCTATATGTCAAAGTTCACTGTAAAGCATGTAGATTAAGTGGTGAAGAGTTATTCTAACTTAATCAAGAGTTTCAAGTTCGAGTTCTTAAAAACATTATTGTATTTGATAGGAAGAACTTTGCCACTCATAATGATACATATCAGCTCAAAATGATTGCCTTCTATAAATAAAAAAAAATACTTGGCCCTAAGATATTTTGTAGCACTTGAAATTGAGCATATATCAAAGTTTGAGTAATGGGTCAACCATATTTTTTTATCAATTTTATGCAATATAAACTAAGATTTATTTTGACTTTAAATTTAACTTGGTGTCTGCATAAAGCTTAATACATTATCATCTTATATTGCAATGACACGTGAACTAATTTCCTAATTATTAATAAGGAAAAGCTTATAACAATCATGCTTTCTTGATCAGTATATCAAAACTGAATATGTTTTAGTGTTGTTTTCCATCACGAGAATCATAAGATACTTCACAAAGAGAGGTAAAAGGAATAAGGGAATGAGAGAAGAGATGGAAAACCTTTCTTAAAGGTAAGGGTGAGATACACATTGTGTAAGTTTAATCTTTTAAAGTCATAATTTATGTCTAACCAAGTTGACTTTAGAAAACAACTTAATCTTCTAATTATTTACGTTTTACCAATATATAATTAAAATGATTCTTTTTATGTAATCAGGTTTAATCGAAGTTATTTTCTAAAATTTGAAGTCAACATGAAAACAAATAATATTTCCCTAAGCATATTGACCAAATGGGTTTTTGATTATTTATCATAAGTTTGAAAAGTTAATTGTGCATGTTCCTTGCAGGTTTTGAAGATATCCAAGCCTAGCCGTACGTAACGCGATTTGTAGTTATCTTTAGGTCAAATATGGACATTTTATAACAAGGAAGCCGTATTTGTTTCAAGTATAGAATTTAAACTTGGCTCACTAAATTTGAATAATAATGTCAAATAATCAATGGTTTATTTTAATTTGTAAAAGAGAAAAAACATATATATGCAGTGTATAAGTATGATAGATTGTTACTGTATCATTTGTTATTAAAAAAGTAACACAAAAGAATGATTAGATGATATATTAATTGTCTATAAATCATTACAGTGATAGTGGATAGATATTATTTATTTTTGTGTGTAAAACACACTAAATTATTATATGCATGATGAATTTGTTAATAATATCTACAATCCACACCCTAAATTCATGATGAAAAGTCAATCTAGTTTATTTTTCATGTCATTTGGGAACTAACATTGTAATTACTTGACATCTTTGTCAAAACTTTCTTTCCATTTTTATAACTGGAGGAAACGAGTTTGAAGCACCAATTTCATTACACAATAGCTCATCATTCAGCCAATTATTGTTACTATAAAGTCCAAATAAAGCTTAAGAAATGAAAAAAATGGGGCATTCCGAGAATCGAACTCGGGACCTCTCGCACCCAAAGCGAGAATCATACCACTAGACCAAATGCCCTGGTTGATAAAACAAACGAAACTCAACATATGTAATATATTTTAGGAGTCATTGGCCATTGTGGAACATTGCAATACCTATTATTTCGCACACCGAACCCATCATTTTACAAATTATAACACAATGATATCAATCTCTACGGTCTAGACTTTGAAGGGGTTACATTACACTAACATCTTACAAACCATTGAGATTCTTCATTATGAACACATGCATATAACAATCCCCAAATTTGCCATGAACTTGGTAAACTAGGGATGACAACATGATTGGTCGAGTAAGCGTAACATGTAGTTGTATTCATATTTGTATTATTTACCGATATATGTGTAGGTAAATATTTAATAAGTTTTTAAAGAATGTAGGAGGATGGTTAAATAGTAAAATCATATTATTAGTTTGAAGTGGCACATGTACATATTTTTCTTGTATAAGCGAAATTTAGAATTTTTTTTCTACTTTTATAAAAGTAATATTGAGTGATAATTTTTTCCGACTTTTTTTAAAGGTAATAATATTTGGTGAGAATTTTTTCCTACTTTTATAAAATTAATACTTAGTGGACAAATTTAACATTAATATTTTCATAAATAAAAACATTCTAAATTGTATGTCTTTTGCAAGTAAACCATGAAATAGTTTCCCTTTCTAATTAGTCTTTAAAATTTAATTATTTATGAAATTGCTCCCTACATTTTAGATAATGTTAAATTAATAGCATTTAATAATATTACTCCATTAATCACTTTTAACTATCAAATTTACTTATTTTCTTATTCTTAATGAATTTTGTATTTTAATGGATCTATTCGTTTACCAATGTTAGTTAATCTGCAATATTGAATTTTTACTATTGTGAGTTTGATTACGTCGATTTCTTTATTGCTTATTAGTAATTTAAAGAATAATTAATAAAAAATATTTTATGATGACGCTTACGAAAGGCATAAAATTTATATAGTTTTTATACATTTTTCCCAAATAAATATAATAAATAATACAAATAAATTTTAAGTATTTATATCACTTTGTCTATTTAATTTTTTGTAATGAGCATATAGAATTTAAAAGAAAAAATAGTTGTGTAGAATTTTGAACTTTATATTTCGTATAGATACATAATCTTTAAAATGAAAATAATTTTCAATCGGTCTATGTAATACATACTTATAATCCCTTGATCAAGAAAAAACATATTAGAGTCTTATATATTGGGAAAAAACTCCATAAAAGAAATTGTCTTCTTGGTTGTGAATATTCTCTACTCCAATAGAATTATTTGTGAAGGTGAATGTGTATGGTCTTTGAAAAAGGAAAATAAATGAATTAACAAAATAGGAACAAATAATATGTGTGTGAAAATAAGACAAATATGTATAGTTGATTGCAATATTTCATATGTTGTAAATAAAAATGCATATTTTCTCTGCTCAATGGTATTTTAAGGCCTGATTGTTATCATAAGCAAATGCATGTTCAGATGTATTATTTGGCATAATAAACATTTAATAATAGTTGGATTTGATTGTAAAAAAATTAGTATTAAAATTAATTTATTTATCTTGGGGAGGAAAATAATTAAACGGGATGATATTATCACAAAAAAAGGAAAATGATGTAGTAAACACATAAGAAACCAATAAGGCGTTGACATATTGATATAATACTTTGTTAGATCCTATATAGATTAAGAAGTCAAATATTTAATTCATAAGAATGATATTAGTTAGAAGGGACAACAATATACTAAAAAATGATTAAATCTTTATTTGTAAGGAAGAAATAACTTTGTTTATAACCAAAAAAATAGTTAAGGTGATTTCCATTAAAAAATTCAATTATACCACATATTTTTCCAAGTATATATATTAAGGGGTGTATTA
This sequence comes from Lupinus angustifolius, assembly GCF_001865875.1. NCBI lineage: Eukaryota > Viridiplantae > Streptophyta > Magnoliopsida > Fabales > Fabaceae > Lupinus > Lupinus angustifolius. Next base: position 15,410,637 of record NC_032022.1, on the reverse strand, counting down.
AATGAAGAAAACTTCCAATAGCTAGTATTTTGAATGAAAATAAAGTGTGATACTTTATAGTAAAAGGTAATGAGCTTATTATTCACTAAGTATAAATGAAAATTTACAGTATTATAAATTAATATATTTATATAATGATCCATGTATTTATTTATATTTTGTGTTGTAGAGTATCGTCACATCCTAACGCATAGCGTGACACTTAGGTAGCGAAGTTCGCAATGTGGTTCAAATGGATTTTAACTTTTATTTACTTTTGTGGAAAAATATTAAAATGAAAGACTGATTGTGTTAGCATAATTTTAAAATATTTCAATTCTTTTCCAACTTAATATATATGCGTATATATGTCATTGTTCGAAAATATATCCTTGTAAAGACAAATATATCATTATTTGTAATTTGTGAGGGTGGTTCTAACTTTAGATGAAATTCTTGATTAACAATGAAGTAAAAAAATATGGAGAAATTAGTATATTATGGAAATAGGTTGATTACTTTCCTATACTAGTAATAAATACTAATTAAATTACTAAATCTTGGAAAAGATAAGAATATAAAAAATCTTATATGATTTGTCAATATTCCAATCAAAATAAAATATCATCAAAGTGTTAGTCTAGTCGTGTAAGATTATAATAGATCTTCTTCAAAATAACCAAAATATAAAGAGTTAAATTTCCGAGAGCGACATTTGTTGAGATGTCGAGTCGTCATGTACACTGAAAATAATTAATTCCTTACCAAAAGGTGAAGGAGTGTACTTGTTAATACAAAAAAAAAGTCAATTTAAAATATAAAAATATAACTCATAAGAATATTATATCTTATATTTTTAATATTTTATTATATTTATAACTTTCATTTATTAGATCATTAATGTATAATAAAAAATTATTGAATTAAAATAATACAGATTGAGAAGCACAGGAAAGGATTGTAAGTAGTGCTTTAAACTCCAATTGTGATTGTAGAGATGAATAAGTCATTGCGCTCAGAATTAAGTGTATTTTTTTGTGATCAAAAATATTTTAAATTTTGATGTATTGTAATATGATGTAAACAATTTTAATATTGTGGTCCCATATTTTAATAAGTTCTACCATTTAAAAGAATGGTTTTAAGCATGAAAAAGTTAATAATTACCAATATTAATCGAATGAGTTAGGATTCTTTTCATTATTAGTGAGAAGTGCATAAAAACAAAAACAATTTTTTTATGATTGTCAATTTTATGCTTTAAGTGTAATTTAATAATATTTTTACTCTGTAAAATCAATAATTTGTTTATCGGATGATTCATTTTCCTATCAAACATACTATGAAAAACTGATCTCTTTTTTGGTAAAATAAGAAAAACTGATCTGAATCAAATATCAAGTATCGAAAATAAAAATTGGACATAAACCTCATAGATAGGCCAATTAATAATACAATTATATAGAATTTTGTCCCCCAAAAAGAAGATATTAAACAAATACTTATGCAATATTAAAAGTAATTCAAAGTCTCCACAATAACACTTAATTATGCGAGAACTTCCATATCGATAAATTTTGTAGGGTATCAATTCTTCCTCTGATCAAAATCAACAGCACATCTCTAGGCAGCAGCAGCAACCCAACGCAGCAATACTACAATACAACAATAATAAAGTTAATAATTACATATAAAAACAAAGTCTATTATCGAAAAATCTAATAATTTAGATCTACTCATTAATTCAAATTATTGGATTTCGCTAAAATTGATAACAAGACGTGGTTAAATTTACTCTTGGAGTAAGTAAATCTCCTCCCGTAATTTAATATCGGAATAAGAATTTAGTATTATAATTGAAAAGGGTACGTACCACCCAGCCATTACACCAGTACTCGCTGATGAGTTACTCTTTTGTTGTGTCGTAACTACAGGAGGAGGAGCTTGATTGATAACAACTTGAGGTGGCGGTGGTGCCGGTGTTTGATAAGCTGGTTGAGGTGGTGGTGGAGGTGGAGGTCCTGGATAAACTGGTTGAGGTTGAGGATATCCTTGAGCATACCCTACAAGTAACACAACAATAATATATATAACCATATATCTAAATTAATCACCATATAATTCATAATATATAAGACCATAGTAATATTTTTGAATGAATAAGATTAGAATATTAATTGATATAGGTATATATGTAAATGAACCTGGAGGAGGTGCATGATTAGCATCATGGTGATGGTGATGGATGTGTTGTTCCATCTCCCTTAGCTTCTCACTCTTTGGATTTCTTCCTCCTTGGCTCTAAAATCAATTTGAGATTATTGAAAGTGACCAAAAATAAATAGTAGTCGATCACCTACTATACAATGTTCGTTTATATATATATTTTTTTCATTGTGATAATAAGAGTTAGGTGATGGGGTAAATGGTAAATGAGTTTAAATTCATTTATGAAAAACACGGTTTCAACAAATTCATTACGGACCTACAAAAATGGAATGTTATTATGTTGGAATCTTTATTTTAGAAATTGAGTTATGGAAATGAATACAACATTTTTCAACAAAACATTTTACATTCACATGGTTAAGGAATTCAACTACCTACTACTTGTGTTGGCCTTATTCGTATCAAATACTTATTTTAAATTTCATGATATTAAACATGTAATTTAGAACTCCAACACTAATATGGACGTAAAATATATTTGTAATTGAGGAGTTCAAACTTAAACTCAATTAATGGTTACTTTTAAATCTTTGTTTTCTATTCTTTTTGGTATGCAGCAAAATTTCTACTAGATTATTCAAATAAGTTTACCTCTACCAACAAATTTTTTTCTCCATATACACGAAAAGAATTAGACCACGCACTGAGTTCATCCAACTATTTGTCAACTATTTGAACCTGGTTCATATATAAAGATTGTAATTAAAATATTACTAACAAAAATAATATTTTTTTATTGATAAGCAATAGATAAATATAAATTTTAATAAAAACATTAATGCACATTATTGTTGATGTTGACTTTAAAACATTTTTTTTTGTCCATTATCACTATTACATTATCATTATTGTCTGTTCAATTTGGAAATATATATAATGGGAAGCGATTCACTTACTCTACGAGTAAGTTAAAAAAATTTATTTGACATCTTAATCATTCATTATAAGAAAATTTAACAATTTAAATTAGTAAGTATATCTGAATTATTAGATTTTCCTAAAATAAATCATTAAGATATAGAATTGAGTTTTTGAATTTACTTTTGTAAGTGGATTTCTTCCGATATATAATTGGATTAGTTATTTTCCGAAATCATAAAGGTAAGTTTATAATTTTTAATCTGATTTTGATAAAAGTAAAACATATTGACAACTTAGATGTATGGATGATAAAAAAATCAGACACATGGCAACTCATACAAATATCCATAATAGGTTTCTACAATAACAACTTATAAGTGGGAATGAGTTTTAATTAAATTTTTGTATATATTATAGTTTTTTATTTTGCAATTATATCATATGTACTCTATTATTATTTCATAATAAATAACATTTATTTGACTAGGATCATAAATTTATATATAAATATCATATTATTTATGTAATAATTATTTTTACATATTGGTTATTATCAAGTATATAAATATATAATTTAAAATAAAAATTCGCTAATTACTTGTAAATACTTGTTACTCACATAAGAACCCACAAATATTGTGGAATTGGGAACGAGAAAACATTATTCATGCATGCCCACTCCTGTTGCCATAATACCTATATTATGTACCAAAAAATAAAGATATTATAAATTCACCTTATTTTTATGGAAAAAAAACTAAAACTTGAGGCTCCTCCACCGCCATTTCTTTTATTTAAAATTTGATTTATTTATTTTATTGAAAATCAATTTTCATTTAACACTTAACTTCAAGGTTATTTTCTTTCTCATTTACACTTCTATCAAACTTCATATTAAAAAATGTGTTATTAGTTATAATATTTTTACAATGAAAGTAATATGTATATAATATTAGTATAAAATTTATACACAGTCACTACATTGTTCATTTATATTAGTTATAGTTAAAAGTCAATTATGACCAAATATAAATGATGAATGATAATTTAAAAATATCTTACACTATTAGTATAAATATATTTTTCTCTTTAAAAATATTAATTTTGGTTAATTTTTTAGTCTTAGTAATGAAGTAATAAAAATAAAAAGTTATAATAATATATATGATGATAAATATTAAAAATAGTATATTTAAAAAATATGTAATTGCACAATAAAAATAATCACAATATAAACAAATAATTTCATGCTTTTTTATAGTTAAGATACTCAAATAAATAATAATCAAAGTCACTTATTTATTCCGTTATTTTTATTTCCATAAAGTATATTTCTAATTACTAATATATGTTTTTTTGGGATTTTGTATCAATGCTATAGTTACAATAATTACTTTAATTGCATTGTTCTGATGCTATAATAATAAAATTAACTTCTTTGCCATTATTTTTTATTTCTATAAAAATATTTTTAATTATTAATAAATGTTTTTGGATTTTGTATCAATTTTTAATGTTAATTCTCAAATTTATATTATAAATAATAGTATTTTATTTGAACTATATGCTTGACTTTGACATATGTTGTGTATGCATTGTCTATAGAGGCAAAACTTTATGCCTCAAAAGGTTTTAGTTTTTAGTAATGGGTCGAGGGACTTTTGGTAAAAAAAATTATTTGTTTAGAAAGAAAGGAGAAAGAATCATATTTATTAAGAGTGTTAAATTTATACACTCACATAGTCTAAAGATGTATATATAATCAATATAGTATCCATTATTCATTTGAATTACTTTTTTTTGAAAAGTCAATGATGATTGAAAATGAAATGAAATGATATAATGATAGTGTAAAAAACTCTTATACTATTCACTGTCATCTCATGAGTTTTAGTAAAAATACAAAAATCACTATTCACTTGTTTACTCTATAATATATCATGTATGTTTTTAAAAATGATTTTACATATTTAATTTTACATGTTTTCTACATTGGAAAATACTCAATGCACGGTTGAAATAAATATTAAAGATGCTACATTTGTAATTGTAAGAAGAACAATAAAAAATTCGATTTTGGTTTGAAACTTAATATGTTATTTAATTTTTTTAAGTTTGGTTTGAACTTAAGTTAAAATATGAATTCATTAAATAAAGGGTATAAACTTGAATTATAGTTCAAAACTTATTATATTATTAGGTAACTCGATTATCTATACTATATATAAAACCAAAACTTGAAATAATTTCTCTCATGGTGTAATTTTCATTTCCTATATTACCCTTAACATTATTTCATCTTTACAAAAAAACTATATAATCATAAGCAACTACCACTAATATATTAATTAAAATATGAATTCATTAAATAAAGGGTATAAACTTGAATCAAATATAGTTCAAAACTTATTATATTATTAGATAACTCGATTATCTATACTATATATAAAACCAAAACTTGAAATAATTTCTCTCATGGTGTAATTTTCATTTCCTATATTACCCTTAACATTATTTCATCTTTACAAAAAAACTATATAATCATAAGCAACTACCACTAATATATTAATTAACCACATATCTCACCTTAAATTAAACATTATCATAAACAAAAAAAAAATATAATATAAAATACACCAAACACAAAAATACATTTTAATTCAAAAAAAATAAAATATATAAAAGTTGAATATGTAGTATCACACAATATTCACTGGCAGACACGAAGTACCTGTACACACTAGTATATATAAAGAGTATTTAAATTGGTACATGTTAAATATAGAGTAATATACATAGTAATATATATAATTTGAGGAATGATTCATTCACACACATAAAAATGTTATACTAATTATACTCAATATCAAGTATTCATTTTCTTAGATTCAACGACCAAATGAATGAAACTTAAAAGTTATTTAATATTTCTTTTTTTTTCTCTCATCAAGTATTGCACTCACTCATTTAGTCAGTTAGATTTAAGAAAATAAATGGCTGAGTTTGAGTGTAACTTAAAATGAGTGTAAACATATCTCTCATCATACAATTATATACATAATATATATACTAGCTTAAAAAATATTTTATAATTATTATATATATAAACTTTAAGGAGGGATCCGTTTATACCTTATTTAGATTACACTAATTACCTCATCAATTGATTTTCTTAAATCCGATGGACCAAATGTATGAGCGAAATAAATGACGTAAAAGAAAAAGAGAGATCTTAGATGATATTTCAGTTTCATCCATTTGAGTGTAAATGGATCCCTCTCATGAGTATATATATTAAAATTTTAACCTCCATATAAATTGATTATTTCTCAAATGGATGAAACTGAAATATCATCTAAAATCTCTCATCGGTATATATATTAAAATTTTATTTATATATATTATATATATATATGTGTTAGATATTATTCAAGGTGATAAACGACATAAATTTGAGTTCGTTATTCTTTTTTAAATATTGTGAAGTTTAATTAAGTTAAATTAGTTGGAAATCATTATTAGACCTGAACAAATACTTAATAAGTCTAGCTAATCTGAATCAATTTGAGTTGACTCATTTTTATTTGGTACTATTAAGAGTATACATTCTCTTTACGAGTAAGAAATTAATATTTTAGAATATAGGATTGTTATTCCCAACAAATTTAAGGTTTTTTAACTATAATTATCCTTCAGGAAGACAATCTTATTTAAAATGAATATCAATTAAATGACAAAACTCAGTAGTAGATATTAAACTCAATTACTTTAGAATTATTACCCTTAGTAATAGGAAAAAAAACTCAATTATTTTATATGATTTGAATCCAAGACTATAATAAATATGTAGCACAACTCCTACATGTTTGCTTACTTGGTTAATATTTTTATGCTTCAGTCTTTCATATATAGGTGTTAAAAGAATAATAAAATATTTAAAAAATAATAATATTTTACAACAAACTCTATCCTTATTTTGCATTTTGTTGACGGAATTTTTCTTACTTTAGATTTTGTTGACGAAATCTTTCCTTGTTTTAGACTTTACTAATGAAGCTTCCATATACGAATTACGTGTTTTTATTTGTAAAAATTAACAATATACTTGGTTTTTGTCGCAAATTTTTATCTTAGTCTAATAAAATAATGTCACCTAATTAAAAATATAAAATAATATTTTATATTACTTGGAGAAAGTTAATTAATTAAAAACATCACAACATAATTATTTTAGCATATAAGATCCATATTCTGTCACAACCCTAACAAATCCAACTGCACCATTTCCCCACACAAATTTGGTAATTTTATAGGAGAAATATTTGTGCGGAAAATTATGTTTGAAGAGACAACCAATCAAATATTTACAACATAAACTTAATTCTAATTAATATTGAATCATAACTGAAACACAAAATAATATAAATAGATTTACTTTTAAATATAACATGTCGCATATATATCTCTATATAACTTTTTTTTTTTAGTTTTTAGACTTAATTACTAAGTTACTACAACATTTCCATAAACAAAAATCAAAGGAGTTAGTTTCCTTTTAAAAAAATTATAGCATTTCAAAACTAGTTTTTAATAAAATATTGTTTAGAAAATAAAATAATTTTCAATAATTTGTATATCAATTTTACCTCTCAATACTTTAAGAAATTACATCAGTTATTATGAACTATTTTTTTATTTCTTTATCCTCACTTATATAAGACTATTTATAAATAGAACAGTGCATGTCCAATAATTAAAATATTAAAACAAATGACTGAAATTTTTGGTTTTTAATTATATGTGCATTTAATTATTCTAATTGATAAACATTAATTAACAAATAAATAATAAAATTATTGCACATCCTTTCTAGACATGCTTTAAATTTCACCTAGCTCTAAAGTTGAGTTTATAGAACATCTCTATTTAACAGGTTATTAGAAGTACAAATTTCTAACTACATTCTAGCTTACAATAACAAACTCATAATTATAAGCTAGTTTTGTCGAATAAATCCAACATATATTTTGAGTTGGTACAACTAACAAGATCATCCCAAAAAATTTAAGACCTCGTGAGGGTTAGTTTGATTCCAGCATGTCTTTTGCTCTGATTAGAATCGAACTAACCCATAGACCTATTAAACCTAAGTACAAAACACTAAAATAACTTAGTTTTATAGCTTGAGAAAATATCAATTGTTTACTCTTCATTCTTTACTCAACTATATTTCTAGTCTCGTCTCACTCTTAATTTCTTCATTCATAACTCTAAATTTACCATTTTATAAATAAAATTTATACATATTTGTACGATTATAATTAAATTAATTTATATTGCACAAATTAAACTATTTTTTAATAAAAATAATTTATTTATTTATTATAATTTTGGGCTTCGTCTCACTCTTATTTATTTATTATAAGCACATTTACACTCAAGTCCGACTCTAAAAAATGTAACTAAATTTAAACTAACTTTGTATCCAAAAAATAAGTTATTGTGACTTTTAAATGAAAAGAGACCATTAAGACATTTTCCCATATATCATTAATGACAAATTAGGTCATGAAATTTATTTTTTGTGGTGAAAATAAGAAAATTAAATGAATCATCTAACATTCTTTATAAACATATGTTAATTATTTTTTGAGTTCAACACTATCAAAGAAGGAAGCTCAAATTCATCTATGCACAAGCTAAGTCAAGCTAAGAAGTATGCCTATGACTGAGCCAAGATGACCAATCATGACCGAGAAGACCAAGCTCATAGCCGAGCCAAGATGGCCAACCATGGTTGAAGAAATCAGATTTGTGATAAAGCCAAGATGGTCAACCATGATCAAGAGGCCTAACCTATGACCGAGCCAAGATGGCCATCTATGACCGAGCCAAGATGGCCATCCATGACCGAGCCAAGATGGTCATCCATGACCGAGAAAATTAGATTTGTGACCGAGCCAAGATGACCAACCATGACCGAGGAGACCAAGCTCATGACCAACCATGACCAGGAAATCAGATTTGTGACCGAGCCAAGATGGGCAACCATGACCAAGGAGACTAGGCGCATGACCGGGACAATCTGACTGAAACATTTGGCCACACATCAAGCCATGATTAAGACACGCTGACGACATGTCTGGTCACACATCCAGCTATGACTAAAACAACCTGACCGACACGCCTGACCACACATCAAGCCATGGTCGTGACAATATGACTGATGCACCTAGGAATGATCAAGCCATGATCGTGCCAGTCTAACCAAGGTGCATAGGCATGCATTAGATCGTGGTCAAGGCATGAAATTTAGTATCCATCATCAAATATTTTTTATATTACTTAGTTTCACAAGTTATCAACGTAATTGGCGTATTTAACATGTTCAACAACTAAAATAGTTAGTTAGAGAATTAGTTAGGATAATTTTCATTCTAATCATGTATATAAGGATTAGATGGTTAATTATTGGAATTGTCAAAATCATTCTATCATTTCAATAATATTGAGGTATTATTCATTATCTTCCTTTTCTCTTCATCTTCTATCCCTTCATTGGATTGATAATCCAAACATTCTTTTAAATATTAATATAATAACAGTGTATAAATTTATAAATATGTAATACATTATTTATAATTCATTTGTATTATTTCTATCTAATAATCAATAATAATTAACGCACAAAATATAATTGCCGTGCTAATAGTTTAAAAAGCTCTAACACTATAAATACATAAGTATTAAACTCTTATTTTTTATATTTGAGTCTGGGTAAGAATTTTTTTCCAAATTTGCATACTCTATCTCAAATAAAAAAAAGAAGTAATGATATTGGTGAAAATCATAGTTTTTACCTGTATCTGAACATTCTTTTTTTAGACTTCTTTGAAATTAAAAAAAAAATTAAAAAAAAGTTAAACTTAAAATTAAAACCAACAACATATATCAAACGTCCAGAGTTTTTTGGGAGGGTCAATCACGAACCCCAAATTAGATTAATTCCTTACTCAAAAAAGGCAAAAAAAATACTCTTCATAGTACCCAAAAAAATCCACTTAACTTTTTAAATTTAGTCCTACAAAGCTTGAAAATGTGTTGAGCCTCGATATTTATTTCCAAACGTTTTCCTTAAACTGAAATTTTTAGCTTGATCTAACCGAACCAGGGGAGGATCTTCTCTAGACAGGTGGGGGCAGTTACCCCCCTCAAATATTTAAAAATTTTATTAGAGATATTATTTTTGGTATATTTTAAAATTCAACAACAAAATTTAAGGATGAGAGTGTAATATTTATCTATTGTTAGTGTAAAGATTTATACACATTTATTATATCATTCATTTAGATTAATTTTTAAAGAGTTAATAAAGATTGGATATGAATGGTAGGTGATGAAATGACAAAATATAAAAGTCATACATTGTCAGTGCATATATTTTTCTCTCAAAGAATAATACTTCTACACGACTTTTGGACAAAAAAATTCAATATTCTCTTCAAAGCTCTCACCCTCTATGAAGTTTCACTCTCTTTAGTATCAAATGACATGTTCTCCTCTCTTATCGCTGATGTCCCTTCAGATAACTCTCCAACTCAAACTCATTTATTTTTTCACCTTAAAAACGTCATATTTACTCTTTATAAATCAATTTTCTTCAATTGTTTTTTCCATGACACATTATCATATGCCTATGAGTCATGACATGATTACTTATGATTTGTTTGTTTCTTGCATCAAATTTTATTCATGGACGTTGTTATTCTTTGTTAGTAAACTATTTTTTGATTAATTAATTTTAGTTGGGTTATTCCATTGCTATGTATGATATTCTTAATTTCATTATCGTTATCTTTGTATATTTTCTCTTAAAAATTTATTTTTATCAATCTCAAGCATACATTATTTTGATTCTCTATTTGAAATGATAGAAAAACTAACTTTATGCTCAAATTTTGATTCTTCTGAGTTTAGAATATATATAATGTTTATAAGAGATAATGAACTTATTTGTGCTTAAAATATTTGGAATTTCTTTGTAGATTTGTTATGTTAAATTTTCTATCATGTTTCCTGGGAATTTAAACATGAGAAAAAAACTCATTTTTATATTAAAAAATTATATATATTCTAATGATTTCATATGTTATTTATGTATAAATCATAATACTACCCCCTCTAAAATTATGGTCAAGATCCGCCACTTACCGAACCATAATAAATATGGGTTGAAGTGGGACTTACCTTTCGAGTTCAGGCCAATATAAAAGCTTTAATAAGTTGTAGATATGATAAGGATATCCACTTAACTATTCTGATTTGTCATTCATATTTCTTACCTATCCATTAAGTATCTCACCCTTTGAATTTCCCCTTGTTTTTCTAATTCTAAACATTTAAGAGTTAGAGAACGTGGACTTCAGCGTGGTACATCACAACTAAATAGTCACATGACCATAAGAAAGATCAATGGAAATTTCGAAATTATAGTCTCACATTTTTTTAGTAAAAAACTAATCATTTTTTTATGTGTAATTACTCATTTCAACAAATATTGCTACTAAAAATTGAACATTTAATTTTTTTTATTATCCTAGGAATCCTTGTTGGTTAAGAAGCCGAATACTTGCACAACCTATTCATTTTCACAATGTAAGAGGAAAAGGATTAGGCCTTATTAGAATGGACATGGTCCACATGGTTCTGCCACATCTAACAACTTGAGAAGCATTTAATAGAAACAAGTTCCAAGACAAAAGTGAAAAACCTTTTTTTCTAGAAGCATAAATAAAAGTGAAGAATTTGAATAACTATGCACCAAAGACAATTTAGCTGATGGACCATGGGGCAAAAGAAGGGTCTCAGGTTAGTATTTTCCCCCTGCCACTATAAGCTCAAATAAATCCAATGCTTCAGCTAGCACATATAATCATTCAAAGGGTTTCTCTAATTCTTCACCTCGTATCCTTCATTCACCTTTTCTGTACAACACAATAAAATATTATCCGGCCCGGCCCGCTACAACTCGTAGTCTACTTTAGACCGGTTTGAACTTTAATTTGAGAAAAATAAAATATAATCAAACTTTTTAGCTCAAATCAAAAGTGGGTTAGCCCAAACTCATTCAGATAGTTGTTTTGACATGTCTATATTAAACTGATGCAAAACACTTCAAACTTTAATGTATGGATGACAATGAGGCAAATAAAGGTTGAGTTTGTGCCTACCCAACCACGAACCCTAAATCCCATACTAGAACCCAAACATGGTGGGGATAAAAAATTGGCTACCATCCTTACCTGTCTAGTTCCAGGAAATCCGATCTCGTATTCAACATATCTCTTATTATTTAAACGAACCTTTTTCGTCATTTAATGTATTGGAAAAAACATGTATTTATTAAAAATGAGTTTTTCCTATTAAATTCAGATTGAGTTCGGGTTAGTCAGAAACACCTACTACCACTTACACCAAAACTGAATCATATCAACTTATTTTCACATTCACCATTAACACAAGAATCAAATTCAGCCAATTTTCATTTCCTCCCAAAACCAAATTCAAGAAACAACCATACACAATACATTCTTCATACTACTACCATCCACACCAAGCTCACCAACCAAATCCGTCTATATTACGTAGGTCTTTGTGTTTTGTTTCCTTTCCTTGTTCTGTTATTGTTATCTTTTTTCTTCGTTTTGTTTTCTAAGGAATAAAGGGTGGTTGTTTGGGTTGGGCTTTGGAGAGGTTTGAGTCCAGTTTTTTGTTTTAAATATATAGGAAAGATTGTAAGAGTAAATAAAAATAAAATTGGTTGATTTTTCTTTTATATTTATGTTCTCGTGACCACTTTGGTTAAAGTGTCAATTTTATATACCAAAAAGTGTCAATTTTATATACCAAAAAGTGTCAATTTCATACTTGCAACTAAACTTGTTTGTAAATAAAATAATGAAAATCAACTTTTTTTTATATAAAAATAAGTTTTACATATATGAACGGATAATATATTTTTTCATACTATTAGTATATTATTATTATCATTTATATATTAATTATTATTGACATGAGGGGCATATTTGATTATACCAAAAAAATGTTATTGTCTCTTAAATAAATAAAATGAATATAAATATATAATATATGATATGATGGAAATGTAAAAAAAAAACTAATATTTTGAGTATGTGTCGGATTGAGATCACCAATCCCAGATGGTGTTTCACTCCATATCTCAATGCAATCAAATTACTATTTTTTATTATTTTGACTTTTAATTTTTTTATTTACGTGTCCGTATCTAATTTGCTTAAGACGGAAAATGAGACACAATTGAAAACAGGTAATCATCTCCCATTGAACTCCTAAAAAATATTATTAATCAGACATCATACAGGTTATAACTCTTCCAACATTTTTTAAAGACTTAGTCATTACATAAGTAATTTATATGACTCAAATAAAGGTGATTTTTTGAGAAATTCTCTTAATCACGACAATATCCGATAAGCTGATCCTACACTAACATGTGAAAATATCACAGTCAATGAGTATGAATCTCACTTATTTTAGAAATGTTTATAAGTAGATTTTTGAAATAATGAAAGGAAAACCTTATGAATCTCTCCTTTTCATTCATTGTCCAACAAAACCAACTTAAATATTTTCCCTTTATTATACCCAAATGAAACTTCACAAAAAATGATAGACCATGGAAATAAGTAACGAAAAACAGTATATACACTACAGCGAAGTACTAAATACTATTGAGTCAATACTAAACAAATGGGATTATGGCGCATGTAGTAGTTATTATTGTATGTTTAAATTTTCATTCAGGTATGTGTATAGCACTAACATAAATAAGTTTCGACGTAGAAAGTAGAAACTTGTCTTAGCTACAAAATTTGAAATTCTTCTAAGTTTTGACCGTTTAATTTGGGTGATTAATTGTCTATAATTCCAGTTTTGTAACTGAACGAAAAAATTCGAAATTTTAGTCATTATAGCATAAATGAATTAAAGTTTCATTTTTTAAAGATAAAAGTGAATAACCATTTTCATTTTCACTTAATCAACATTTTGTTTTTCTGCATGTAATAGATGGCTCAAAGTGAAAGTAATGGAGACAACAAAAAATGTCAACAAGCCAAGGAGGTTCAAACACACCCAGTGAAAGAACAATTGCCTGGGGTTCAGTATTGCATTAACAGTGCTCCTCCATGGCGTGCGTATTTTCTTTATCAAAATGATTGTTTTATCCTATCTATCACTTCAATGATTTAACATATCTTGTGTTATATACATTTCTCATATCTTTATCTTTGTTTCCTATATTTTTAGTTTGGATTTTTTAAATTGCAATTATAAATGTATTATGTATTATGATTTATTTTTAGTTTGTATACATATTTATATAGATATCCTGAATATTATGAAATGAAAATACAACTCATTCTCATTGATTTATTAAAATTGATTGACTTACAAAGAAGACTATACGTGTTGTATATATTGAAGCACATTGTCTTGTAAAATTAGAAAATTAACTAAGTGGAAAACTAACTTTAACTAATTCTCCTAACAAACTAATAATCACATGATGTAAAATAATTTTAACATGTTAAATGTGTAAAACGTGTCAATTACAATGTGAACACTAATCGATTAACTGTTGTTGTCGATTCTGCTTGATAGCTTTGTTTTATGCCTATATTTTCAAGAATTGTCGAGTCCCATGTGAGATAGTGGCATACATGTATCTATTGTAACTTTGCACCATAAATGTGTTCATATTTATGTGTTGTTATTTTTATGCATGTCTTGCCATGTATGACCAAAACATTCAGTTTTTTATGATATTATGTTTCAGCTGCTGATGCTTCCTTTTTGAAAGTGTTTTATCTAACCAACAACACTTTTTAAGAATCCAAATATATAAATCTTTGGTTTGGAATCAACTTTATTGTTTTGATTACTTAATTGACCATGTTACCATAATGCAGCTGAAGCTGTGGCATTAGGGTTCCAGCATTACATTCTTACTCTTGGAATGACAGTTCTTATTCCAACTATAATTGTTCCTCAAATGGGTGGAGGCAATGTAAGCCCTTTCTTGCATTTTCCTTATAATGCAAATTTTATAATAGTATGAAGAATATGCTAAATTCTTGAATTAAATGTAGGCTGAGAAGGCTAACATGATACAAAGCTTATTGTTTGTTTCTGGACTAAGCACATTACTTCAATCTTGGTTTGGAACCAGACTTCCAACTGTAGTGGTTGGTTCATACAGTTACATAATACCCACAATTTCAATTGTCCAAGCTAGCAGATATAGTGCATATACAGATCCTTATGAGGTAAATATGCTATTATATTTTTCTGTTTTCGGGTCTTACCTTTTGTTTTACTAATTACTGTTCTTGTTTTGCTGACTTGGTCTACTTTCTCAGAGGTTCACAGTGACAATTAGAGGGATACAAGGTGCCTTGATTATAAGTTCATGTTTCCAGATGATTATGGGATTTTTTGGCTTTTGGAGGAATGCTACCAGGTTAGTAAGTGCATGTAGATTTATTTCTAAACATGTGTATATGAAGAAGAAGAAGAAGAAGAAGAAGAAGAAGATATAGATGTATACTATGTTCAAAACTTGATGTACAAATAGTCTAAAGAATGATTGCATTTTCTGTACAATTCATTAAGAAACGCTTTTCTTTAACAGTTGAGAATTGTTTCTTTAATAATATTCATAGGCAACATCTGAGTAAAGTTTTTTTAAGACAACATTATGCTTGATTTGTGTGAAAGTGAGTGTATATATATGTGAGTTTTTATCACCAATGTTGTATATGTAACAAAATTGATTTCATTAACTTCTTCTTTCTCTGATGCTTTAGGTTCTTTAGCCCACTTAGTTTAGTCCCATATGTAACTTTCACTGGACTTGGCCTCTATCGTCTTGGTTTCCCGATGGTAAATAATTCTGTTACTTCCAACTATTCATTCAGATCAATTTTGTGCTCTTGTTCATTAAATTTAGGCCTCGGCATTACGATTTTATGTCTTTCACCCCTCTATTCTGACCACTCATTATTGCAGATGGCAAAATGTATTGAAATTGGTCTTCCAGCATTGATTGTTATGGTCTTCATCTCACTGGCAAGTACTTAATCTTGCTCTAGCTTTGAAAAATAATACATGGAAAGCTTAAATCCAATTTTCCTTAAAGTTTAGTCCAAATTGGTCTTCTGCAGTATCTAAATCGCTATACATTCACGACGAGGCCTATATTTGACCGATATGCAATGCTGTTTTCTGTTGCAAGTGTATGGTTATTTGCAGAGGTTTTAACTTCTAGCACTGCATATAACCACACACCAGAAAGTACTCAAACTAGTTGCCGCACCGATCGTGCTGGACTCATTAGTGGAGCTCCATGGTAAGATCAAGGCTTATTCTCTCTACCGAGCTTCATTTTTCGAAGGAGTATATGGTTTGTGGGTTTTGACATAAGGGAATCGAAAAGCTTTAGAGTGTAAAGAACTATACCATACTAATTTAAGCAGTTTGGCCTAGAGTTTACATTTTCCTACTTTTTTTTGCACTTATACAGGGTATATCTTCCTTATCCATTTCAATGGGGGAGTCCTACCTTCAATTCTGGGGAAGCTTTCGCTATGATGGCCGCTTCTTTTGTTTCTCTTTTTGAGGTATGTAAATGTTTCAATGATTATGCAGCTATACTAGTCTTTCCTATTTCCGAATATAAACCTTGTAAATTAAAAAAACAGTTCAAAATCCATCTAGTTCCCCATATTATATTTGATTATAAGTTTACATTTTTTATATACATGCAGTCAACTGGTACATTTTACGCTGCGGCAAGATATGGAAGTGCAACACCAGTGCCGCCTTCTATTATCAGTCGCGGAACTGGTTGGATGGTAAGATTCACCGAGTTTTTAATTTCTCTCTGGACTCATGGACAAGAAACTTAAATTTGATTTTAATTTCTGTCATTTTAGGGAGTAGCTACTTTTCTCAATGGCATGTTTGGTTCTGTAACTGGAAGTACAGCATCAGTGTAAGTTTACCTCAATTCTGAAGTACTTTTCTTGAATAATATGGTAGAGGTCCCATGACCAATTAGGAGCTCCTCTGTTTCAAAGATCATGGTGTATTTTTTGCATTATCCTTTGGTCTTATTTCAGGGAAAATGCTGGTTTATTAGCATTGACAAGAGTGGGAAGTCGAAGAGTCATCCAAATATCAGCTGGCTTTATGATTTTCTTCTCTGTATTTGGTATGATAATAGATCAATAATTTTCTGTATTTGGCTTTGTTAATCATTGTAAATTTTGAAGTTTTACCTTATGTTATATTGTTTTCTTCAATGAATGAATGATATCTTATGTTGTACACTTAACCTTAACCAGGAAAATTCGGAGCGCTTTTCGCTTCTGTGCCTTTGCCAATCATAGCAGCATTGTACTGTGTATTCTTTGGCTATGTGTGTAAGTTCTCTCTAACTAGTTGTGTTTGTGAGTTTTCTAGCTATGTCTACATATAGAACTTGACAACAGTTTTGTAACTTGGGATATGTAGCTTCTGCTGGTCTTGGTTTTCTCCAGTTCTGTAACCTTAACAATTTCAGAACGAAGTTCGTGTTGGGCTTCTCATTCTTCCTCGGCATCTCTATACCACAATATTTCTCAGAATATTATCATGTTAAGCATGAATCAACAAGTCCTAGATGGGTAAGATATCTTAACATAAAACTCATCATTGAAATTCACTTGTTGTATAACTATACATTACAGTCTTTTGTGATCTAATTGTTATTTCAATGGATTTGCAGCTTAATGATATCGTGACTGTGTTATGCATGTCACATACAACAGTGGCTGCATTGGTTGCTTTCATTTTGGATCTCACACTCTCCCGTGAAGATGATGCAACAAAGAATGATAGTGGTTTGCAGTGGTGGGAGAAGTTCACCTTATATAACGCCGATGTTCGGAACAATGAATTCTATGCCTTACCCTGCAGACTCGATGAGCTTTTCCCAGCACTTTAAAGCCAATTCATCATCTTTGTCAACACATGCTGTAGCTGATAACATTGTTTTACTTTGTTTTGATTGGAAGTAATGTTTGAATACGAGAACCATTTTTATTTGACTATATTGTTAATGTTACCTTGTTATATTTGTGGAAGAGAATTGTCTTGTTACATCTTTTTTGTGTCACAGCTAAATTTATCTGTTCAATGGATTGAAGAAAATTATAATAGGATGGATATTTATGTATTTTTGAGAGAGGACATGAGATTGACTTTTTCTTGTGGGTTAAATGCATGTTCGGCTACTCCTCTTATTGACAATTGATGTTAAGATAAAACCTTATAATATGCTTTCTGTAGTGTAATTCATGATTCGACCAATGTTTTTTGTTTGGTTTTTCTGCATACCATCTTCTGGTACCACCTTGTCATATTCTTTAGAGCATGTTATTACCAATTGTCTCTTTCATCATATTGAGAACCTTAGTCTCCAGAACAACTTCGACCAAGTTGTATACTTGTTTATAGCTTTAGCCTTTCTAGCAAAATATTTACGTTAAACCCTTTTTCTTCTTCTTTTGGTTCATTTTTGATAAAGTTGACACTAATAATGTTTTGTTTTTTTTGTCCTTGTTTGTGGTTTCTTTTGTTAACATATAGCAACTAACCATGTCCTAGTTTTAGTTTAGCAAGTTAAACTTATTCTTTTGATAATAATAACATGTCACTATCTTTTATGCTTGTCCATTTTATGCATGAAAAAACAAAAGGAAAGAACTTGTCTAAATGTATAAATTTTACAATAAATAACTTTATGCAAATCAAATTGTTTCAAGCATTTGACTGGGTATTTCTTCACAAGTATTAGTATTAATTATTAGATATTTAAATCAATAATGTCTCCACTCCATAAGACTCTCCTAAGTAAGATTCCTCATAGTAGAGGTACACAAATTTATTTCGATAAATAATTCTCAAAATGTGAACCTATTAACATTGAACAGGACTCATATTAGGCACAAGATTGTGGGAATGAGACAGTAGTTTGTGTGGGATTGATGACAGTTACCCATGATATGGCAAGTACATAAATGCATTGCTGAAATCCAAGTGGTAGTAAGAAATGGGTATTGGCTTAAGGGTCATCATAAGGATATCAAAATTGTGGGGTAAGGTGATATGGAACATCACATGGTATGAAAGTGTGAAATATGAAATAGAATCGATATCTAAATAATTGATGAGGATCATCTGTTTCAAACGGTGTCCTATCTTATATCATAAGTAGTTAAAAAATTTATTTTATCTACATGTTAATACATGATTGGGTGGGACAGAGAATAAGATATCATTTGAGATTGGTGATCTTTGTCCCTAAATAATCACATGGGGGCATTTATCCGGAAAACATGCTCAGTTGTAACTGGATCGCCGCTTCTTTCTATTTTCTTTTTCATTTTTTTGGAACTTGAACTTCTACCTCTATCTTAATAACGCCATAATTGTTGTTCAAGATTCTTAAACAAAATTACTATAGGGAAATAGACAACTTGAAATACTTTTTTCTTCTTTTGATTCCCTCTGAGCTGTGAAATAAAGAAAAGAGTTTCCATAATTTAGTATTACTTTACAATGTTTGAAGGTACATGAATCTCATTAAATGTTATGCAGCTGTTGTTGATATTGATTAAGAATTGTTCAATTGTTGTTGATATTGAAATATAATAAAATAGATTACTTGTTGTTGATCTTGGATCTTCTAAGTTCTAATTATTTCATAAGTAAGACAAAAAAAGTAGTGGACAAGAGATGAGAAATAATATATTCTCTTACATTATAATAAAAGAAGTAATATATGTCATAAATTTGTTTATTAATAATTGATTTATAAATGATGTCTGTTACTTTTTTGTTGTGTAAGAAGATTTGGTCAATAAAATATGTTTTTATGTTGTGGAAGAGTGTCACAAATGACAATTGTATACAAGTCTCTTTTATATAATTTTCAAAGTGAGTATTACCAACCTTTTAATACGCAAAGCACATCTAATAATATTCATACGAACTTATCTATGAATTATTATTATTATATTATGCTGGGACTGGTTGGTATTTAAGCCTTTTCTTTTAGGCAAACTAAGTGCATCAATACTTGGATTACTTCATTGCTGTTTAAGGCTGATTCGGTTCTCTTTATTTCTTTCTTATCTAAAGTGGATGGAAGTAGAAAAAAAAATGTAGAAATTTTTATTTTTATTTTTAAACGATTTCATATCACAACGTGTCCAATTAAAATGTGACAAAATGAAAATTGATTGAGATTGTCAGAGGAGAAAAATACAGTGATGTGGGATGAAACAAGTAATAAAACCACATCCTCATGATTTAAAATCACGTGCTGCATTAGGTCCATAGGGTAGTTGGCAATTAAATTTTGCATTTTACCACTTCTGAAGTTTCAGGTGTCATTTTGTCGCTTAATTTATGCCACAGAATCGAAGATATCAAAGAAACAGTGAGTGTTTAATAAATGTTTTTTGTCACATTTTATGCATGCCACAATATATATATATACACATACACGTATACATATTAAGTAATGAAATTTAAAATGTATTGTTTCTGTAGAAGGAGATTGAAGCTAGAGATTTGGCATGCATGTATCAATGTGATATGGACTAGATTATTTGTCTCGGGTGTGAAAGGGAAATAAAATTAATTAATAGTAGAAAAGGGTATAGAATCTATTGCAATAGTTTCCAATATATTGTTGGT
Source organism: Lupinus angustifolius (assembly GCF_001865875.1). Lineage (NCBI taxonomy): Eukaryota > Viridiplantae > Streptophyta > Magnoliopsida > Fabales > Fabaceae > Lupinus > Lupinus angustifolius. The sequence goes on along the minus strand of NC_032022.1, from coordinate 15,389,721 downwards.
TTGGCACTGTTGCTTGCAATCGTGTGTCTTTGACCTTGGCATTAAAAAATGACCATAGTAGTAGCAAACTCGTGCAATTGGAAAAGCTCATGTTGTTGAAACAGTGACTCTACTAGTGTATAAGAATCGAACCTGAATGACATGTCCTAAAATGAATGTGTTTTCATGTCACTTGTTAATGAACTTTCTCCGAGTAATATTATTTTATGTTTTTAGAAATTTTCTTTTAAATTAAGTATCAATTTTTTATTAGATCGAGACAAAAAAATGAAACAAGATCAGGTCCAGGACCGAAAAGGTTTCCCCTCATGGTATTATTTAGCGTCATTTTCTATAATAATAAGTACTCAAATAGTACTCCTGGTACCTTATTAGAATTAACTTATGTCTTATATGTTGTCCTAACTTCTGAATTGAACTGTTCATCTACATGGGTTTATTTATTTGTCTTTCTTTATTCTTAATCTTTACCTTTATATATTGTTTTTCAGATTAAACATTGGTTTAGTAGAGTACTAGAGACAGATATGGTTGAATTTGATAAGTCGACAAAAGTATTAAGAAAACTACAAAAGGACACATTCTATTATATGGGAGGGACCCATTGGAGTCTGAGGAAATCATATAGTGGCCCCACAATCTTCACATAAAGTCACATTTCATTGTCAACTGACCCAACCATTCACTGGCTTCTTGTAATGAGCTAGGGTCATTGACTACCCCTAATTTCATTATTCATCACTAAATCCAAAAGAAATATAGTAGAAAGGTATTCATATTACAAGTGGGAATTATTTATATTGATCAGAGATAAATGTTACAAAATAATAAATAAAAGACAATATGTAATAATATTTTTATCAATTGAAATACAATTTTTTCATTTTGGTAGTGAACCGTAAATTGGTTCTCTCGTACTGATTCATGTTTCTTTTGTGAACTGGTTCCCTTTAAAGAAGGAACCGAATTTTACCTATAATTTAAATAAAAGAAAAGAATAATAATTAATAATATACACTTACATATACACTTACTTATATGAATGAGTTACAACAAACAAGAAAAACTAGTGTCCTTGGTTATTTCTCCTAAAACAAATGTTGATTCAAACCTACAAGAAACAAAACTATAAACGACTATGTAAATAGCTACAGAAACCCTATCCTACTGAATATACTCATAACGTAACAATATTCGACAGAGTAACGTACTGCATACTACATACTCACACTCGTACCAAAGAGAACCACATATCAAATAACTAATCTTTTATCTTTTTATTTATCATAAATTGATATTTTTGTTATTATAAATATGACGAGAAACAAACAGTTGTTTTTCTTTTTTCTTTCTATTATCGGAGATGATCCTTGTTACGATATTACCACGTATCCCACGTCAACCGACGGATTGGTTTTTAACTTGTAACTTTTTTACTGTTTGATGTGTTTCCATTTTACCCGTGAATTGCATAGTATAGTAAAGCCAGATAGATATTTGGCATATGGTGACAGATTCCAAGCATAGTGATACCCAAATGTCACATTATTTTCTCGGGACAAAATCACAGATATAGCATGAGCTAAGCTATTATATTGGGTCCTAGGTGCGTTATAAGTACCATATGGATTTTCTATCAGTTTTGCTTATTGTACTCTTCTCTTGGATGTTCATGGTGTATATTTTATGTACCGTTTCCCTATAGGTTCAGTGTTTCACTTTCTGCATTTAATTTGATGCATCAGAAATCTTTACTAAGCAACCTCAGTACTAGTGTTATTACTTGGTTAATGATAGTTCTAGATATATGCAGTTATACACTTATATTACATATAGGTGCAAATATTATTATTTAATTGTACTAGGTCTCCCTTTGTTTTTTGATATGCTGTTACCAAATGATTATGTACCCACCTTATGTGGGGAGAGTGTAAGGTCACAGGATTAAGTAGAAGAGGAATATCATCTAAAATATAATTTGTAATGTAAATATTTTATCTACTTGGAAAAAAAAAACATGTGAGAGATGTGAGTGCACCAAAGCATGTATTAGTATTCCTAGCAGAATAATACTTGGACGGTGGACCATAGTCCAATCAAGTTAGGTAGGAGTATAGTTCTTCCATCTCACAGTTTGTATCACTCTATGTGTTATGGATTTGTGATTGGTCAGAAAAAATATATTTAAGTTAAAATTTAATTATTAAATATTTTTCTGACCAATCACAAGTTTACGACATATGGAGTGACATAAACTATGGGATAACATCGTGAGTAATGAGAATTCTTACTAATTGATGGGATAAATTAACTACTGAATTCTTATTTTTTTGACTGTTAAAAGTCTAATTTATAAAGTTGAATTAATGTTTTTAGTGTCTTGAAATTATGATTTATTAAGTGAGAAGAGTAAAATAGAGTTTAAGTGAGAAAATGGATATCAACCTAATGTAAGATTAATAATTCTAGTGAGAAATTAGATAAACTTTGTATTTCATCATTTTTTTTTGACAAAATTGAGTGTTATATTCATAGAAAGATATATATTAAAATCTTACCATATATAGTAAAAACATTTTTGAATTTAACCTTATGATTGTTTACTTCTCAATTTGTGGACAGCTATCCATTTTGTATAATACTAAGGAGGAAAATTAATTTTGAATTTCCCAACTTTGATTAGTATGAATTCAATGTATTTTTTTTCTCATAGAGGAGGATGTTGTAAAAGAAAAATCTTGGAGGAGATGTGAGTCAACCAAAGCATGAATCAGTCCTGGCCAAATAAAATCTGAATCCATGCCTGCATAGCATATAAGCATTAACTAAGTTTTGAGCACATGACATTTTGATTTGTTTTTTAGTTTACAACATTAAGAGAATATTGTACTAAAATAATCAACAGTTTTCTCCCTATAAGCACAATTTCTTTTGTGCCATTACATTCAATTCGGTGCTTACCATGGTTCCTCTTTATGAAACATGGATCTGTCTAGGTCCAAAAGTGGTGTTTAACCCTTTAGTTACATATCTTCACATGTGATGTGAGAACTTTTTGAGCTCCCAAATTTCAACTAAAAAAGTGGAAGTAACAAAAAAATAACCCTCAAAATTAGATGTGATTATGATATATGAGGAAAACTAGCAGCAGAAAAGTTTTACCAAGTCCAAGTGGTATATAAATATAATATTGTTTGTGATTGTGACAAAGCTGTAAAAAAAAGACAGACCACATAAACAGCTGAGGAAATGTGTTTGTTGGTTGTTGCAAAACACACTGTTTGAGATAAACAAAGCTATGGGAGAGGGAGCAGAATGTTAACCATTAATGGAAACACCATGCTAGTCATTAAATTATCATTACTAGGGACTTCATCAAATTAAGATTAACTTTCAACACTTGAAAGGACATCACCATGGGACTATGGTAATGAAATAGAGTTATGATGTCTCATCTCATGTTCCATTAGTTCTCTCTCACGCAAATCATAATAAAACAAAAATAACAATAATAATAAAGTTTAATTAATATGTCAAGTTTTCGTTTGCGCGACATAACATATGTGATATGAATTGAGATAATAGATCTATCACATTCACTTGATCACGTGAATGAAAAATATTTAAAAAAACAAAAAGTGATAAAAATTAGCATTATGATTGACTTGCGACATGGAGTGAGATATCGTTCGAAACATGCGATCTCGGTCCTCCCTCACTATGTAATGTAGTCCACACTAACTGACACTCTAGTACACACGCACACAAAGCCAACTGGCAAATATTGATTCATTCGCATAAAGTAAAATAAGAAGGTGAAAGGAGTCAGCAAATGGACAAGCAGTTTAGAATTTTAGTGTCATTTGTTTGTTTCCCTCTCCCTTTCTGACTCTTCTTGTTTCTTAATGAATTGTAATTTATCATTACATTATATATTCTTTTTTCCTTTATATACACCTACTGTATAACAATTGATAAATATCTGACCAGTTATTATAAAGTATGTGAAAATGTAACCAAAAAATGTGAAAAAAATTGTGTGGAAGAAAAGGTTTAGAGGACCATTTCTCATAAAATGATCATTTCTAATGCCAAGTTTCACACTTTTTTATAACATCATTTATTATAAAATATATAGTATAAAAATGGGTGTGAAAAAAAAAAACCAGCTTTGTATTTTCCCCTTTCTCTACTGTTTTGCCTCTTCTACTTATACTGAAAAGCAACTCTACCTCACTCTATATATACTCTTTCACTTACTTGATCATCACACCAATATTGAGAACCTATATAAGAAAGAATAATATAATCTTAGTTCTCATAGAAAGAAATGGATATATCAAGTTCACAATACAATAGTGGTAGTGAATCTGGTTGGACTCATTACTTGGACCAATCCTATATTTCTGAAAGTCATTTCCAGAGAGGTGGCATAGTAGATTATGTAGGAAAAGGAACAATGATGGAGGAGGAAGAAGATTTGTCCATGGTTTCTGATGCTTCTTCTGGACCTCCACACTATTGTGTAGATTGGTATCCTTCTACTTCTCAATATACAAAAGAAACTGAAAAGAAGAAGAGGGTCAAAGAATATGGTACAATTCAACAACCTTCACTTCTTGATGATACTGCAAGTTCCCCTGCTCTTAATTGTCACAAGGCAAGTTACATAGTTAATTGATTAATGTCATTGGCATAACATGTCTCTATAATTTCATTATTTTTTCCTTAGAACAATTTTATTTGCTAGTTGGTTAAACAATTCAACTTTTTTTTTTTCATTAAACAGAATTTCTCAGGGAATGGAGCAGTGGAGAATGCTTTGGATTATTCTCAGTCTTTATCTGCATCAAGAACTAAGGTATATCTTCAGTTTTATTATTAAATTTTTCCACCACCTTCACATTATGCTTGTTATTGTGTTGATGTAAACTTATTAGTCTCTGCAGAGAAAGCCTAAAATCAAGAAGCACTTCAGTTTCTTTAAGCGTTCTCTTGATGGAAAACAAGCTTCAGAGGAACCAGGTGACCCTTTTGTGTCTCTTCTATTGTATCTATGTTTCAAGGAAATAAGCTAAGATATCAAATAATTGTGTTATATGATTCATTGGTTTAGATGAAGAAGAAAAGAAATGAAATGTGTGGATGTAGCTTTTGCCTATGTTGCTGCATTATTGTTGAAAGAGAGACCAAGGAAGCTGTTCAATGTTAAAGGGAACTTCTTTACATTTTTCTGAATAGAAAAAATAATAAGAGGCTCTTTTGGTGTAATTTTAGTCTTATTTTATATTCTGCTATGCCACTGCCAATGCAGTTGGGAACAACATAAGAAACTGAACAATGTTTCTGGCTAGCTTCAATCTTGGGACCTCAGATTGTATTTATCCTTTTTTCTCCTGTAATAAACACAACTAATTCATCTCAAATGTTAAGAACAACTCTACTCAGTCAGTGCATTATGAATTTCTACCAATGCATTATCTTTATATAGTCTCATCTAAGTCTTAGTGCATCAACAATGTATTGGTTTAGTGTGTAAGGTCCAGCTAGATCTCAGGATGATCAAAAGTTCAACGGCTCGATTTCTGTGCGCGACACTTGTTGGAAGAGACAGTCACACACTCCGAAAGAGATTAATTCCTAAACGAAAAAGGTGAGAAAATATAATTGATAGTATAAAAAATCTAAGTTAAGTGCATAGTAAAATGTACACATAGGTGAAAAAGTTTTGTATCCTAAAGTAATTAACCTAAGCCTATATATATATATATATATATATGTTAAATTCACTTGTATAGTTTTTTTTGCTTAACCTTTACTTATAAGTCTTCTATGGGCTCTCCAATCCCAACATTAAGCTTGTTGGACCCGAATGTAATCGGGGAGTCTCCAACCGCTGGAGAATTTCATCCATTGTTAGCGAAATATGAGAAGATTAAAGAGTCACAAGTGAAATAGAAGATGTGTTTCTTAAGTGAGACATCATGTCTTGAACCAAAATTGTAAAGCATTGTTTATATGAGTCTTTTCTACTTATAAACTCTTTCAAACATCTCTTACATCTAATATGTGACTTCACACTTAATAAACAGAACGAATCTAATTAGATTTAAATAAAAGGTAGCAGAAAACAAATGAAATGCAAACAATATGTTCCTTAATGTGTCCAAGGATTTCCCAAGTGGAAGCAAAATCCAATTTGCACCAACCATGAGGAAGCATATATGAAAGCAAAATGTCTAGTAATGAGTAGTGACCAGCTTTATTAAGTTCAGCTATTGCCAGCCTAGCTCTGTATTGAAACCTAAGTTACTTGCCACCCAAAATAGACTAAGTATCCAAATGAACCCAACATCCAAGTTTTATTTTCAGAAGAAATTGGAACCCCACCATCATATGATAGCTACCCACTTATAATGTGATCCATACATAATATTCTGGTACAATTATTGAATTTTGTTTTTATATGATATCAAACAAAATCTTTTATTCAAACCAACTCATAGATCTACTAGAAAATAACTTGGATATTAGGAAATGGACAATGTCCCTTCTTTCACTACTATACCCTACTTACACGTGCATTCTAAATTGGCGTTACAGTTAGTTAACAAATAATGGCACCATGCATTATTGCATTATCCATATTTGAAGAGAGAAATTTGTTGAATGAAAACAACAAAAATTGCATTGTACCAGAATGAACAGCACAAATCACAATGAACAGCTAGGTTGATTATCTCACATGCTATTCTTATATTTCAAACTTCTGTTTTTTATTCTTTGTTATACATTATTTGAATTACAATTTTAACATAAGTATTTAAATACAAGTATATATCAATGAAATGTTTAGTAATTCATTTTCTGCTTCTCATCTTCCAAATATAAGTAGATATGCAGCTCAATTTCATTGCTTGAAGACAATTATTAGGATTAAGAAGAAGCATATGATAGAATCAGATGGGTCATAAAACAAGACTTCTCTTTCCAACATCATAGGTTATACTTCTTGAATAAGAAACAAGCACAACAGGACCACTCTCCTCACTCAAATCACATGCCATATTCTCATCAATTCAAGCCTAACCAACACTATTAGACTTAGGCAACCCATTTGCTCCCAAAAGGGTCACGTGCCATGTTATGCTCCTGCTTTTTTTTTTGTTTCCCACCGATATCTTCGCACTTGAGTCAATCATGTTCCGAGCCGGTAACATTCACATGTTTAAGGTGAATCAAGCATGCTACTGCTTTTGTTTCAATCCCAAATTATCCACATTAATTCTATTAAAAGTCCTAGCAAATGCTACTACTCTCATAAGCTCAGCAAAATCTTCCTTCAGAATCCACAGGGTTGCTATATTGATATAATTCATGTTATTACGGCATGTTGTTATTCTAGTGTTGGAATTAGTTCAGTGACGATTTCCAGTTTAATTAAAATTGAGCCACTATTTCTAGAGTCATAATATTTTTACCTTTGAGTTTCACTGGATTCTTTTATCATTAGGGATTTAATTTGTGTACAAAGACAAGCATACGAAGGTATAATAAGAATAGGGTTAGTATTCACTATCATAATATCATTATATCATCGAAACTCTTACACTATCAATGTATTCATTTCGATAAAATTCGGGATTACGTGAGATAATTGTATTTTGATAAAACTCTTACACTCTCCAGAAACCTGATTTAACATCATGAGCAACGGAGAAAGAGCTGCATCCGATGACTTCGGCCGAGCCATGTCCGACCTTGCGGTGGCTCAGCTCTGCCAATCCGCCGGATTCCACGCCGTCAACAACTCCGCCCTCGATGCCTTCACTGACGTCACAAACCGTTACCTTCTCGACTTAGGTAAAACGGCACAGTTTTATGCTAACCTCTCTGGTAGATCACAATGCACCGTCTTCGATTTGATCCTAGGGTTACAAGATTTGGAATCACCTCTAGGGTTTCCAAATCAACCACAACAATGCATCGTTAGTGAGCTCGTTAATTATGTTAATTTAGTTGATAACGAGGTTCCGTTTGATGAACCTATACCACGGTTTCCGATTAATCGGTACCGGAGAAACATACCGAGTTTTTCGCAATTGGGTGAGACACAAGTCTCTAAGCATGTACCTAATTGGTTGCCTGCTTTGCCTGATCCTCATCCTTATATTCACACCCCTGTTTGGAATGAGAGGGTTTCTGATCCGAGAGCGGATAAGATCGAACAGGCGAGGCAGCGTAGGAAGGCCGAAAGATCTTTGTTGAGTTTGCAGAAGAGGTTGTTGAGTTGTAGTAGTGGTTCAGTAGAAAGTAATAGTACTGTTGCTGAAGATGCTTCAAAAGGACAATGCCATGAAGTGATTGTTGATAAGAATTCATTGCAGGAGAGTAATGAAGAGGTTTCTCCAGCGGTTGCAGTGCTGTGTAAGCTTTCGGATGAAGCCGTGGATGCGAAAGGTGGTGTTTCTGTGTTGGAGGTGTTTGCACCTGCATTTGAGAGATCGAAAGATGATGTTTTATGTGATTATGATGAGGAAGGGAAAATTGATGTTCATGCTGTGAGGCCTACTGTACATTTTAAGTTTAGAGCTGTGAAGAAGTTTATGGGTGAGTCATTGGATAGTAAACATCAGAATAAGCGTGCTTTGAGAATGGCGTATTTGGCTGGACGAGAAGACGAGAGAGATGATAAGAAGAGGCGAGCTGAATATATTCTTAAACAGTCTATGGAAAATACACAAGAACTCACTCTGTTGTAGACTTGTAGATTAGTTTCTTAACTGGTTTTGCAGGAGGAATGCATACTGGATTATGCTAATTTTTGTTTATATGAATGAGTTTTGTTATTGATTAATAGTCTAGGGGTTGGGTTAGGTAGGTTTAATCCCAATTAGAATCGTGTATCTTTCTCTACCTCTCCTATGTATTCTATGGAAAATAGAAACTGTAGAAGGGTTTCTTGCCATGGCAATTTCTGTCATGCAAATGATATTTGTATGTAGATTATACTCTCTTTTGTATAATCAAGGCCAAGGGTATCCCCTCACCCTATAGGTAAGGAATAATCTCTTTTAGGGTACCTATTTGTCCCTCTCAATAAGTGTCGCTCTAAGGAATCGAACTTTTGACCTAGTACGGTACTTCAGTATCTAGTGAGGTCTTACAACATTAGACCAAAGTCTTGGTAAGTTATACACAGTTAATCGTAGGTTACCTTTGCTATTTGTGATCCTATCGATGCCATATGAACTCAGAGTATGAACACAGATGAATGTCATTATTAGACTAATACTCATCAATAAATAGAAAGGTATGGAATATGAAATATAAGCTTTGCAATGGGTTGTTCATCCTACATATGCAAGACTATGGCTTTGCCAATGCATAAATGTGCAGTAAATATCTTTAAGATTTTGCATTTATGTCTGTTAAGCATCTGTTTTTCTAAATTCTATGGCATGGTTGATTGGGAGGTTCTTGTAATTGACAGAGCAAAGACAAGGACGGGCTTTGCTACCATAAGGAGCTCAGAAACATTAAAAACCTTCAATGGGATTTTTTGATATTTGCAATAGAATGGTTGTACTTGAGAATAGTTGATATTTGACCATTTAGTGAAGCTCTGAAGGAAGATTTAATTATTAGAATGGTTTGTGAAGGAAGAATGCTAGAGTATGGAAGAATAACTCCTCATTGCCAACATAGATGCCTAGTAAGAAAACTCAGCAAACTAGAACAAGATGAAACATTTTTATAATGTACAAATGACACATTATTTATATAACATTCTTATGTTAGAAATACTAGAGTGGTTATACTAAAAAACATTCTTATGCTACAAAGTTACAACTCTTGCTGCAAAGAGAACAGAATACAGTAATTCTTGTCAATTCTACCAACAAGCATGAATCCATTTAGTACCACAACCAGCCTTCAGTAACATTATGGACAGCTACACAAGACCAACACTGATTCGTGCAAGCTATCATATGAGGCAATTTCAATAGCTTTGAACAATCATCACTCAGCTTCTGGTGTGGTTTTGCTTCTCAAAATGATATCTCATTTTCAGTAAGGTAACAAACTTCAAAAAGCCATGACTTGCCACACCTGCTTGGGCAAGCAAGTCATGGTTGTAGCCTTGCAGGTATATATGTTTCCTGATACACCAAAATTTTCATAAACATGGCATAATACAGCTCTAAGTGGAACAAAGATGGGGCAAGTTAGGACAGAAATTTCAATAAATAAGCATATTTTTCAAGTATAAAATAGAGTTAGGCATGGTACATTAATATTAGGGCCACAATGTGCTGGTAAACAATATTAAACTACATGCTTGACAAACCAGGATACATGGTACTCTCTCCACTTAAAACAATGTGCTGGTAAAGGTGCATGACATAAACTTATGATATAATATGCAATAAATTGCATGACATTTTCAAATCTATACAGATTAAAGAAAAGACAAAACACACCAAAGCTGCAGTGGTTTTGTCTATAAATATAATTACTTCAATTAGAGGAATATCATGATGATGCAATGTGATTTTTTTGGTTACAAGAAGAGGAACTTAATAGGAAAGAACAAAGAAGAAACAACAAGCACAGCACTAGTTGCGTTCATGAATGGACCTAGAACCGTAGGCCATTAGAAATGGGACAAATCAACTCCGGTTTGATTCCTGAGAGTGTGACTCGTTTGAACATGTCAATATCTACTAAGAAGTTCTTTAATATTAAAGAGAACATAACTATATTTATTACTCCAATACTTGGTAGATTTGTTCGCCATAATGGCCGCTATCAAAAAGTCTGAATCACACACAATATTTCGATCTCCTCCCATGGTAGAAGTAAATCATACGTGATACTGAAGAGCTCAATAAGAATCACTTCCTTCCCCACAAATTTTGTAAAACCAGAGATCCATATGCTCACATCATTCCTAGACACTCCACCAAACCCAATGTGTTGATTTTACCCATCGACATAGAGGTTATGGAATGCCATATGATCCTGTGGAGACGTGAAAAATCAAAGGATTAACACAAAACTTGAAGAATTACTTGGTTGGCTAGGTGAAAAGTGGGAAGGTGAGAAACATTACAAACAAATTACATATATAAAATATGCTGCAAAAAATTAGCTTAAAAGAAATAAGTTTTTTTGGTGAGCTCCTAAATAATTAATTTAGCTGATATCTAAAAATCTTCATATTAAAGGAACATTCCCCCTCCTCACAAATTAGGTAATTTATATGATTACTTTAACACAAGATATAAACTATAGTTTAGTTTATATGATTCATGGACTCATTTCTTCAAGAGTGAAAGGTGTATGGCCCAAATATATTTATTTGAATTTATTTTGTTGTAGGCATGTGTCTGTATTCCCAACTCTTTCGCATGTTTGTTTGGGTAGTTACAGCAACGTGTCTAAACGAACAGAGTAGTCCACAAAGTACCTGATCCCACCACCCACCCACCCTTCTTTCTCACTTTCATCAAAACATTCTAACCGATTAAACCTTTCCTTTCACCTCTCTTTTTCTTCATATCCTAATTTTATTTATTTTTTTATTTATTTCTATTCTTTATTTATTTAAATCAATAAGAAGAACAGAAAAGAAAGAAAAAATGGCATGGTTAGCGCATTCTCTGGCAAATTCACTCCGATTAGATGAGGATGAAAACGACACCGTTTCAGACCCTCAAACTACGAACTATCACGATCTACTTTCATCAGAAGAATTTGAAGGGCATGGAGTCAAAGAGGATCTGAATGAAATCAAACAAACCCTAACCCGCCAATTGTGGGGAATGGCATCTTTCCTTGCTCCTCCTCCTCCTCCACCACCACCTCCAGGCCCAAGCCCAAGCCCAGGCCCAGGCCCATCCATTTCCAATTCCAATTCCATTCAACCAGAATCTGAAAATGAACAAGTTGTTGTTGATGCGGTTGTTTCAAATCAGATTCAAATTTCTTATAACGATGATCAGGACCAGGAACTGGAAATGGAGGAGTGGGCGATTCAACACGCTGTTGGAATTACGGATGAGGTGTTGACTTTTGCTATGAATATCTCTATGCATCCTGAAACGTGGTTGGATTTTCCTATTCAGGAAGAAGATGACACTCATGGTGACGAACCACTACCTCGCCCTCGTTACGTAATTTATGTCATGTTCTTGTATTGTGATTTGCGAAAAATGTGGATGTTGTGCAATGTGGTTGCGTAAGCTCCAAAAACCGCGATTCTAGAATACTTTAGTGCTGTTATGTGTAGGGAGAGGATGTAAATTTGTTCGTGTTTTTTATTAGATCACATCATAGGATGACTATTACACATTTCAATTCTAAATTGCTTGGACATAGACACATCGTCATTGTTGAAGCTGAATTTTAGTGTAATTTTGCATTACTTTGTAACTTAGATAATGATATGCTAGTATTAGTTGATTTTTAGATGTGATAGCTTTCAATTTTTTTAACGATGAACTGGTTATGATCTCATGGTTATATGTTATATGCTTCAATTTCTCTAATGATGAATGTTGCGGCTCTTTGTAGATTTTGATATGTCTGATGCCCAATGGGAGCATGCTATGGCCATTGAGAGACTTGCTCCTAGATTAGCTGCACTCAGAATTGAATTATGTCCTTGCCATATGAGTGAAAGTTACTTCTGGAAAGTGTATTTTGTGCTTTTACATTCAAGGCTTCATAAACAAGATGCAGAGATTTTGTCTACGCCTCAGGTCTGCTACTTGTGATTTTGCTTTTGCCTTTCACGTTTCTCTTGCAATTACCATATTTTGCATTGTATTACAAAACTTAATTATGAAGTCGATTTTTTATGATTATAGTTGCCCGTGCCCTTTGGATATGGATTTTTCAGTGTCATTTTTTTTGGATTTTAGTTGTTAATTGCTGAAGTAGTCTGACCAATCGTTGATTCCTTTATGATTAACTGCGGAATGCGTTAGAATTTACTCCTTCCGGTCCTTTTTTAGGAACTTTTGTGAATTTGGTTTTTGGTCCCTTTTATCCTTTCATAATTTTGAGTACAATATTTACTTTTTTTATACAAAAATATCCTTATTCATTGAGTGGAAAGAATGAGTCTATAAAATCATTAGTTGAGTGGAAAAAGAAAGAGAATGACCAGAGCAATAATGAAAGGTAATTCTGGAGAAAAAAAATACATCCAACTGTTATAAATTTAATGTTACTAATCATATTAACAAACTTCCTTAGTCGGTTAGTCCCCACCTAGTGGGACTAAGGCGGTTGTTGTTACTCAAAAGGGTCCTATAAAAAGGAGCAGAGGGAGTACACAGTACTCTATGGTGAGGGCATATGGTTGTAAAATATAAGTAATCAGTGTAAATGTAAAATAGGCAGACTAGTGTGAAGTGCAAAGTTCACCTAGCATTGCATGTTCAACCTTGCATGAAGTGCAATTTAATCAGTAGAGATGAAAAGGCTTATATATTTAATTCTAGTCCTTATCAATGGTTCACATTTGCTTCCTTCTAGAATTTTCAGGTTCTAAAAGTTTAGGCATTCACTTTGTCTTTTCTTAGCTACTAGAGTGGCACTGCACTGTTCGAATTTTTTTGAACAAGATTATACCATTTATAGCTCTTTGATTTTTTTACTTGTCATTGGTTATTAAAACAGTTCTTAATTTGCTATGTCCCATAGGCAGTTTATTCAAAAACATATTCTCATTCCCTATCTATCTTTCTTTCCTGCTTCAATAAGCACATATCCATTTGTTGTGTGCTCCAATTTTTACAATCCTCTTCTTTTTCTGTTTTCATCTCATTTTGCAAAAAAAAAAAACCTTGAGCAATGTTTGGTGTCTACAGTGTTTTATATTCTCTTCTTGACTCATTATAGTTATGCATATTTTTGCACTGTGATTGTTGGTTAATCACTTAATTGTTTAATTTTTAAGTATAGAAATGTACAAGAGTGTGATTTTATGATAGGAAAATGTTTCTTCTTTCTGATCGAAATGTTATAGGCTTATAGCTATCGTGAAAGGAGGAAAAGTTTGAACTTGGAATGAGCTGGCTCTACTATAGTTTAGCCATGAAGAAGATTTGTTTTTTTGAAGAAGTTTGTTGAATTTTTCATTTGTTTTGTTTGTCTCTGTGATCATCAGCAATTTGTCTCTAACGTCTGAGTCTAAAGTCTACCTACACTTCTACATCACACCCCCCTTCAATCTGTAGATGGACCTTTCCATTGTTGTAATTGTAACATGTTTGCAGGTCATGGCAGCCAGAGGAGCGTGGATGCAGGAATTGCACAAACAAACGAAACCTGAAGTTGAATATTTCAGAATAAGCAGTGCCTACTCAAGAGACATTGCTCAACATGATGATTTTGCTCTCAGCTTATCAGATCATGCCTATCCTGATGACATGCATCATCTGACATATGGATATGAAATAAGGACGGCAGATAACGAGACAGAGAAGCACACGGTTGAAAGTTCTGAAACACATTTCATTGACAAGTCTGTTATTGACGAAAGTCCAACTGGGAACAAGGATTTAAAATGTGGTCATTACTCTCAAACTATTATTCAAGACTATGATGATGATGATGATGATGAATGGCCAGACGAAGGTTCTGATTTAGGGGGGTATAGTGGAACGATTCTCCCCCTGGTGAATGAAGAAGACATATCTTTTAGTGATCTAGAGGATGATGATTATGCCATTAAACATGTTAGTTCCACCACAGGTTCAAAGTTGGTATGAAACGTCAATCCAGTCGACATGATTCTGGTGATGTAAGGGCACTATATCCTCCTCGCTCGAAACTATGAAAATTAAAGAGAGTGGCCTTATGTTTGAATGGTGTCTAAAGAATTAAACACTGGTACTGTGTCTGAAACATTCTTTCGTACATATGAATGGTCAACAAAGTTCTGTAAGTGCCATCATGTGTTACTTGTGGTTGTCAAACGAACTTTACACCTTTTCCCATGCATTTTTTTGCCGAAAGGTTACGTATGGGTCATAAGGTGTGAATATGGTTTTTGGTCAACTCTAATGAAAACGAAAAAGTGGAGCTAAGACAGTGATTTGATGCTTGGTCCCTGTTTTTCCTGGATCCTAAACGAGAATGGGGGATGAAGTATATGCATAAATCCAAGGTATGGCTCTGTTTCAGAAGATACTGCATATAGGTTCAACAAGTGTATATAGATGGTCTTATTTGACGTCAGATATAGAATTTGAATTTTCTCATATATGTTTTGGTCGTTGAGGTAGGGTTTTCAGTGCTCTTATTATTTTGTGTTGTCCTCTTGCTGTCAACTGTGTTTGAAAACAATGAAGTGATTATTTGAATAACACCGAGTGATTGAATATACTGATATTCCTTTAAGGATTCTACAATCGATTTAGTTTTGAGGTGGTGTTTGATTGCAGTAATGAAGTTTTGAGGTGGTGTTCAATAAATTTGGTTCATAAACTAAACGGATCGAACTTGAACTAAAAATTAAGCTTCTTAAATAAACGAGCTGAACTTGAGTCAAGTAAAGTTTAACTCGTTAGGTTTATGAGTTTGTTCGATTATATATATATAATATTTAATTCTATATATGTTAAATAAATAATAATTATTCAAACTAACAAGCTGAATCAATTGAGTTGATGAATTGAACTACTAATTCGAGAACTCTTGATGAACCAAACAAACTTTGAGTGTAACTTGTTCATAAAACCCCTTATTACAATACCTAGCAAAGGCACATACTGAAACCATATTCCCTCAGACTAGGGACTTAAAACAGTTCTCAACGCACAAAATGGAGAAAACCAATATGAAAAAAAATCTTGACATGAACCAAATTAGTTTGTAGAGCCACTCTTTGTCAAGCTTACCTTATATTTAGTTTGTAGAGCCATGATAGAATCAAACTAGTTGTATACTGAACTCTTCTTATGGCTTGTTTGGTGGATATGATGGATATGACGAGATTGTTTGTTATATTTTATTACAATGTAGAGTTTAGTGAACTAGTACTAAAATATAGGATCTCCTTGTTGGTTTATCATGTTTAACTAACATTTTCTATTTCATAGGTAGAGTTGCATTAGAAATGAGTATGATAGTGCAGTATTTCACCCATTACCCTTACACATGAATATCATTGCATCTACTGCTATCGTTACAACCATATTAATGTCATTGTTATCTATTGCGCCCTAAACCTTGGACATGTTATGAGATTATAATGTACATATCTTTATATACTCTTTATCTTATCATGTTTGATTCTATCATGGTTACCTAAGAGGCACTTTAACATCTTTTTGTCAATAAGGTGTTTAGGAATTAATATCAAAAAGGTCATTAGGAATCAATTCCCTAAACCCTACAGATTATTTTATCTTCTTTCAGAAGAGAAAAAATGGAAAAGGGAAAAAAGAAGCAAATTTGCTGCATTCTTTTTTCTTAAGAAAACAGAGGAGTGCTATCATTTGAGAGGGACAGTGACCCTTCACATTAGACTTATGAGCGCAAGGCTCCAAAACAAAGGGATAGTGTGGTCCATAAGCAGTAGTGAGTTGGATTAGATATGATTTTGTATCAATAGAAGTGATTATTTATCTTGTGAAATCAATTATAGAGTGCTTATGTGGCAGTGTGAATTGTCTTCTGAATTTGACAACAGGTCTATCATCAATGAATATTGAGATTCACATAATTATATACGAACCTTCCCTATCATAATAGAAGTTGAAAGTAGTGAATGGATAAAAATAATTTCCAAAATAACAACATCAAATTGGAACCATTCATAACATAGTCAGGTTCGTCTGGAATTGTATACCAACAACTTGTGTAGGAAGAGCTTTAAGAAATAAGGGAGAAAACCAAAGAATGTGTTTATGTCTTTGGTTGAGGTATATGGTTTTGTTTCCCATTATTAGCTTATAAGCTAGTTAAACACTTATAAGTTATAAGTCAGGAGCTGAAAGTTAAAAGTCGATAAACTAAGTGGTTGAATCACAATTGTTTTTATAAAATTAGATTAAATGTAAAATTAGCTAATTATTAACTGAGAAGACAAAAGTATAACCCACACTTCCTAAATAATTTTGGCACATGTAATAATTATGATAATATATGCAAAGAAACTAATAATTAACACTATCAAAGAAACTAAGAATATTCATTTATATGCTCAACATATATAGATTATTTGTTTATGTATATGACTTATTGTATTGTTATATGCATTATAATACATGTGATTGAAGTAGTGAGTGATGTTCAAGTTCTGGGTTTATACTTATCAGTGTATATATAATCAACATGAGCTGCTAAAGTCCTCCTCATCAAACAATCCTCTTTCCCTTCTAATTCTTCACATTTCTCATCATTCAACTCCACCTTCGCTTCTGTAACATCCTTCACATCAGGGATATGAAACATGAATTTGAGGATTATTTCTCTACTAATATAGAAAAACAAGTCAACCCATTTAAAAGAAAGTAGTAAGAAACAGAAACAAAGTTTTAAGAAAGATGTATGTGTACCCCATGTAGAGAAGAGACGGTGCCAAATGGGACATAGATTAAGGTCAAGCAAATGAGAAGAGATATAATGAAGATGGTGGTGAATTTGGACATGCTCACTTTTCTGCTTTATTTTTCTGATCACTTAGATTTTGTGTGTATGGAGTGGAAGACAGAGAGTATAATGCTTTTTAATATATATATATATATAGAGAGAGAGAGAGAGGGAGAGAGAGGGAGATAGAAATGGAATAATCAACACCACAACAGATTCGTCTAAATATAAAAATATATGTCTCTGAATTTTTGGACTTCAGTTACCATGAGTAGCATACTGTATATGTTTGATTTTTCTTCTTCTTTTCAATCAAATATGTTGGTTTTGTTACTTTTAATCCAATTCTTCCACACTAGTCTCCGTCTAAAATTAAAGTTGGAGAAACATATCCTTTCAAATACTCGTGAATTTCTGAGTCCTACATTTAGCTTGGTTGTCTAAAAACATTTGCCTAGAATGTCCCTTTCTTAGGAGTAGGTAATGTAACCCATGACTGATGGGTACACCAAGTGGGGTAACCCATAATTAAACCCACTATTTCCAATATCATTCCCATCCTTCTTTGCTCATTACTTTCATGTTTACGTTTCTAAATTATCATTAACCATCATCAACACTCCACTATATATATTCATTATGAAAATATATGTGTTTTAAAAGAGAATTATAAAAAACATGTGAAATATCATATTTTGTGTATAATGGTAGTGTTGTAGTGTAGCTGTCATATTGTTGTATATTGCATATGATTCTTAACTTAGTAGTTGACTTGGATGATCAATGGAAAGAGATTTATATATATCACCTCATTACATCTCTCACTTCCATACAAAATAATGAAATATCAAATTATGATAACTACATATATATAAATTGTCTTCCAATGTTCTTGAAACAAACTATTATAAATAGCTAAGTTTATCTATCAGCAGCATTAATAATTTGGTCCGTGTCCATAATCGTGTAATACCCATTTAAATTAGGATGGATATGGACATATCTGTTTATAAAAATAACATGAAATATTATATTTTGTCTATTCTAAATATGAGTATAGCAGACTTGCGAGTCACTCAACTATAAAATTTATAACATAAAAAATAAAACTAAAAATTTATGTCCCAACTAATTTTTTTTTTTAAATTGCACATAAGAATGTACAAGCTAAATAATTTAATATTATACATCCTTTAACTTCGATGAAAAATCAAAATCTAACACTTAATATTTAACATCCTAATGTTCACGGGTAGCGGACCCTACCCGTTAAAAAGCTCACAGGTGAGTCAAACATTTTGAACTAATAAACATATTTTCGATACTCTCACATGTAATAACTATTAAATTAATAAATAATATAATTAAATATGACACATATCATAATTTCAGTGGCTGAAGAAGATAAATTATCTCGTTATACTATAAAATACTTTATTCTTATTAAATATACAAATCCAGAAGTAAAGACAATCATGTAAGTAGTAAGATAAAGAGTACAGCCGCGTGTATTATTCACATCCACATCGAGTGCTGTATGTATGATAATTGGTTCTTCCATTAATTTCCCTTTGATTCAATATTATTAATTCTTACGTCTAAGAAAATCAACCATGATCGATGTTTCATGTCAGAGTAATAATATTATCATCATCTATATATTTCAGAATACAATTAAGCAATCTCCACAGAAGGTGTTATTAGTATTAATGAAAAATACTTGTCAACATATATAGTTTATGCTCAAATTTATGAAATAGCTACTTTACATTAATTTAGAAGATAACATCAAGCATAAAATTATTATATTTTTTAAGGGTTTTTTAAACAAACATTTCGTTTTTTTACTCTTCGAGTTCTGTGAGCAATAAATTTTATTTAATTTGTACAAACAAAAATGAATATTGAATTTTAAATGGGTCCCATAATTTATACTTTCTTTATATTTACCGAAAAGGAAAGTGTAGCATTTTTTCCCAATCACCAACTAAATATTCTTTGATATAATTCGATCCGAGCCTAAAATATATGCTTAAAAAATGGTAGGACAAAAATACTTTCTCCATAACATAACATAGTGTCACTTTTACACCGACGGGCGTTGGTTCAAGTAATACATGTTTGATTAACAAGAACTCGGATTCGAGTCTTATGGATGAAAAAAATGCTCATTGGGAGAGTTAGCCCCAGTGGATATTCCCGACTCAGATAGGATTGACTTCCAGTGCGAAGATATGTGGGGAAAAAATGCATGACACATTATAACTCATAAGATATCTTTAAATTTCAATAAATTGCAATGATACATGAGGCATATAATAATAATTAAACCTAGCTAGAATCCCATTTGCTAAGAACCCTGAAGCTTCTTAATCTCTTCCTTTGTTTTTAGGGTGTGCATTTAAACGTGAATGCTACCTAGCTAATTCCCATGGCTACCACAACCTCTTCTAATTGCAGCACCTTCTTCAGTCTCCGATCCTCAAATCCCATTAGGTCTAGGGTCCGTGACCCCTCCTCGTTGAGCCATGGCTCTTCTGGTTGTGGAACTGGAAAACTTGATGGTGTAGCCATGTGGTTAATCAATGGTGTTACAATGGTTTTCTTTGCTTCCTTAAACCATTGTTCTTGCATCCGCATCGCCACCGAAGACGATGGCGATGCGGAAGATGCAAATGATTTGCCGTTGATGTTGAACGACGGAAACTTACGTGCTGGTGGTGGCACCACCAGCCGGAGAAGGATAGGGAAAGGGAAGAAGAGTGGATCAATGCTTGTTGATGAAGAATAAATAAATATATGAATGTGGAATCATATTAATATCTTTGATGCCTTGAGCAATAGCAATGTCTCTTTTCTTGGTGAGTGGTATATTATATTGTAATATTATAATGAAGGTTATAACTTGTAAGAATTGTGCGTTCAAAGCTTCTGTTTTGGAGTGATTTTGTAGAATTAAGATGTAATCTTTATTGGCTTTGAATGTATACAGAAAATGAAGAATGATTAATGTGTAATGAAAATTTACTTATATTAAGTTTGATATATCTCAATACCTTTGATAATTTTGTTGATGGAAGGGAAATGTTAACCTTATACTAAGGATTTTGTTTAAGTAGAAACTTTGTTTTTGTTTTGAAAATAGATGTTTTAATCTATCTAGAAATGTTAAATTTAACATTTTAATGCTATTTTATCTGCTTTGTATTCCTTAAACACATATTCAAGGCGATTAGATCTGATATGATCATGATTTATGGACCAAAATTCTTGAAAGTTAATCTCAACTGGTATAACTTAGTTTAGTTCAAGTTATTATCTATGGATTTTGTGGTGCCTTTGTTTTAAGTTTGAACTGAACCTTCATTTCTACACTAAAGGGTAATATTACCATAAATTCATATTCCAAATTCATGTGATTGAAGACCTTATTCCATAGCCATGTTTGAATGGTAGTACCATCTCCAAAACTCTAGGAGAAACTTCGCTGCAAATAATACCACCTCCTCCAATAATATTAACTCCTGCATTATAATTGTTATCTACATTGACTTTATGGTAAGATTTGTTTTAGAGTTCGATTTTGGAGGATAATGAAAAAGAAAAAATATTTGAAAGTCATCTTACAAATATATTTCATGTTTTTAAGCCTTCTAAATATACTTATGAGATGATTTTAAAGCCTTACATTTATTTTACTTTCTTTTAAAATATGGTGGGCCCAAAAAGGAAGCATGCTTTGTTTATGTGGAATGTGAATTCAAGTTGATCTAAAAAATTGAAGACTCCCCTCTCTCTTCTTTTTATCACACTGAATGATGTTGTCATTCGGGTCATGATCATTGTGTCGTTTCAGAAGACAAAGTATCTTTTACTTTTCAAACTTTGTCTCTTTACCAATTATCACCACCAAGGAATCCAAGAACACAGAAAATGGAAAAAAGTTTATTTCGACATTATATATAGACCCCCTAATTTTTAATTCTAGAATGTGATGTGTCTACAAAGTTCTAAAATAATGGTGAAATTTTATAACCCTACACAAATAATATAGATCTGTGTCCACATGCACAACACAAAGATGTAAAGGAATCTCATAAATGATGTTTTTTCTTCTTCCAATTGCGTTGTACATTGCATTATCAAATAAAAACATATGAAATTATGATCAATATTTTATTTAATACAACAAATCAATCACCCAACCATATCATGTACACGTTCATTTCATCATTGTGATCACTCCTCTCTCTATTACAACTGGGTTTTTCTATTTATCCTAGAGTGGGTTGAGGATGAATAAAACATTGCACCACACTCTCTTCATTTTTTAATTCTAAAAATATCTATTCTTCTAAGACTAATCATTTCACATATTAACAAAACAAATTCCAAAATACATAAAGATTTTGGAAACTCTTCTCATTCTCAAACCATTATTCAGAAACTAAACCTGCTCAGTTTTTCGGATGCAAGCATTAACTAGAATGATTAGGCGTAAAACGTTGGGAAGTGGTTTTTTAAGTTCGCCTTTAGATTCATGAATTATGTCTTGAGACATAAATTACAAGCTAAGTATGCTACATGTGGGTTTAAATGCACAATGAAATAGATCTAATATATATATATATATATCATATGTATTAAGTTGAGACAAATGACATAGGCTTAAATAACTATAAGATTAATATATGTGCACCATGGGGTGTTAGAGTATTAATTTTATTTAATAATCAATTAATATTAATACTTGAATGATGAATGATATATCATAAGTGTAAAAAAACATCTATATTATCAACATACAAACTATTTTATCATAATTTAATAACATATACATAGTATACTAGAGGCAGCAAATTAATCCTACCGAGTTACATGTTAGCAAAAAAATCATGTGACAAAATTAGTAAAACTATAAATAAAAAAATCAATTAGATCATATGTAATCAAATAAAAAATATGAAGGAATGCAAGCAAAGGTTTACATTGAATATATTGGGAGCATATGGGACAATAAATATTTTAACATCTTTGGCAATTTCAAATTTAATAAATTTGTTTCTTATAAAATCATTGTCACCTCCTCTTATTTATAAATTTTTATTTTCAATTAAATTCAAGCAAATATAAGAATAGAGCTTAACTAGTTATTTATTTTCAAGTATTAGATCTCATAAGTTTTTGTCATGGGCTTTTAACAGCTTCAAATGAAATTGATTCTGCTTACGGGCCCATGCTTTCAGCCCATTGCATTAAAAGATTGGAAATAAAAAATAAATCGCCGTTGCCGCGGATCGAACCCGGGTCACCCGCGTGACAGGCGGGAATACTTACCACTATACTACAACGACCTTGTTGATAAATATCCCAGACAAAATCTATATCTTAATTCTATATTATAACGCGGTAACAATTCACCGTGTAACTGCTCCATTGAGATTTGTGAAGTTGTCTCTGAACTCTTATTCTCTCTTCTGAGGCACTTGTTTTGGTGTGAAATCAAAACGCCACGTTGATAGTGGTAGTATCAAATCACTGAAATCACCAACTAATTCTAATCACAAAGCATATATTAGTAATTTCAGTTAAGAAATATCTTAAGAAGAAATGCTTAGCGATTCAGGCGAAACCCCCTCAAGGTTCCGTATTCAAATTTCTCACTCTGTTTTTGTTTATCGCTTTATTTCATTTCCAATTTCAAAAATCGAATGTCCAAACTAAATTAACCGGTATTTCAGGTTTTATCTATAATGTTGCATCGTGTATTTATTTTTTGTTGTTTTTGCATGATTTGGCTGTGCTAAACAGTATGACTTGAATTATGTTATATCGTTAAGGTATGAATTGTTGAGCATGGTTAAGAAGCACTCGAATTTAATTGGAAAAACGGTGGTGGAAGAGCAAGATGCTTCTGATGTTGAAATGGATATGAGATTCTGGCGTGATGTCTTTGATTTGTATTTCGTCTGTGGTAAGGAATCGCGTGGACGCCAAGATGATGATCTTGTTTTCTTTGTTAGAAAATTTGTAAGTCCTTTTTAACTTCCAATGTTCTAGGTCGAATTCGATTGTTGTTTTTGTTTATCTTAAACTGCATGTTATCCGTTTTTAGATATTTAACTTTTTTCTTGTTTAGTTGGATTGTAAGCATTATTTTTTATCATTTTAGAAATATTTCTGTACAGGGTTCCCAAGGTTCTGGTGGCAATAGTAATACAGAGAGTGTTGATCCTTATTTTGTACGCAGGTGGGCACCGGAGGTAAATTCAACATTAAAATCTTCACTGCTTTTTGTTTTTTCCTCCTTTTCTTGTGCTTAGATCCTATTTATGTGGGTGCTGCTGAAGTTCAAGCAGTATCTTGTCTCGTGCTTGTTAGAAATACTCGTCACAGAACATAGGAAGCTGACTATTGTTGCATGTGCCCTTCACACATACAATACTAATATTCTCGGTGGCGGAGTGGAGCCAGAACTTAGGCACCAGGGGAGCCACAAATTGACACAAGAGAAATTATGCACCAAAAAACCTCTTATCATTCAATAAATGCGTCTTTAATATGTACATACCAAAAAACCTTCAAGGAATACATCATTGGGGCAATTCTATACACATCCATCTAGGTGTCAGCTGTGATTTTCGGATGTTGATAGAATTTCCCACATCATTAATACATATAAAAGAATACCTATTGTATAAACCAATAAAAAAAATAACTTGGGTGTGACCATGGCATAGGGAGGTCACCCCTTCCTCCACCACTGAATATTCTCTTTCTCTCTGAATCATTTGTATCTCCTATGGGGCAGGAACATGTTAGGGGAAAGAAGATTGTGTTTTACAAATTCATCCTTCTCCGACTGTCCATGCAATGAGAAATGAAAATTGTTGTTATAGGTGTTGGAGTTTCAATGGACTTCATGGTTTTATTGTTATTTGCTAAACGCTGTCAAAATTGCTTATAACAAACCAGTATGCTAATTTAATGCCAGTCTTTGATCTGATCTTTTTGGAGTATACTTTGTCCTGTGACAGAATTGAGGGTTGCACTTAATTTCTTCTTATTAAAAAGCTAGAATCTGAAGTTAGACCTGATGTTAATTTACTTGAAATGTGCTTAACATTAGTTCTGGCTTCAAAGTAGTTGGCCTTGGGATAGTATGAGTTGGATTCTGATAAGAATTGATAGCATTAAGGAGTTTACTGCTGGTGTGTAATGATATTATTTACATTGTGAACCAATTTATTTTTTAATTGCATAGATTCTTTAAGCTTACTGCATACTTCTTCTAACATAAGATTTTGTAGTCCATCTGCTTAGTTGCCAAATAAATGTTTTCACTTTTTCTCTACCAGTTGAGCAACTTAGTTGATGAAACTTCTGTACATGTGGACTGGAGGCGTTCATTTTACTTGAATTTAATTGCTCACACATCATTCAGTGTAACTGTTGCAATTTGCAGGTAGTGATTATAGTATTTATATTTGCTTAATTTCTCATCCTTCATTGTGCTTTACCATGCCTAATTTTTTAGGTGGATTCACAAACATGCGGGTCATATATTCCTTTTTAATAGGCAAATGTTAGTATGTAAATATTTTGTGGTGGGTGGGATTTGAAGTTTTGAACCCTCAACCTCCTTATCACTCCACTCCCTAAGCCTTCCACCCAAACCACTTCTGACCACCTTATGACTCCCTTGTCTTATATTCCTTTCACTTGTTTGTGTTGGTCATATGCATCAATTGATTTGTGCACATACTACAGAGAATGAATCTCAAGTTGAACTCATTTTCTCAAAATGTTACCAATATACATAGGTTGTATGATTGTGTCATTATTATGGTCATTTCTGGTCAGCAATGTTCTTTGCATCAAAAACCAAATTCGTTACAGTTTCATCTGTCTTCTTCACTAGATTTTGTTGGATTGTTGCATCTCTTAGTCATAGTTAGAGTAATTTTAAATTCTGGTCGATTCATTCTGCAACTCCGAAGAAGAAAACTTTTATTTATATGATTTGAACAGAAATTCATAGAAGTGTTTGCATAAGATTTATGAAGCTCTGCAGTTTAGATAGGGTTCATATTTACTTTTTGTTCTTCATAAGTTTCTATCTTGGCAATCTGATTCAAACTATCTATTTCTCTAGCTACCAGATTCTTCAGAACCATCAAGCTGGGCAGAACACACCATTATCCCCTATATATAAGGTAATTGTGATGTAATGAATCTTTACCAGCTGAATTTTCTTTACTTCATATGCTTGCTATTCTCGGAGTCATTCATAGAGGTCTGTTATTGTGAGGCTGATAGATCCTCCTTAAACCTCTGTTTTTGGATCTTGATTTTATTGACATCAGAGATCAAGGGGTTGCCTAAAACCCTAACCCTTAACCTTTAAATATCCTATTTTAATAAGCCCTTCATAGTTCATCCCTTTTTCATCAACATAATCATGTAATTTACCTCATTCAGTTTCTTCTGTAGAGTACCTTTGTCCCTTTGAAATAGCCATGGCCTTGAGGGCGGACACGTCTATGATTATGATGTTATTCGTATGATCAACTTATTGCGGTGTCGGTTTATTTGAAAACAAGGCTTTATTCTCATGCACTTGGATTATGAATTTATGGGATTATTTTATGAAAATATAAGCCAATGCAGCTGTTTCCCAGTTAGATATGCTCAACAATAGTGTCTTGCAAGTTTAAAATAAAAAAGTCCATCCTAGTGCACGAGGCTCACATTTAGCGAGGTCTAAGGAGGATAGATGTATGCAACATTACCCATCACTTCGTCACTTAGCAACAACCTTATCATTGCAAGTTTAAAATGTTTAAATATAATATACGTATAATGTGTATTCTGATTTTTTGGCATGGCTGTTGCACTTTGTCAGGTTGTCAAGACTGTTTATGCATCCCCTAGTCGTGTAAATTTTAAATTGGATTCTAAAAAGGCAAGTATACCTATGTTTTTTTATATATCATTGAAGAGAAAGAGGACATATTATCTTTTTATGACATTCTTATAATTTTATTGACACTGTCTCTGTAATTGACATGTATATAGGAAGTGGAGACAACACCTGCTTATCCAGATATATGTTTTGCAATTGATGATTTTGACTCCACTTTTGATGCCGTGGTAATATACCAGTTTATTAAGTTATTAATTTTTGGCTCACATTAGTGCATATGGAATGCTCAAGTATTCAATATCCTTTGTGGGTCACCTTTTCTTACCAAGATGTCCAATAATATACTTGAAAAGTTGAAATACACTCTGCTTTATATTGCTAGTCTCATATAGCAAAAAGAAATGTTACCTCAAGATGTTTCAATTTTTTAGTTACATATTGAAAATCTTCAATTAAAATGTGTTAAATAATAAGTACAAATTTGATGCACATTATTTGCTGCTCTTGTTAAGTGCTATTAAATATCTTGTGCGGTTAAAAGCTGAAATTTTTTATTGATATGGGTGCAAAGTCTTAATTCATATTGTCATGTTGTATTTAGTTTCTTTCAAAATGCTTGCACCCATGTCATTGTTCTTGATTTACCCCTTAATTAGACTTAGGAATGGTCATATTATGGTTAGTTATGTTTTTTTGCATTCTGGTTCTGATCACTTTATAATTTAAGTCTTTGCCATTTCATTTTTCGCAGGTTTTGACTGAAAAAGATCATTGCTTTTGTGTAGTTCTTAATGCACACGATGGGGCAGCATTTCCTAGTGAAAAGGTGTCAAGTGATTGCAGTACTAGTGATGAATCTACTCTGAATAGTGATACTAGTTCTTCCAAGAAAAAGGATACTAAGGTTAGATTAATTCTGACCATATTGAAATTCATTTTTCGTTTAAATTTTTGAAACACTGATTGGTACTTTCTAGTCTAGAAAAGTAGAAAGTGGTTAATTGTTTCTCCATACCTCATTCACATGTTGTACTTACATTTTTCGTATAAATGAAGTGTGCAGCTAAAGCAATTGCCACTTCTCTATGTTCGTGAAATGTTAATTATTTTCTTTGCATCTATATATTTCTTAATTACGCCAATGTATTTGCTTTTAGAAATTTAAACTAATTGATAAGAGGAACTACCAGTCTTCAACAGACAAGTTTTGCTATTTACAAACAATATGGTTACATGACTTACCGTGACAGAACAGCTAAGTTCAGGACAATGAGACAATCTTCTTAAAAGGGTTTTAATATATTAATGGTAATTTTTCTGAGAAGTTCTCTGTGACACCATTAATAGAAAAAGTAGATGCAAATTTGAGAGGTGTGTGCTTGGTTCCTTATGCACCCAAATATTGGAAGTCAACAAAGTCACTGTTTAATCATTTCCTTTTTCTCTGATGTATCTTTGAATCTTCGTGGGTCGTGCATCAACAAACATTATTCTACCTTTGTTCTTCTTAAGTTAAAATTATTTAGACATTCTGACTCTGTTATGTCTGATTTTCAGCTTACCCTTTTCTCAGGATTTGTCAGCTATCAGATGGTTCGAGATGCATATGATGGTAATTTTTCCTACAGAACCCTATTTCAGTATTACTTTTGAATGTTTTCTCTGCAGAGTGAATAGTTGGGGCATATAATTTTTCCTAGAAGTAGCATCTTCGCTTGCGAGGGTAAGCTTACATACATCTACCCTCCCCATATCCCACTAGGTGGGAGCCTTATGCATTGGGCTGCCTTAAAAGTAATGTTACTAGAGTGTATGTATCCCTGATCTGGACTTCATCTGTCATAACTATTCACAGCATACTTGGTTTGCCATGTCTTTGGAACCAACAAATTTTGCAACTCATTAACAATTGTTAGGAAAAAAATTTCATTATTGCTAAGAAACCAAAATGCTCAGTAATATCATGATATTCCACAAATCTTATTAACTGACTTCTTGTGTAAAGCAGTTTGATGTGTAGATTAATCATAAGTGGCCTTTGTTTTTTAATTCTTCTAGAAGAGACTTTTCTTACTTAAATCCTTCCATACCTCTTTGTTACGTTTTATATCAAATTTCCAAGCTTATTGTATTTTACGTTGCTAATGGGTTGGACATGCCATTTAGCTGTTGTCACACTCTCACTAGTCAATTATATATCCCCACTTCCTTTACTGCAGCTGGAAAGTCTCGATTTCAGAGCCTTCTATCTGTAGGCCATTCTTCTGGGAAAACAGACAGGATTTACATGAAAGGTCCAGCAGGACGAGGGGAAGTTGAAGTAGCTGTTTCTGGTGTTGCAGGTAGCAACTTTTGTATGAGTGAGATTTCCGAATGAGAAAAATGGTTGTGCATTGGCATATACGTTTTTTTACACCGTCACTGCATCATCCACTGTTTATTTGTGTGATTTTTAATCAAAAGTCAATGGCTTTTAATACACCAATTAAGGATGATGAACACCTTTACACTGTCAATGCACACCCATTAAACTCTTTCCAATTTTTGTAATGAAATGCTAGAGATTATTTTTTAGTGTAATAATAAAAAATAAGAAAGTTATAAAGCATAGTTTAACATCATCAGGTTAAACAACTTTTCAGATATTACAGCCTGTTTTATGTTACATGATTGCACATTAAATTTTATTCTATCAACGTAGCAGGTACTTCCAAAGTGGTATAGAGTTGAATGCTTCATAGATATATCAAAAGCAACACATGCAATACTTTTTTTGTTAGATTATTCTCACCAAATGTGATATGAAGCTTTTTATTCAACATGCACATCTATGCTAGTAGTTGAAGTTACAACTAATATAAAATGGATGAAATGGAATTTGTCTGTTACAATGTCAGATCAAAATCAGCTGGATTCAGGCCCATTTTCCCCAGTTATATCAAAGAAAGGATTTGGGCTTGGCGTAATTGTGCGCAGAGCAGTATCGGTTGCATCAGTAGCAACAAAGCATGCTTATGCGTCTGCCTCCGCCTCCAATCATGATGAAATGATACCTTTGAAATGCAGCTTAATGTCCATATCATTGCCTTGGGAATATATTGCGTATGATCTTCTGTTTAAGGTGAGATTTTACATCCATAAGTTAAGGTTAAATGAAGTGACATTTACATTGCTTTTAGAAAGATCTTTCTTTGCACTTGGTCTTGAGTCTTAACTTAGAGATCAACAACTTTCCAAATTATCTAGACACCGGCTGAAACGTCTTATGGGGAATGTTCCTTTTCTCATTTTTTAATCAGTAACATTATCCACTTACTAGGAAAGTACTGATTATAGTAATGTGATTGTCATATTTAGGGAGCTCCTCCAGTGAATATGTGACCATCCCATGGATCTGTGTGCAAAACACAAACTGAAATGGAGTTGATATCTGCAAGCACACAGTTAATGATTTATTAAATTCGTTTCTGTACTGATTGTTGTCTTTGGTGCATGCGTGCACAGAAGTGTGCATATTTGGTGTTTGTTCAAGTATCCTTGGTTAATTTGTTGAATCTGGTTATAAATATTAGTACATGTATTAGTTGGTGTATATGCTGGATTATATTGCAATTTCCAGGTTCTAAACAAAGAAAATAAAAAGAAATTTCAGTTTGACCCTTCTAGGCTCTAGCCAATTCTTCACTAGAAGATAAAGTGAAAGAAATTTGCCTCAGGGTCAGAGAAGCTAAACCCCATGCAAGCAGCCATTGCCCCCAGAAATAGAACTTTGGGCTCAGTTATAGACTGGTTACTGGTTAGGAACGATGCACTGATTCATCCATAACAAGTTAGCTTTTAAAATAGCCTATCCATAATCCATTGCTCATTTTTGAACAGGTACAGAACATATCACTCAGTCATTTTAGTGTATATCTTATTGGTCTAATACATATTCCTTCTTTAATGTGATGATACATATATTTTTAAATTATTATTCTTGTTTCTCCTTTTATTTATGTTTAACTTTTCAATAGCTAAACTTCATCATAGTACTTCTTTTAAGAGTTCATTATATTACTTAGATTGGAAATAAGTAGATTGTGGTAATAATGTGGAAGAGTACAATCTTAATGAAGAAGGTATAACAATGTGGTTCAGAAAAAATAGTTAAATCATTTTCCACGTGTCAATATCTAAATGGGAGGGATCGGAAAAGAGATAGAGTCATGGGACAACTGATCCTCAACCGGCGAAATAAAACCAAGAATGAGTTATGACATTCCATTGTGACCAACCATACATTTCTTTTATATCTCTATCCAATATTTCTAGTGTATTATCCTCAGGGTATTAAAATTATCATCAATTAAATTTAAGAGCTAAACTGATACATTTTTTCCAGGCCAGATAATTGTG
The DNA here is from genome assembly GCF_001865875.1 of Lupinus angustifolius. NCBI lineage: Eukaryota > Viridiplantae > Streptophyta > Magnoliopsida > Fabales > Fabaceae > Lupinus > Lupinus angustifolius. The sequence continues at coordinate 15,358,784 of NC_032022.1, read as the reverse complement.
TATCTTTATAGCAAATATATGCAACTCTCTCATTAACTTCATTTTGCATTTTTCTTTCTTCTAAATAAATTGTAATGACTTGCTACGAAAGCCTAACAAACAAAAAGAGAAATTGGGTAACAAGTTATCTTATGATACTTTATATAGGACATGACCCTTCTCATTACCATTTCCTTTGATTCCAATTAAGTCCCTTTTATATGAAGAAATAAGAAATGAAGTGTGTGGTTGTAATGTTATCCAGGTCTCAAGGGTGGGAAGGTTAAAAAGCAAAGGAAACAAGGGACAACCCTGCAGATATGCCATATTAGTGCATAGAAAAAGGGGAAGCACTCATATAGTTACTATTATTTCCATTAAAATTTAATTGCAGCACATGCTACCAACTTTGGCACGATAAAAGAGAAGAAGCCATTGCTAAATTATCTTTTTGCCTCTTTAAACTAACAAGGTTAACTAAAATGGCTATATAAGGGATTGCATGTTATCTCCCACTCATTGATATTTATTTTACAACAACAAATCCTTAATCTAGATGAGTTAATTAATAATCAAATAGAGTAATTAAGAATCAAATATACATTTTCATCTCTAGAAAGGAAAGGAAGCAAAGCATGATCTTGTTGTATTTGGTTCTTAGTTCTATGATTTATTTGGTTATGCAAGAATAATATTATTTTCAGAAATGATAGTTTTGAGTTTGAAAGGATGGCTAAGTTGATCAAAATAAGATCATGGACATGGATATTAAAGGAATTAGTTTTTTCTCTTATCGATTGAGCTATAAATCCATTAGCATGTATATAACAATATACGAGTCATAGATAAAGCAATGTAATAGATGGGATATCCTCATTCTCTCTTGAATTAAGTTTCCTTTGCTTATGAAAAAAATTATGTACCTAAAGTTAGTTAAATGGTTAAGAAAGTTCACATGCTTCTCTAACTGATATTTCATATAGAAGATATACAGATAAATATAATAAAAAACTATACGTGAGCTTGATACAAAATTTTAAAGTTGTTTAAATAATCTTTATATCTAATTCTGTACAATTCTTCTTTATCAGAAAATTTATTTCTGTATATCACATATGACAAGAATAAGCACGTGAAAATATTCATTATCTCTGTGCCCATTATAAGTCTTCATCCATCATGCACGGTGTTTCCACCAAATAAATCAAGTTTAGTGGATATATATGTATAACTAAAATTAAGAAAAAATTCTTAAGCGTCTGTATCTAGTAGTAACCATGAAAAATTCTGGATTTTTAAATCTTTTTCTAGAACCGAATTGTGTAAACTCAAAGAGTGATTGAAGTATTTAACTAACACTTATTGGGTGCAGAAAAGAATATAAGTTTGGAACCATAAACATAATACCTCAAATGACCCTTTCCAGAATGACTAGTGGAATAGTTAAGGGTCAGGCAACTTTCTAATCAAATGTGTTGTTTATATGTTTTTGTTTGATCCTTCGTTATTAAGCTAAATCTAATCTTCATCAAGAACCCCATTTATCTTACCATAACAAAAAGCTTAGCCTCATCTGAATCCCCACCACCACGCCACCTCATATTAAAGTTTGCATGAAGATAGAATATGCTTCAGCTTTTCACATGTTTAATTATTTATTTCTCCCATTTTAGGTTATTGTGGCATAATTATAATCTATGTATAAAAAGGAGATAGAACTACTAATAAGTAGGTAAAACTTGTAGATGTAACACTAATGTATATATATATATATACCTGGTAAAATATGTGGTTCACACCCATAGATAGGTTAAAACTTAAAAGTCCTTCCAAATAGATATTAGACTATTTTGGTTGAGATCAATAGACTACTTTGATTTGCATATAAGATTATAAGTGAAAGTGAGTAGCAATATACTTTAGGTTAAAAAAGGTAAAAAGAAAAAAACACACGTGATCTGAAGTCTGAACCTAAACTTTTAACTTTGTTTAGACCAATGTGTCATTAGTTTTACAAAATCATTTGTTCTAATGGACCCTACTTGTCTCTCTTTTTTCTCCTTCAAATACTCCTCTCCTTACACTTCACTTCCTCCCTTTCCCCTCTCTACCTTCATTTCCCAGGTTTCTTTTCTTCCTTATTTATCACTTCATTTGAGCAAATTAAGCCATGTTATTCCACCACAAAGAAACGTTCAAGTTTTCATGCCCTCCAGTTCTTGAAACCATGCTATCAGAAAGTGAAATACACGACTTGTTTTCCCTCATTAATCAATGGGAAGAGGACCCAAGTTCCGTTTCGCATGGATCAAACCGTGCTGTTTATTCAACGGAGGAGAGAAAGATGAGGCGCATGCATTCGAATAGAGAATCGGCACGAAGGTCACGATGCAGAAAGAAGAGACATTTAGAGAATATCACGAGAGAAGCAAACCGCTTGAGAATTCAAAACCGGGAACTCAAAAACCGGTTATCTTCCACCATGCATCATCATCTTTTTCTATCACTTCAGAATGAGAAGCTAAAATCTGAATCCATTGACCTTATGTCAAAACTTTTGGATCTATATCAGATTTTAGGCACCATGCTTTCACAGTAGCAGTTGAGCAAGTAGTAGTGCTCATTATAGTTGCATGTTATCTCCCACTCATTGATATTTATTTTACAACAACAAATCCTTAATCTAGATGAGTTAATTAATAATCAAATAGAGTAATTAAGAATCAAATATACATTTTCATCTCTAGAAAGGAAAGGAAGCAAAGCATGATCTTGTTGTATTTGGTTCTTAGTTCTATGATTTATTTGGTTATGCAAGAATAATATTATTTTCAGAAATGATAGTTTTGAGTTTGAAAGGATGGCTAAGTTGATCAAAATAAGATCATGGACATGGATATTAAAGGAATTAGTTTTTTCTCTTATCGATTGAGCTATAAATCCATTAGCATGTATATAACAATATACGAGTCATAGATAAAGCAATGTAATAGATGGGATATCCTCATTCTCTCTTGAATTAAGTTTCCTTTGCTTATGAAAAAAATTATGTACCTAAAGTTAGTTAAATGGTTAAGAAAGTTCACATGCTTCTCTAACTGATATTTCATATAGAAGATATACAGATAAATATAATAAAAAACTATACGTGAGCTTGATACAAAATTTTAAAGTTGTTTAAATAATCTTTATATCTAATTCTGTACAATTCTTCTTTATCAGAAAATTTATTTCTGTATATCACATATGACAAGAATAAGCACGTGAAAATATTCATTATCTCTGTGCCCATTATAAGTCTTCATCCATCATGCACGGTGTTTCCACCAAATAAATCAAGTTTAGTGGATATATATGTATAACTAAAATTAAGAAAAAATTCTTAAGCGTCTGTATCTAGTAGTAACCATGAAAAATTCTGGATTTTTAAATCTTTTTCTAGAACCGAATTGTGTAAACTCAAAGAGTGATTGAAGTATTTAACTAACACTTATTGGGTGCAGAAAAGAATATAAGTTTGGAACCATAAACATAATACCTCAAATGACCCTTTCCAGAATGACTAGTGGAATAGTTAAGGGTCAGGCAACTTTCTAATCAAATGTGTTGTTTATATGTTTTTGTTTGATCCTTCGTTATTAAGCTAAATCTAATCTTCATCAAGAACCCCATTTATCTTACCATAACAAAAAGCTTAGCCTCATCTGAATCCCCACCACCACGCCACCTCATATTAAAGTTTGCATGAAGATAGAATATGCTTCAGCTTTTCACATGTTTAATTATTTATTTCTCCCATTTTAGGTTATTGTGGCATAATTATAATCTATGTATAAAAAGGAGATAGAACTACTAATAAGTAGGTAAAACTTGTAGATGTAACACTAATGTATATATATATATATACCTGGTAAAATATGTGGTTCACACCCATAGATAGGTTAAAACTTAAAAGTCCTTCCAAATAGATATTAGACTATTTTGGTTGAGATCAATAGACTACTTTGATTTGCATATAAGATTATAAGTGAAAGTGAGTAGCAATATACTTTAGGTTAAAAAAGGTAAAAAGAAAAAAACACACGTGATCTGAAGTCTGAACCTAAACTTTTAACTTTGTTTAGACCAATGTGTCATTAGTTTTACAAAATCATTTGTTCTAATGGACCCTACTTGTCTCTCTTTTTTCTCCTTCAAATACTCCTCTCCTTACACTTCACTTCCTCCCTTTCCCCTCTCTACCTTCATTTCCCAGGTTTCTTTTCTTCCTTATTTATCACTTCATTTGAGCAAATTAAGCCATGTTATTCCACCACAAAGAAACGTTCAAGTTTTCATGCCCTCCAGTTCTTGAAACCATGCTATCAGAAAGTGAAATACACGACTTGTTTTCCCTCATTAATCAATGGGAAGAGGACCCAAGTTCCGTTTCGCATGGATCAAACCGTGCTGTTTATTCAACGGAGGAGAGAAAGATGAGGCGCATGCATTCGAATAGAGAATCGGCACGAAGGTCACGATGCAGAAAGAAGAGACATTTAGAGAATATCACGAGAGAAGCAAACCGCTTGAGAATTCAAAACCGGGAACTCAAAAACCGGTTATCTTCCACCATGCATCATCATCTTTTTCTATCACTTCAGAATGAGAAGCTAAAATCTGAATCCATTGACCTTATGTCAAAACTTTTGGATCTATATCAGATTTTAGGCACCATGCTTTCACAGTAGCAGTTGAGCAAGTAGTAGTGCTCATTATAGTCTAAAAGTAGTAACAAAGCAATGAGACTATATATATATATATATATAACTTTTGTTAATATCAGCTCAGAGAAGTTTATAAAAAATGATAAATATGCATTGGGAACTAATATCATTACATATTGATATATTATAAATACCTAGTTTCTCGATACAAGGTTACATTTTTTAAAACTTTATAGTTGGGCTGAGTTTAACAAGAATCTTTTATATATTGATTCCATGTGATCACATTAAGATGGTACGTTATTTAGTTTTTACTAGCTATATATATGTTTATGTATAGGGAATTATTAAGTGATGTGAATGAAGAAGGTGAATTAGTTAGAAAGGTTTTAGAGCCCGAGGATGGAACATGCTTACATACAAGGAAGTGGTTTGAAGAAGCCCCGTGTTGTTGGAAGTACGATGTAGGGATATTGGGGTCTACTTTTTATCCTGTCGTTACCTTTATATCTTTTGGGTTAGCTTTTGTATATTGTAAAAGATAATAGTGAGTGGTGAAGCTTTGCAACAATGCAATAATTGTTTGAGGCTAGCACGATTGGAATTTTAATGGAATATATTGTTGGTATCAACCTAGTTTTAATTTCTTGTGAAGGAATTATATAGGCTATGTGTCACATAAGGAATGCAATAGTTTATTATAGAGGAAATGATTTATAGGGAAAAAGTGAAAAAGTAATTATATAGGCTATGTGTCACATAAGTAAATATGTTTATATCAAACGTACTAAAAGGTTACTCATGAATAAAAGGTAGAAAGGAAAAAAAAAAGGAAAATACATCTAAATGAGAGAAACATTAATAGAAAAGTGAAAGACAATTTAACGAGTTTGTCAGCCAATCATCGTAGATTATGCTTGGTGTGTGCGACTTCCCGTCAATTCAAAGCCACATTTTCATCTTTATAGAGTTAATAGTGTTAGTGATAAAAATTTGCTTTGAGTTGGAGATGATATTATTTATAGTTATCCAAAGGAACCAAACAATTACCACCCAAATAGTGCTATAGTGCTCATGCATTTGGGGTTGACGGGTAAGCCCATATCAACAAAAAGTGGTTGGTTAAGTTATAAGGAAAAACAATGATAAACCCGAGCCATTTTGGGTTGACTGGTAAGCCCATGTGTTGACCATTTTTTTTCTTTGCCGTAAAGCTGCCCTTTTGCCTCTATGTAGTAGGCTCAACCGGAATAACGATTCTCTGTCTCAAAGAATTTTATCTTGGTGTCTCAAGTCAATTACATCTAATTAAATAATATAAAAAAGTTACTTCATATTATTATGATTTTTCTTTTTAAGTATCTGACAACTTTTAATTAAATTGGAATACAATTGAGATATAAAAAGTAGAATATATGTGATCACCCTTCCCTCAATGCAAGGAGTCAAGGACTATATATGATATGTGGTGTTGTAACACCGACTAGTGTTAGAACTAATGTAAACTTGTTATCCTTAGTAGTGATAATACAAATTTAAACTGTAAATCGTGAAAATAATCTTGCACGTATTGTAATTCTCATTTAAACGAGTTGAGTGAACTATTTCAGTTTGTCTCGTTTATAAACTTTCATATGTATATATGTGTGTATTATTAGAAAAATTAGATTTATAGACGAAATTTAATGATGATTAGTAAAGTTTCAAGCTCATATTCTTTGTTAAGTTACCTTTGCCATTAGAAAAGTTGAAAGCTTTGCTTTGTTTCTTTTTAGTTTTTTTATTCATGTTGATCAGTGACCTTGACAGAGGGAGGGATTCTCTAAAAGTGAGTCAATTTGAAGATCTTTTAGTTTTGTATTCATGATTATTAAAGTCCTTCCAATCTATTTATATAATAAAATGAGTATTCTCTTTCCATTTTGTGAGACTATTACCTGGGTTATTAAAAAGTAAAAATGTAGTATACTTAAATCTAATCGATCTCAAAAAAAAAAAACAGCTACAACAATCAATATCATAATAAAATTGGGCATACCAATTAAGTATGGAAAATGATCCTCTGTTCCAAGAAATTCTTGTCCCAATGTACCAAACCAATGAAATCTTATAGGATAGTGTACAAATATTAGTTTATGTTATTATAAATTTTACTTTTAATCAAATAAAATTTTCTGATTGGATGAGGACACCAAATGGGACACCCAATGAGACAGGTGATCCCCATCAGTTAAGTATGAGGTTTATCATTTAACATCTAGATTATTTCCGACATAAAAAATATATTATTTGTAGTAATTATCACTTTAAGTGTTTCACTATATCTGAAAGATTAATAGTTTTGAGTTTGAGTTCATTGTATTTGATAAAATGTCCTTCATAGTGGTTTTATTTGACTCGATCGAGATTATCTCTTATTTGATTAGTGGATGATAGATTTTTTTTTTAAAATACCTTCTAAATGAGATTGTAAAACACATAATTGGGAAAATTCTAGTCTAAGACCACATGAATACACAATATTTTATAGAGTGAACAATGTTTTGTGATGAATTTGACATTTCCTCCAATAAAACTAACAAATTATCTAATCTGTGCTCATTACATCGGTGGAGTATTTGCATGAAAGAATATGCAAATACTTCATTACATTAGGCCAAGATCCATTGTATTTTTCACTCTTCCTAGACCGTTGAACCATGGTGGGGCTTGATGTACATTTCTTATAAGCTTCGATGAAAGGGTCATTGTTCTTCAAACTCCCAGTTGGATAAGAATTAACTCTGATCAGTGTAGAAGGCTGAACTGAACATTGAAGTTTATGAATTGTAGTCTTGGATGGAGGAGGCTTTAGCACAAAATTTGTGTGCCTAATTGTGTTATTATTGGATAGTTGAGGTGTGAGTTTGGAAAACCCAGGCTTGTGTTCCCATGAGAAGGGAATGTTAATTACCTTTTGTTGGTAATAAACATCATTGTAGGTGTAGTTGTTAACGTTGTACTTGGTGAAGTCCATGGTATGAATCAGAATATGAGATTCTGTTTGCTATGATATGCAATAGATTTCAATTTTCCTTAATAAGGGTTTCATAGTTATATTTATGTCACGAGTTTCTTGATTGAATAATTCACGCGGAGAAGAGAAACTAACAAGGTATAAAACATGATAGGTTCACGCCACTTATGACTTATATGCATGATATGAATCATGATCTAATTACGCAACCTTAGAATCTGGCAGAAAGGTTAACGAAAAAGCAAGTGTAATGTCAGCATACAAATAGAATAAGATAGCAAATATTACTTTTCCTCATCTTTTGGGCATCATTTTAACTGAATGCCCAAGAAAAATGCAATTTTTACCCAAAAAGATAATAATAAGCAAGTTAGACTTACAGCTTAATTATATTTACTAACCCTCTTTTAAAAATATTACATTCACATTTCATTATAATTACAGTCACCTCCCCAATATGTGTAAAAAAAGGAATATTATATATAATTTTACTGTAAGTATAATTTACTTTTAGATCATTCACTCTAAAAAAATACCTAAGGCAATCAATTTTGGTCTTTGGGCATAGTTTACACATTTGGTTGGCCTATTTTGTAGCTTGCTCCTGCTCAGTCTTTTGAATTTATATCACAAAATATAAACTGTTTAATTTTTTATACCAATTCTAATTGGTAAATTACAACAAGATAGTAGGAATATTATTGACAATTTGAATAAAGTTTATGGGATTTGTCTGCTAGCCCGTATTTATTGGGCGAGCAGGGCATGAAAAATATGTTCGTCTGCCCAACATGTCATATTCACATACACACAATTCCAACGGGCAAAACATGTGGTCTATGAATATTATTAGATAAAATATTGAACATCAAATATACAGAAATATATGTATTTTGTTAAATGTGAGAAGTGTGTTCCATTTTATAGACATGTATTTGTATATCGAACGTAAGAAACTACTATCATTTTCTTATTTTGTATATTATATATGCATATCTATTATTCATTTTATATTTTATATGTAAATTATGTACATGCATATTTTGTAATATATATTATAATTTTGCCTGTATTGTTCAATTTATATTTATATGATTACTTATTATAATAAATATATGTTTATATTTGTGTATATATTTTTTAGTTTTCTTTAGAGTGGACAGATACATGATATTTCATGTCTTAGCTAAAAATAAACAAACTCATATCCATCCTAATTTAAATGAACATTGTGTAGGCATGAACATGATGGACATAATTTTCAATACTATTAGGGACTAAGAAGGAAATATGATAGTGAGATTTAAATATTTTTATTGAGCAATGATAATATTAGTTAGTTAGTATTATTTGTGTGTTAAATTGTATGCTTCATAAGGAAGCAAGCCCAAGGCTTTATTATTAAAAAGCCTGTTTGGTTATTCGGATTGTGTAGTGTAGTGAGTTAGCTAGGGTTAAGGGTTGTGCCGCCGAAGCGTGTTAATCTCACAATTCTCACCCTTATAAATAGAACCATCGTCTATTTCATTCACATTTTCCAGCGCCACATTTTTTATTCTTTCGCTTTCTCTATTCTTAGCCTGTTATATTAATTTTCTGATTTGCAGCTTCATATTTTTTTTATTGTTCATGGTTTTGTGAATATTATTTTGAAGTTATTTTTCTAGTTAAAGATGGAATAGAAGGGTTACTAATGGTTGGTTGCGATGATTATAAAGAATTCCTCGTACTGAATGCTATAGCCATGGCATGACAGACACGTTTACACCCATAGAATATGAGCAACCTCCATTTTCAATCATTTCATTGTGTTTTTGTTTTTGAAATAATTGAAAATGAATTTGGATCCTTGATTTGCAGAGAATTTTGATTGTGTTGTGTTTAAAACCCTGTCACCAATTCATTGATGTTTGTAACACTCGCCAATAGGATTCATAGTTTTATTTTTTCCCTCGGGTAACTTTCAAACTTATGACAAATTACAGTGACGGAAATTTCTTCTTTCAAATGCGAATTTGAAATCATTTTGTTCCATTTGGATCATGCCGTCGAGTGATGTAATTATAACTCGTTTTAAGTATAAATTAAAACTGTTTTATATTCATTTAATACTCAATATCCTTCTTTCACAATTTGATGCAACAGATGAGCAGATACTGAGTTAAAGAAATTATGTGTTAATTTATTCTTAGCTCTCTAATTACGTTTATGCTGATTCAAGAAGGATGAAAAGTTAAGGAAGTCTTTGTAATGGAAGATTTCTATGACTCAAACTGAAAAAAATCAGTAAATAAAATTAACATATTTACGTCACTCTGAATATGAATATATGATCTTTTAAAAAACAGAGTGCAAAAGAATCTTCAGAAAAATGTCTGGGGACAGTACAATTTAATTGGCATAAAGATTTTGTTTATTGAACAATAATATTTTCAAAAACTCTCCAAAGCAATGAATCAAAATAGCTTGTTTCGGTTGTAATGATTAATAGCATTTACAACACCTAAACAATTTGAATTGGATGTAACCTTTTCAATGGAGGTATATGAAGATGATGACAACATCCTGCATGAAAGGATGAAGTTTAGTTTAAACAGATTAGGCATTGACACAGAACAAAGAAGTTCTTGAACCTAAAATAAATCATTGACACTCATAAGACAATCTCACTATTTTTTCCCAAATCAATTTGATCTATAATGTATCAATAATATAAGGTTTTTATGCTGTCATAGCCATCTCATTGATAAACAATATTGAGTAATATATATTAGCGGTATGAAATTTAAATATTAAATTAGTCTCACTAGACATTTACCATAGAATATAAGTAGCTAACTTGGTATTTGTACATTGTTAAGTTGAAAAATGCCGTGACATTTTGTAGAATGTAAAATACATAATGAGGCTACAAGATGTTGCTTGGAGCAGAGTTATCATGTGCAATAGTGTGCATATTCTTTCTCACCCCATTATATGTTGATTTGTATTTTTGCTTAGTCCATAAAAAATGTCTTTGTAATTTACAAGTTGTAAGGATTAATTAAAGAAAATAAACGCAAATTTATTATTGTTATTCCACATTTTGATTGTTGTTTTGAAGAATTATAGTTCTTTTGGAAGCTGGTTATTACCCAATATGAGTTGAATTTGAATCATCTCATTTTTTGTTCTTTTCAGAATTTGGGTTGTATGTTCAAATCTCGTTGTCAAATTGATGATGGTATTGATGACTAATTTATAAACCTTTAAGCCCTAATAGTGCCATGAAGCCTTGGTGAGTCCTCAAAACAATACCTAAACTCTATATAAATGTTTTTTAAGTGTTAGTTTTTTTAATCTCTCATAGTTTAAAATCTATGCATTGACAGTATGAACTTGTTACAATCAATGTATCATTCACCAAGTAAATAGTGGTTAAGAAATCAACGATGGATGATAATATAAAAACACTTACATTGTCAGTGTCTACATATTAAACTTCTCTTATAAATTGATAAAATTTCCTGATGTAAACTTTTGTGCCGGTAATTTGAATGGTATAGAGAATAAAGGTTGTAGTAAACATTAGGTGAACGAGTCAGTGGGCTTGGTTGGGCCTTAAAAGACGGAAAAAGAATATTTGGTCGAAAGAGTTAAGTGTAACATGCTCTTTTACGAGTGTTACCAGAGCAAACAAATTTGGGGTTTAGGGTTCGTGATTGAATTGGGAATTTAGGGTTGGGGTACAGTACACACACTAGAATGAATTTCAACATGGATTCTGATAAAGCGAAGCTGTTCATTGGTGGGATTTCTCGGGAAACTACCCATGATATTCTGAGAGATCACTTCTCTGTATACGGCACCGTTTTGGATTCCACGATTTCAGTAGACCGCATCACTCGTTACCCTAGAGGTTTTGGCTTTGTTACCTTCTCTGATCTCTCTGCAGCTGAAAAAGCTCTTCAAGACACCCATGTTATTCTTGGAAGAACGGTAATTTTAACCTTTTGTTTAAGTACTAGGTTTCTTCATGTACTTGAATCGAAACGAGTAATTCAATATTTATCTACATTTTCCAAGAGATCATGATAAGCCTATGTTTTATTGTTTAATTTTATTTTGTTTGATTGTGTATAGGTAGAAGTGAAAAAAGCAATACCGAGAAGTGAACAGCAACACCAAAACCAACTATATAGTAGAGGGGTGAGTAACTATAGTAGTAGTAAGAATGACTGTAGCAGCGACCACATTAGGACTAAAAAGATATTTGTAGGAGGTTTATCTGCTGGTATATCTGAGGAAGAGTTTAAGAGATACTTTGAGAGGTTTGGTCGGATAACGGATGTAGTGGTGATGCAGGACAGTGTAACTCACCGGCCTAGGGGGTTTGGGTTCATCACTTTTGATTCAGAAGAATCTGTGGAACATGTTGTGGCGGAAAGTTTTCATGACTTGAGTGGTAGGCAGGTAGAGGTCAAAAGAGCGGTGCCAAAAGAGGGGAACAATGTTGGTGATGGTTATAACAAATTTAGATATAATAAGAGTGAAAGAGGAACCCCTCAAAGTTATCCTCCTCATGGTCCTAGGTACATGTCACCTGGCTTTGCACCTATGCCTTATTATGGCAGTGGTGGGGTTTATGCTTATGGTTCAAATCCATATGGTTATTGCTACACTACGGGTGGGTATGGGGGGGATGTATATGCAATTCCGTCTGATGCTTCTAGGAACTTCTGGTATGGCCCCATGATAGCTGGTCCTCAGCCATGTCAGATTCCTTATGCCAATGCCTCACCAAATGTTGTGTATGCGGGTGGTAGGGTTGGAATAGTAGAGTGTGGTCCTGGAACCAGGGGGTACAATGGCCTTCTTGGTTCTGCAACAAACTGGAAATATGATCAATGTTTTACTGGCAATGGATTTGTTCCTGATTATGTGATACCACTTCAAAGTGAGAAGCACAGTGTTGATCCTTCAAGGTTGAAGGGAAACAAGTGAAATTTCTAGTTAACTGATTGAAATTGTAATTGGGCCCCAATGCCGGCAGGTAAATACTGACTGACTGCTTCTTGTGGATTGTTAATTGTGCTAGATGTTGTAAAAGCTAGTCACTTGCTTTTACTCCATAGTTAAAATCTGTGAAGATACATTCATGTTTCATCAATATGTAGTGTTACAAACTGCCAGGATTATCTATAGGGTTCTATTAGTGTAGAGGATTCAGGCTTCTGTAAATTAACCTTTCTTTCTTGATATGATTTTTCTATTTCTATGCTGGGCTTTTAGCAAGTGTGTATGCTTATCAGTTTTCATAGATGCAATTTGTGCATGAATGTGTGTATAGTCGCTTGGATTTCTCCCTGACCTTTTTTTGAAGAAAAAAAATTATCCGCTATTTGTGTATGGTTCTAATTCGCACTATAATCCCCTGATGTTTACATGGATAGATAGATCATGTTATTACTATGCCATTGAAGGTTGCAATGATATGTTTTACTGATCCCAGGACAATAATGTATGAATAATCTAACTGGAGTAATTCTATGAATTGTAATTTTGCTGTCATTGATTCAAAAATTATATATGCTTCCAAATCTTCACTTGCTCGTATAAATGGTTTGCCATTGTTTTATGCAAACTAGTGTCAGCAGCTTCTTTGCTTTTAAGCCTACATGCTGAGGTTTTGTTTCAGGTTTTGTTTTGATGAAAGTTTCAAGTTTGTTATCCTCTATCAATTGCTAGAAATGCAGATTAGTATATTGTTGGAATGATCTTAAGTTAGTAATTGGAGTTTATAAACAAGCAAAGGGATTTGATAATTACTTTATAAATCCTATTAACATATTCATGAACTTTATGCGGTTATTTGAAGTTACATCTAGGTATATGATGATTCAATAGTTTCTCGCCTATTGTTTCCGTTTTAGCTTAAAGAGTATGATATTGAAAAAATGATCAAAATTAGAAGAAATTATTGTGTAGTTCAGGATCATTATCTCCTCCATATGGATTTTGCATTAATGTTTTAGAATAATTGTGTTTATTCTAAATTAATGGTATAGATATGATTGTGATCATTCGTTATAGACTATGTAACAATTTGTGTCAAATTAGGCATATGGGAACCTTTCATGACCTAGGGGAAGGGGTTGAGATGCTCTCTAATATTGGGTCAGATTCCAACATGTGAAACCAAAAAAATCTAAGATATAGATTTATTATTATTTTAGGTCCCAGCTTATTATTATTTTCGGAAACCTGTGATTGACATAAATGGACACAGGAATGCCTCGTCAGGGTCCGAAATATATTTCTTTGAATTTTTCTATCGGGTGTATTATAATATGATATTTTTTCTGTAATTTGCAAGTCTATTGCCAAAAGTGATATGTTAGGTCCATCTAATATAATTAAATATATAAGGTCTACCTAGACATCTGCATCTATTACTTGGGTACATCAAAATAAGGTTCCCGCGATGACGGCTTGAATTATATTTCGGTAATTTGGTTGATGCATTCAATTTAATAGTTAGGTAGCTCATGATTAATTGATTATAAAGAGTAGGAACCAGGATTTTATCGAGTTTTGTCATTCAGCCAAATGAAATATATGCACGTTAGTTTGGGTCTCATTGGGCGTTTAAAAGCAACTGGGCTTTCCAATACCGTACTTTAAAATCGCTTTGACCGCATTGCAGCTTTCAAATAAAAGCTTGTTTTTTTTGTTACAAATAAAATCTACTTTGTCAACATAAAATGAACAAGTTGAAATCTTAGGGTGACCATTCATAAAAAATATATGAGGGGAATGACGACTACATTTATTTTTAGTAGAGTTGATAGATTTTAATGTTTTACACATTCTTAACAGCAATGTGATTATCTTTTACCTGATTTTCTTCAAATTAACTTTCACTTTGAAATCAAAATGCAGTGTGCTTATAAAAATACTTGTTCAAGTTTCTCTCTTTTCATTGCAGGCAAATGTTTTTATTTTTTTATTGGGTGAAATTTGAACTATTGGTCTCTTTGTCATTTCCTTTGTTAACCCACTCCCGGTCACTTGGTTACCTCGCGACTTCTAACATTAGTATTTCTTTTATGTAATGTCATTATTAAATGTAAGTTCCCTACAAAACATATATTACAATAGTTGATATTCTAAATCGTATATCTAGGCTTAGTATGTTGCTGTTGTAATGAAGTGTGAGTCTACTCGCAATTGAAAATAGAAAAAATGAGATATTCTGTTACAAATTGTCTTACATTTTTAGAAAAATAACGTGTTTCAGCTTCTAAAAGTTTATAGAAAATATTATTACTTAAATATACTAAACATTCTCATTGCAATATTGGTTTTGCAACTGTTTTATCTAGCTAACCTGCTGTACCTATGATGGGTCAGTCAGGACTAGTGGTTGACCCCAAAGCCAAGCAGGGTAACCATTTCACAGATTTTGTGGGAAATGTTATAATAGATTCGTTACATTATCGTCCTTATCTTATAGAAGGAAACACAGTTACAAATTAATATTAGCATCCATTAGTTTTGACAACATTAAGGAAAATAATATATCATCCTACTATATGTTCTACCAATCCTTCTACCTACAAGAAGATGACATATATAATAATTAAATACTTTATTTATTAATGATTAATTTACAAGTGATATATATCATTTTTTTGTGAGTAGGAGAATTTAGTAAAAGAACATAACATTTAGTTGAAGTACCAACTGGGTAGAAGAAAAGATTGGAATGACATGATAAGCATATACGATGCATAGAGTATAGGGTGTTGAATTATGGTACACTCTGCACTAGCCGTCGGGAAAGATTGTTTAGGGTGTGCTTAGCTTGGTGCTTGCGGTGTCAAATCACACTCTACTCTACATTCTGCCAAATTGCCCCTTATATATATATAGACTCTATATCATGAAGTTTTTACTGTTTATCCTTTCAAGATTCCCGTTTTGTTTCTGCCAAACTTATCTCTTTACCTTTCCCTCCAAGGTCAGACAGATTAAGATAAATATTTTGATTTGATGTCTTAGATGTTTATTAGTCACTATAATATATGAGACTGGTCGTTTATTTCATAGTACGTGATTCCGAAATCATTTGGTTATCATAATTTTGCTACTAGATCAATCCTCCAAAAGGATTGAAATATATCTTAATCACTTTATTATATATTTGTTACGCAAACAATAACCAGGTTACCAAATTAACTAATAAAAAAGATTTAGTAGTTTTAGCTTCTCTATGTTTTTTTTTGAAAATGCACTTTTACAAAATTAACTTGTACTCGACGATTTGGGTATTAGGCTATTTGCTAAAAATGAATCAACTGTAAGATATGGATATTTACCAACTCTATTTTAATGTAGTTTGGTATCATGTATTTTAGTAACGTTGGTGGTGTGATTACTACAGCTATAATAACAAAATTAAAAGCTATGTTATACCCATTGGGTCAATGGTTTCCCCAAGGCTGGCCTATACCAATTTTAAAACTAGTATGGTTTGGGATGAGGATCTGCTATCTCTAACTATGTCCCCAACTATATCCCTGACCAATTACAATGAAGCAAAACTAATAAAGTTATGAATATTTAATTTTTTTTAACTGACGTGACATAATATGATTGGTCTGGGACAAAGTTTGAGACAATATATCCTTATCCGTATCCGTATGGTTTGTGGGGTTGTCTTTCTTTTTCATTACATTCCTGGCAGCATGCAGTTCAGTAAATGCTTGCTCTTAAAAACCAATAATACCACAAAAAGAAACATCTTTTCATAGTCTCGTTCCACTAATAAGCTTATAAGAATGCAAGTCAATACATAAATTAAACCTCACACATTATACCATGGAGCATAAAATAATTTTTTGAGCAAGAAGCCGAACCCTACTTTCAGTAAGATCAACCTATGGACTTGGAAATATTACATGCCTCAACTTTGCAGCTTCCAAGAATGAAGTATGATATCCTTTTCACTCTTTTGGAAACTTGTACAGGCTACAGTAGGTGCTTTAGGATGTGGTTTGTTTTGTTCATCTACTTACCTTGAGTTTCACGACCCTTGTTAGGGTTCCTCACATCACCATATTTATCTTAGTTTATTAGAGGCATTTGTGAAAAGGACTTGAAGCTAAAGTGGGCTCTCCAACAAGATCAAACACATTCACCAATCTATATTTTTGGTGTATCTCTCAGTTTCATTCTCTCCCCTCATTAAAAAAATTAAAAGTAAAAAGAGTAAAGATAATAAGCAGAGAGAAAGAGAAGAGAATCTAAGGTGATGGTGACAGGGCATGCAAGGTTAGATTTTGACATTTCAGCACAGGCTGGAATGGAAGAGGGTAAAGAAGGCTTGGATTGAATTGAGTTGAAGGGCCAGTTTTTGCATGCAATAGATCCTTTTAATGAGGAGAGAGAATGTGTGTAACATAGGAAGCAACAAGGCACTAGGTTATAGACCAATTTGCATGTCATGTGTTAGATCTCACACAGAATAATATAATCCTTTTGAGTTTTGAATATTCATTGAGGGTATACTCTAAGTTTATATAGTAAAGATTTATACCCATATATTCCATTATTTATTATTCATTTGAATTGTTTTTTTAAAAGTCAATTATAATTAATTATTAATGGTGATGATATTATATAAAACTCATACAATTTTAGTATATACATATTTTTCTCATATTCCTTATAAGTTAGTATTTTAGGAGAGTTTGTATTTGAGATTTTGGGTTTTGAGAAGAATTAGACCGGTCTAAACATGATATTAAAGTTTTTTTTGATATTACCCAACAATGTTACTTTTATTTTATGGATAATAAAGTAATATATTTTGGGATGTATAAATATCACTTCTAACAATTGTCACTCACATGAATTGAATACTGACTGTTGGACTTTATAGAGATATAGTGAGACTTATACTAACATATTGTGGGTTAATAATATTAAAGTTAACTCAACCACAATAATGGTTAGCATGAGAAATTTAAAAATGATTTGTTAACATCCCATATTTAAATAGACAACAATCCCCAAATTTTTTACCAGCAATAATCCCCATATTTTATAGACAATAATCAAAGTAATTTTTATTAGGCTTGGGTATTTCCTGATCTAAGTTTTGGAATGAGTTGAATTGATTTTTTCATGCAAGAGAGCCTTTTAATGAGGAAAATCATGTGTGTAACATAGGGAGTCAAGGAACTAAGTTATATTAGAGAAATATGCATGACATGAGTCATATTCTTTTGGTACTACCAAACCATCTTCTAACATTTGGGTAAAGAATTAATCTTTTTAAATTGTATGATTTTTCCTCTCAATAAGTATTACTTTCAGGAATCGAATCATTAACTTTTAGTTAAATTTTGAACCATAAACCAATAAATTATTTGTACATGAGAGACATATTGAAATAAATAATATTGAATAGCAATAGCTAAACATGGTGGCAGAGTGGGAGCACCAAGTGCAGAGGGCAGTGATCTCATAATCCAACCTTCCTTTGGACTTTGGTTGGATTTTCTGCCTCTCACGTGATTTTCATTACTCACTCTACTTACCTTCATTTATTATTTCTCTTTCCACATTTTTGGGCTGGGCTCTCCACTGAATCGAGTTAATATGAATAGCATTAGCTCTGGAAATAAATAAATAAATACAGTACCAAAACAGATTTGTCCCTTCTTTCTTCCTACT
The DNA here is from genome assembly GCF_001865875.1 of Lupinus angustifolius. Taxonomy (NCBI): domain Eukaryota; kingdom Viridiplantae; phylum Streptophyta; class Magnoliopsida; order Fabales; family Fabaceae; genus Lupinus; species Lupinus angustifolius. Next base: position 15,340,361 of record NC_032022.1, on the reverse strand, counting down.
ATTACTTTATACTATTTAAGAAATTTTACCTTAAAATCATTTTAACTACTAGAAAGTAACATGTCTTTTTTATAGTTATAAGCATTCTTCGAATAATTTATTATAAGAATTTAACATTCTTAATAATAGCATGAGTAGGAAAACAAACTTATAAAGTTTGCATTAAACAATATAATAGTTAAATTTTTAGGATAATAAAATTCTTATTTTTTTTGACTTAATTTTTCTTCATGGTTCCATTAAAGATTGTCCTAAAAGTCATTGCTATTCTAACGTCTATAAGGACAATTTCTGAAGATTTTTCTAGCCAAGTGTATTTTATTTTTATAATGAATTACCTTCCTTGGTTAACAATAATCGTTTTTTATCGATATCAGGGTTCCTTAATTTTTCTATTTCCTTATAAACGAAATAAGGTGGTATACTATTTGTATATGCAAAGTGAATCACCATCTAAATGATATACTCATTATAATATGAAGTTACTACTTTTAATACTCGGACTCTAAGTAACACTGTAACACCCCATTATATTTGAAAAAGGTTACCTATACAAGAAGGGAGTGAGAATGAGAAATTAAATGATTAGCGATATATAATGTAAAAGAAAAGTGACAACAGGAAATATAAAATTGTAGTGTAAAAAATAAAAAGAAGAAGAAAAAAATTAGTCTCGTTTCTGAAATAATAGAGTATATTTTACTAGAAGAAAAAGAGGCTCAAGTATAATTCACATTCACTCGGTAGGGAATGCAGGTGTCAGTGTTGTCGCTGAAATAAAGTTAGGTGTAAATTTTATATCTTAGTTTGAATTTGAATATTTACGTTGATATTTATCAAATTCATGGGAATATCTGTCCTTGGACATGTTTATTAATGAGTGCAGGTTTTCCACTTTTCCGTATGCATGGCTGCTTCACCTGTTCTGTTCATCTCCATAGTGTTTCTCACGTGGAGCCGGATTCTTTAATTTAACACCATCTATGTCTTATAACAAGATTAATTCGATGTCAAAATGTGTCACACGACCCCGTTGTCTTAGGACTTAAGCATATGAGGAAAATCTAATCAAAAGTTTAGTTTATTAGGTGAGAGAACTCATGACTTAAGTACTACATTGAGTTTAATATTTTACTTAATGTAAAACTCCTAACAGTGTAAAATGTGAAGTCTTTGCTTACCCAAATCCTATGGTCCAAAGCTTTTGCTTGTGTTTTCATTTGGTTTGGTGTATTAAGGAATGATTTATATGGAAGTGAAAGAACATTACTGAATTGTGATGGGCAGGGTAGCACGACAAAGTGCTTTTGCTAAGGGAAAGTACTTCAATATTATTAGTTCAGATATTATTTGGGACAACAAATTTTTGTCCATTATTTTTCTCTCACTCTCTTAATTGGGACTGACTACCATTCATTAAGGTCCAAACGGTAATCATTCCCATTTGAATATTTGTCTCCATGACCATGCACAATTTGAGTGAAAAACTTTTCCACTCAACTAAGTGTTGGAAAACTTAAGTTATTTTAAGTTTAGAAATCTCACACTACCTAATTTATAGTCTCTAGTATATGCCAATGCTATAAGAGGTGGTTAAGAAGTTAGTAAAGGGAATGAGCTCACATGCAAGACATTCGTCCTTGATGAACAATTTCAGTGCAAATTATCTGATTTGCTCTTCCCTCTATGTGTGAGATATATGGTCCTCTATGTCTTTTGCCAATTTGGACTTTACATTTTTTTTTAACTACTTAAAAAAGGTAGTACAATTCAAGATACTCTTAGTTAATGGAGTTTACACATAAGAATATAAATGAATACTTGTTTACCATTTTCATAATATACTCAACAAAGTGTTAAGAAAATATGATAATCTTTAATGCGACCGGTTTGGAATAGCTTAATTTACATTAATACATGATACATAATCAACTGCATGTAACAAAATACATAATGCAAGTTAGGTTAGATTTGAACTATAAAATAAATATCGATAAGAAAAAAATTCATAATAAATATCATCCTTTCAAAATGTGTAAACATCGGTATGATTTCACGTGTGGTGGAAATTGATTAATAAAGATTATAATAAGATAAGAAGTAAAATAAAATTTCCACATAAAGCTTGTTTTTGGGACCCTTTTCTCATCATTCCTGGAATATTTGAAGCGTATGAGAGACCCACCTTCCACTTTTTGTCTTGAAGTAGTTGTTGACTACAGACTAGGAGACAATTGAAAAGGTAAAGGGTTTTCCTGTTATATAATTTTATCATCTTAACATATTGGATTAGGACCCTCTTTTAGGAGCGTAATATTTTTAACACAGAAAGAATATAGTATTTCATTTTGCTATTTTTATTTGTATAAAAGTTAAGGCAAAAATTTGTGTATTTCTTGTAACTTTGTTACACTTTATGGTCTCTACATGGCTACATAGCTGAGTTTTTGAGAATTATTGATTTTTTGAAAGTATTTTTCTTTAAATGTTTATTATACATCATTTTATATCGTACATCTCTCATAGTTACATTCCTTCTTAGTATTTAACTTTGAACTCAATAGAATAATTTTTTAATACTAGAAATCAACTACTTATCAAGCTAATAATAATTTAATACATTCCTTCACTGTTCTTTTTTTGTAGGATGAAGAAAATATAAACAAGTAAAAAGTAATGTGAGTCTGAGATATTATGTTGTAAATTAACTACAAATCATCCTACCCTTTTAATCTTTTTCTCTATTAAGGCATATTTAGTTCAATAGTGGAAACTAAATTTTCGAGGTTGTAAGATTAAGAAAGTGGATTAGTTTCTTGCGACAAAACATTTTTCTATACACAACATAACCGGAACCTTTAATACAATGCTTAAGAAACCAACTAATTATTTATATCACTTATGTTAGGTTTTATTGATATTTTTCTTTTAACTTAAGTTAAAAAGTACTCATTACTTTCATAGGTTTCTTTATATGATTTTTTAAAGGTGATTTTGTTAACATTGTCAGCATTTATTAAGCAAATTAATAAATAAAATTTGTATCTAAAAGCTAAGTATATTAATTCTAGAAGTCTTAAATTAACAATTTTCTAACCAAAAACTACATTTTTGCTATGTTTTTTTTTTATAACTTTTATCTCGAATGATCTATGTAACCATAACTATATATTAGTATGTGTATGATAGTAAGTAGATATGTCTCCCATAGAGCGTACACATTGTGTGGTAATTGTTGAGTAATAAGGTGGTTTGATGGTGAAGATAATGATCGTAAGAATTTGAGTGCAAGAGGTTGTGAGTTCCAATTTCACCATAAACAAAAAATGAAAGTTATTAAGTGATTAGATTGTAAGATATACAAAGTTAAGGATGTGGAGTCTCTCCCACAACAAAATACAAATATACTGCCAACTAACATTACTAAATAGATTTAGAAATTGATCCCAAGTTACTCATATGGTGTCAGAGGCCCCGAGGGATAAACTGAATTGGCTCCTATATTCAGCACAAGTCAGATTATATTGACCCATCAAATAAATCTCTCTCTCTTTCTCCACATCGACCACTGGACAATGCATTGTTACCCATTCACATCTGTCATTTTCTTTAATTTACAAATCAATTAAAAACTATACAATTATAAACGTAGCTATGGTGTGAATTAAATTAGGAATTGAAATTAAAGATTTTGCAGCGTGGAGCAGAATTGTTGTACTGTATGAAGTGACTGGATGGCCAGACATGTCCTTCATTGTCAAATCTATGCTAGGCCCCTGCTACCTACGTTGTTACAGTAAATAAATACTAAATTAACTTTGTGCATTTAACTCATATTATTGTCAAATACAAAAGTTACACTAACTTTCCAAAATTAGATTATTACTTGGTTTATATATATTTACTTCAAAATTTATGTAACTCCACCTAAAAACTATTCTAAGAATAATAATATAATATATAAACAATTATTTAACATTTCCCACCTCTCATGCTAAGAAATATAGAGTGCAACAGGGTCAACATTTGTTAATGTCCCATTGTCATGAAGATCGACTCTGATTCATATTAAAATAAATTGGTATAATTATACCCAACTGGTACATCACAGTAAATGAATTGTCATTGTTATTATTATAAAGGATTATTGATTCATATTATCAATTGAATAATGAATATATAAAGGAAGTAAGTAACTAACATTATAAATAAAGAGTTTGAAGTTCTGAAATCTGAATCATTTCTTTCCAAGTTATCATTAACACTCCACGAATTCAATCTAGTGCCCATTTCTCATGTCATGGTCACTACATTTTTTTAGCTGGCTAATTCACAACAGTGGCTCAAGTTTCCAAGCCACAGAACACAAACAGAGAAAAAGATAGAGACTCAGAAGCTGCTGATACCAAAATAGTTAATCCTACCATTTATATTATCTGGTGTCTTTCTTCATCATCATTCTATAGATTCTTTTTAGTATTACGGTGTTGATTCTGGGGTTTAAGGTAGGGTTTAACAAAAATATACGTAGGGTGTTATATTTTTAAAAAGAAAGAGAGAGGAAAAAGAAAGAAAAGATTAAAGACGTGGTCTTTCTCATATACACAGATCCCTATGGAATGAAGTGGGTGCTCCCCAGCATCACTTGCCGAGAATTCATTCTTTTTGTTTAGTTTAAAGAGCTCAGTTTTGTTGTGTTGTATTGTATTGTATTGAGTAGAAACTTGGAAGAACTTGCTAGCACATAGAACGATGAGCATAGAAATTTAAAGTAGGTAGCTACCCAACAAAAAAAACCAAGTCTTTCGTATATATGCTGAAGCAAGATGCACTAGATTTTTGAAATGATGATGAGTTAAGTTTATTTCCCAAGCAATCATTGACTTTACCTTACAGCTAGTAACAAGCTCAAACACCTTTTCAAGTAAGATGAAATCTATGAATGATAGTAACAACATCACTGATGATGGAAACAACCATCATAACTGGTTGGGGTTCTCACTCTCACCCCACATGAAAATGGATCATGTTACTTCTGTCCCTTCTCATCATCACTACCATCATCAACAACAACAACAACCTCAGTCTTCTGCAGCTGCTGCTTCTATTTCCAACACTGTTCCCACATCCTTCTATTTGTCTCCTTCTCACATAAGCACCAACTCTGGATTCTCTTACGGTGTTGGTGAAAACAGCATCTTTCATTCTCCTTTGACTGTTATGCCTCTCAAATCAGATGGTTCACTTTGTATAATGGAAGCTCTTACTAGATCTCAAACACAAGGTTAGCTTATTAAGTTATTATTATTTCTTCAGAATATGCTTTGTCTGTATTTATAAATATATACTATATGTTTATTTATATGTGGCCCTTTAATAATTATTATGTTGTGGCTTTGGTTCCATTATATTTGAAGTGATGTTGCCAAGTTCTTCTCCCAAACTGGAGGACTTTCTAGGTAGTGGTGCAACTATGGGGACACATGAATATGCAGACCGTGAAAGAGAGGCAATGGCTCTAAGCTTAGACAGCATTTACTATAACCACCAAAATGATCATGATTCTCAAGCCAATAGAGACCATTCACTTGACCTACTTTCAGAACCCTTCAGCCAACAAGACCATCATCATATAACTAATATCCAATCACATCCATATTATTCAGGACTCACTTACCAAGGTATGTATCAAACCCCATTACATGAAGAACCCAATAAGGAAACTCATGTTGCAGTTTGTGGCTCCCAAATAGCAGAATATTCTGCTCAAATGGCTCAACAAATGAACAGTAACATGGGGAGTGATGATCGTGGAGCTTCTGAATCTCTTGGTTCAGTAGGGTGTGGGGAGTTACAGTCACTGAGCCTATCCATGAGTCCTGGTTCACAATCTAGCTGTGTAACAATTCCACGGCAGATCTCACCTTCTGGAACTGACTCAGTGGTTGTGGAGACAAAAAAGAGAGGCTCTGGTAAGCTTGGACAGAAGCAACCGGTGCATAGGAAATCTATTGACACATTTGGTCAGAGAACTTCACAGTATCGTGGTGTCACAAGGTTAGTTCATTCATAATCTTAGATTTATGTTTCAACAGTCACACGTGTAGGTGTTGCAATATTTCAAAGGTCATAATAAGTTCATACTTTGTTTGCTGGTGAGAGAAAATGGTACATGTGCTTATTGAAGATTTCATGTATTGTCATATTTGATAAATTGTTCATTGTTTGATTAAATCTCAGTGGTTGTTTTCTATTAGGCATAGGTGGACTGGAAGATATGAAGCACATTTGTGGGATAATAGTTGCAAGAAGGAAGGGCAAACTAGGAAAGGAAGACAAGGTTAGTGACCAAAAAACATCACTCATAGACTTATTATTTATTTATTTGAAGTACTATTATTTCACAACAAACTTTTTGATCCCATTGTATTGGTAATCTTAAATGTGCCCACTAACTCTATCATATGTTTGTGTTTGTGTATGGTGATTATCAAACGTTGCATGTTGCAGTATATTTGGGTAAGTCCTTTTCATACAACATTTGCATTTTAAACCCTCTTGCTACTATTACTAATTATTACATGTTTGATTATGATTTTGAACTTTAAGGGGGTTATGATATGGAAGAAAAAGCTGCAAGAGCCTATGATCTTGCTGCCCTTAAATACTGGGGACCTTCAACGCATATTAACTTTCCGGTATGTTACAATTTTATGAAATTTCTCATTTATTATCATTTTGGAATCTCATTGTTTTTGTTCCCTTTGGCAGTTGGAAAACTACCAAACTGAACTTGAAGGAATGAAGAACATGAGTAGGCAGGAATATGTTGCTCACTTGAGAAGGTACCTATATAGTATATACATTGATTAATTGGCTATTATATTGGTAAAATGTACCTATTATTATGCTATAATCATTGATGATCTAATTACTCTTTTGCCTTGCAGAAAAAGCAGTGGTTTCTCAAGAGGTGCTTCAATGTACAGAGGGGTGACAAGGTACATTTTTTCTCTAGCTGCTTTTTCAGGCAGATTAATACACTTGGTTGATTTTGAGATAGATTTGAGCTATGTGCACTTTTTATGCAGGCACCACCAACATGGAAGATGGCAAGCAAGAATAGGTAGAGTTGCTGGGAATAAGGATCTCTACCTTGGAACATTCAGTAAGTCCTTCCAAATTGTTGTCAATCTATTTGGAAAGAGCTAGAATGTTGCAAGGGATTTTAGCATTAGAATTATGAACAAGGAATGGTTATGTTAAGAGCAAGAATGTTGCAAGGGATTTTTTTCTTTTGCTTCAATATCTTGCTTTTCCCAAACAATAGTGACTGGTAATAATGCTTTTATAAGGCTGAACATATAGCTGCTTTGAGCTGCAACATGTGACACTTTTTTAAGGCTGTTCTCTTAGATATTTTATAGAGATAAAGGGTATCTTGACAAAAATGTTTGAAGGTAAGTTCAAATTTTTCTTACAAAGGAATTAATGTTTGTTATTTTGGTCCTTGATTTAAATTTAGGCACTCAAGAAGAAGCAGCTGAAGCATATGATGTAGCTGCGATCAAATTCCGAGGGGTAAATGCAGTAACGAACTTCGACATATCCAGATATGATGTAGAAAGGATCATGGCCAGTAACACTCTTCTTTCTGGTGAGTTAGCAAGGAGAAACAAAGATAATCATCCAAGATCAGAAGCCATTGAGTATAGTAATAACAATGGTGTTCCAAACCCAACTAATGTGGAAGCAGTTCAAGCTAGAAGCAACAATGAAAATGGTTCAGACTGGAAGACGGTTTTGTTTCAGCAGCAACAACAGTCAAATAATAACTATGACCAAAAAACTAACTGTGGAAGTTATAGAAACTCCTCTTTCTCAATGGACCTACAAGATCTCATTGCAATTGATTCAGTAGGTTCTGGCCAACCCATGCTGGGTGATTCAAACAAGATAGGGACTCATTTTTCAAACCCCTCCTCTATGGTCACAAGTTTAAGCAGTTCAAGAGAGGCTAGCCCTGATAAAACAGGTCCCTCACTTCTTTTTCCGAAGCCTCAAATGGAAACAAAGATTGGTAATAACACTATTGGTAGTAATGGTGTTAGTTCTTGGTTTACCACTCAAATGAGGCCTGCTGCTACTATACCTCTCTCTCACTTACCACTTTTTGATGCTTGGAATGATACTTAGAGAGAAATATTACTCTCTTTCATTTGCCATATTATGTTAAGTTCTGCATGTAAAAGGAAAAAGGGGTAGTAAGTAATTGTTTATGAGGGAGAAAAGGGTGTTTTGAAGTAACATTTTGGAGTATCTATTTCTCTAAGACTTCAGTGGTAGAATTTTGGGGATTAATGAAAGGCATGTTGGGGGCCACTTATCTTTACAAGTTTAGCCTTTTGGCTATAATATGATGGAATTGGAGATATGCATATTGGAGGGAAAAAAGAATTGATTAAGAATTGGACTAATGATTAAATTCTGTGATTTGATGTTTGCCAATATAGTAGTGGCTCTTAAATTATTGAATTTGCTTTTAGGAGTTGTATCTTTTCTATGTCCAGCTAAGTACAAAAATCTGCTAAATGTTTTCCCAATAATGCAAAGAAACCTCTCCCATTGACCACATTATCTTGTATTATTGTTCATGTGTTCCTCAATTTGCGTAACACTATCATTGCATAAACCTTTCTTATCTAAGCTTTCTTCAAAGGCAACTAATTATTCCATTCCATTCTTTGTTCAAAAAGAAAAGGTATATGATTGAAGAGATTCTTGCATGAAAGTTTCTGGTTGGCTAAAATGTCATGATTATATGGGGACACTCCACTTCTTTTAAACAAAAAGAAAATCCTTTACATGCTTAAAAATTGTAACTTATAATTCCAATTTCCATAATCAAAAGTGATATTGGGCTATTGTAAAAGTGATTCCATGTCTTGGTGCGAATGATTTACATTCATAATACAACTTAAGTCCTTCAAGTTATCATGTGCTTTCCCACGAGTGTGTGAATGTCTCGTGTGCAAGTATTTGTGTTCGATTAAATATTTGCATTATTCTTGATTTCTGACCATAATATATCAAGACAAAGAGGAATCAATGCCGGAAAAGCTGGAATTTGTTACAAACTACTCAAGTTAGGAATAGTTTTTTTCTATAATTATGTGTTAATAATCCAAATTATTTCATAATATTGTCTTAACAAGAGAAGAAAATGACATGTTATAGCGATAGTTCAATACTCTATCATGGGTTCGGCATAGGGAATTCAACTACATTTTTTGCTACAGTTTCATAAAAAATGGTTCTAACTAATTCATTACATGCACCTTTTTTTATCAAATATTAATAAAAATCCAAATAAAGATTCACTAGCTTGCTTTTGTTTTTACCTGGTTTGCATTCTCTTTTCTTTTTACCTTTTTTGGGTGCAATGCATTCTCTTTTCTTTGAATCCACATTGGCAATTATACTTTTGAGTTTATTTATGGTCTACGATCAATAATATTTTTTTGCCAAAACAAGGAAGAAGAGTATATACTTGTACTATTTCCTTTTTTAATCCAAACTAAATAATGTGGAATAGAAAAAAGAAACCTTCATTTGTACAAAGGAAAAAGAGGACATGTTTAAAATTGAAACACAACAAGAAGCACATTGCATGAAAGAACAAAAGGTTAAACTAGAAAATGATCGATGGTCAAAAAGCTAGCAAGAAAAGATGGGAAAGTTAAAGATGTCCCTCTCTCTTAACACGAAAGAAAAGTAAGACCCACTTCAATTTTATTGTTTTAAATTTCAATTTATAAGGATTAGTCAACAAATATGATTACAAATCTTATTATTGTGGACAGCTTGAGCAAACAAACACAAACAAAAAGTTTACAAAGGACAACTTTGGAAAAGTACTTAGGCATGAGCTGGATTATAGTGCTAGCTAGTTTTATCACAAGTTGAAAACTCAGTGAAGAAATTTTCAGTGTTACATATGTACAATGTTGCATTGAAGACATTGAAAGGACTTCACTGTAGGATGTGAAATTAAAGAATATAAAAGTGGTAGGCGAACTCAAAGTGAATAATAATTAAAGTTGAATAATAAGGCCTTTGTAGTGTACCTCATTGTCAAAAAAATCTTTGCATGATTGAGGGGTAGTAATTGCTCATTGTCAAAAAAATATGTTCTATAAGATGTATTTGTTTATATTTTCAACAACGTCTTTCTAGTATGTTAATGAGACTCTAATGAAAATAATATTCCCCACATTCCACACAAATTGCAGTGATATTATATACACTTCGATAGTTTAATTCTAATGTAGAAGGGTCCCCCACACAAAAATTTGTACACAGACAAGCTGCATGAATTGTAACAAATATATGGTCCCGGAAAAATACTCAAGACTTTATCTTATTTTACAACTTGATTGAAACTCCAAATTTAAATGTCATATTCTTCAATAATATGACCGTATATTGGGGAACAAAGAGTAACCTTGTGAATATTTTGTGGTATAAATGAAAGAGAATATTGAACAATGTCTCCTGTTTATGAACCATGTTTCATCCAAGGAGGCCTCTAATACGATTACTACTATGGCACTTTCTTCAAAATATCTTCATTTCAATTTGGTCATGTCATTCTCATGCATCTCAGGTAGATCTCTGCAAATGCAAACATGCAGTGGAGTCTAGCTTATATATATATATATATGAAAACCATTCTATATTAAGTCACAATTTTCATGCTATATATGTATATTTTGAATAGTTTTTGGATGTACGGTTGGTTCATAAAAACAAGGTCGAAACAATTTATATAAACAACATCAAAATACTTTATAAACGCATATTACAATAAATTATTATAAAGCTGAAAGATATTGCATGACCCTCTTGTTCATTATTCGTCTATCTAAATTTGTGTTACTCTCTTTTTCATAGACATATTTTTCTTTAGGGCTAGGCCATGTGGTTTTTTTTAAACCATTGTATATTTTTATGTGGATGATGTTAAGCGGTGGTATATAATGACTTTGTGTTGAAAAAGTAATATATTTTAAGAGTCAATAATGTATAAAATTAGTTTTCAATACACTTGCCATTTTTTTATTGTTTTAGTCGATGTCTAAGACTCTGTTGATAAACACTACACTCATACAGTGCTAGTAGGCGTCTGAGTTAAATAATGTGGGGTTCCTTTCCAACAACTATATGACATTAATGATTAATAGTCCGGGAAAAAAGCTCTTGAATTTTTTAAATGAAGTCCACTAGGTTATTTTGGAGTGTGGATATAGTACAGCCTTTTCTTTCAAAGAAATACAATACCTTAAAAATTAAAAAGTTGTATACCTCTTAGATATCCAGACACTGATTTGTAAGTTGTTGATGATGTGATAATATAATATCTATATTTCTATAAATACTACAAAGTTTTTCGACATTTTCAAAATTTACCTCTTTCACATTTTGCCTAGAAAAATGTCAACAATTACAATTCTAAACTACTATATAGTTCTTTTTTACGATTAAAAACATGACATACCAATACCGATAATTAAATTGATATAACTTTTACATCTCAAATTTGCCCATAACCAATAAATTTATAAAGCAATTCATTCGCCTTAAATTCATTAGACTCAAGATTTACATTTTTTTATTGCCATTTCAAAGTATCATATGCTTGCGATTTTAAAGAATATAGTTAATAGTTATAATTTGCTTTGATGAGTTTTAAAAAAGCAATATTGCTTTTTATTGACTTTATCTCATATGTGTTTTCTCAATTGTCTTATATCGCTCAACTTTATCTATATTCAATTTCATTGAAAGCAAAGGGGTGGGCTTGTTGATGTTGAGTGCTTCAAGAAGGGGTCGTCGTGGTGGAGAGATTTAGGGTATCTGTGTAATAGAGATAATGGTTTTAACAAAGGTTGGTTTAATGAGGGTGTTCGGAGGAGAGTTGGGTCTGGGCAGTCTACTTTATTTTGGAGGGATATTTGGGTTTGGGGAGAGTGCCTTAAGAATTGTTTTGAAAGATTGTTTCAGGTTACTTTGAATAAAGATGCTTGCATTAGCTCTATGGGTGAATGGAGGAATGGGGTTTGGTGTTGGCTTCTGAATTGGCGAAGGTCTTTATTTCTATGGGAGCAAGATGAGGTAAATGATCTTCTTAATAAAGTGGAGGAGGTGAGACTCGTCCAAGGCAATGAGGATGGGTGGCTTTGGGTCCATGATAAGAATGGTACCTACTCGGTTCGTAATGCGTACAAGGTACTTCAAAATGAGGTAAGGAATGATAATTATCTGCATTATAAGAGATTATGGACTTCCATGGTCCCATCCAAGTTGAAATGTTTTGCGTGGAGACTTTTCGTGGGAGGTGTGCCTACTCGGATGAATTTGGCTAGACGCGGCATTATAGGATCTCTTCCCTCGACTCTATGTGCCTTTTGTGGTGAGTTAGAAGAATCTTCTGATCATTTGTTCTTCACGTGCTCGTTGTCTTATAGTGTATGGCAGAAACTTTACTCCTTGTTCGGCATCTATTCTATTCTGCCTAGTAGTACCGGAAGCAATTTTCTATCTCATTGGCACTTGTTCGGGGAGGCGAAAAATTTTCATCAACAATGGATGACCATTTGGTTTGTCACTATTTGGTCCTTGTGGTTAGTTAGAAACAAAATTATCTTTCAGGAGTCTTCTTTTAATCTTGACGAGGTAATGTTCATTATTAACTTTCATTCATGGAATCTTCTTAGTGCTCGATTCGAAGGGTTTTCTTTCTCCTTTTTGGAATGGGTTTGGAATCCATCTAGTTGCATTTCTTGTAATAATCATCATCTTTATAGATAAGAGTATCACTTGTTCTCTTAACTATTTATTTTTTAATAAATTATTGCTGATAAAAAAAAAGATACTACTACATAAATATGCTTGATGGCCTTGACACATAAAGAAATAGATGATGGGAATACGTATCAACACACAAACTATAATAAAGGAAAACACTTAATGACCTAAAATATAGAAAAATGGTTTTGTCCTAGTATAAGACGTTTTATAGTTCCATTATGGATGTATATGACTTTTAATTTTACTTGATAATCATTGATTCTAATATATGAATGATAGAGAGTGATTGTTAATCAGTGCATCCTAAATAAACTCAAATAAAGTTGAATTAATCAAAACAAATAAAATTTTAAGTTAAATTATGAGTATGAAGTTTTTATTAATAAGTGTCCACGAAGTATGAATTTAAATGTTAAGTTTCTCACTTCTCAAAATATTAAACCTGGCATTTTCAAGATTAAATTTCTCTTTTTTTATATTACCTTAGCCAGTACATGAAGACATTGGTTAACATTTCCTACTCTAAAAACAAGTAAACTAGAGGTTAAAAACGATACAAGAAAATGAAGAAATATTTAACAAAATTAGATAGCGTGAGGCCTAAACAGGGAATAACGGAAGAACATTTTGCCCCCTTCAAAGATGGTCTTAGATCCTAGAGCAAAAAGAAAACCTAAACACCAGTAGAGTAATGAGACCCAAAAAATCATTATAGACAGTGTAAGAGTTTTTTACAATATCGATCTAACCTCCAAATAAATAATAAATGATACATTGACTGTTATAAATCTCGACACTGAGTGTGTAGATTTACAGTTAAAATTATTCAGTCAATTTGGATCATCCATCCATTCTTATCCTCAATAACACCCCGTTGAATACCTAAAAGGGTAGTGTTCAGCTCTTCACAAATGGTTCTAGGGCATGTTATATATTCCACCCTGCATTTATATAACGTAATGTTTCCGGAATTTTTCGATAAAATATCTCTAGAGAGAGTACTCTAAAATATGCTTATGTTTATCTCATTTTTCTATCACTCCACTTTCCACAACCATTTTTTATTCATCATTCATTGAAAGAATTTATACATTAGAATCAATCAATTATTAAATGTTATAAAATATGTTTGGAAAGTGGTATTGGTAAAATTAGTGTGAAATTATTACCTTCTATCTTGGTATGGAACACTCCCTACAGGGGCAACACCAACGGCAGTACCAGTGCAGAAAACTTCATCTGCTTCAATCAATTCATCCACTGCTATGGTGCGCTGTTCTACCTGAATCAATTTGTACAATTAATAAGAAAACTCTAACTTAATTGTGAGAACTGAGAAGTAGTTAGTGTTAACTACTAAAAATTATATATCAAATTATACCAAAGGGCAATCTCTCTTAAGATTTACTTTCAAAGAAAAATGCAACAAAATCTGAATTCTTGGTAGCACAATATGCAGAGCCAGGTGAAACTAAATGCAGGATGAATATTACGTCATATTATCACTAAGGAGCTTCAAATATGAAGTAATAGGGAGCATATCTTCTGTCCTAAAAAATGTGTCAATTCATGTGTCATTTTATCCGTTTGGTCAGAAAAATACTTTATTATTAAATTTTAATAAGAACAAGTGTCACATGGAGTGACCCACCACTCTTTTGGTACAATAGATGTTAACCCAGAGTAATAATACCTGATAGCCTTGATCACGAGCCATTTCAATGACACTTTTTCTTGTAATTCCAGGAAGAATTGTTCCATTGGCAGCAGGTGTTGAGATGCATTTGTCCTAGGAAATTGGAATACAAGGAAGATTAACGGGTTGCAATCATATATAGGCAAAAAAAATTTGCGCTGAGTGAATTTCACCAGATAACTTAAACATGTACCAGAGGGTAAGTATCAATTGAACTCAAGATGTAACATCCTTCATTATTCATAATGCACCCTAACATAATGCTTGAAAAACACCTTGGCAATAAAATGATAAAATAAACATGAATTTATGATTTCCATCAAAGGGTAAATGGTAAAATGAATCGAAGTATACCTTGGCAATAAAAATGTTACAAGAAGAGACCTCCTCCAAATTTTTCTTGGTGGCTGAATTCAGGTATATCACATCTGAAAACTCTCTATATCATGCATTTTAAATCATTTCCGAGATAATGAAGTAGGCGGTGTGAGACTTACTTTCCAATATATTGTTCCTTCAATTATGTTACGTGACAAAACGTTGATTCTAAATACACGGATTTTATACACAAGATAAATACATGGATATTTTTTCCAGTAAAAGATTTGAAATGCATACCTGTGCATAATTGGAAATGGTTTTAACACTTCCTGAACCGCGACTATAAGCACGATCAAAATCCTCATCCACGCATAAGTTGAGTGGGGCTGAACCCTCCTGCGACACGAATAAACCACATGAATTGGTGAGGTGAAAGTAAATTGATGCAAATAGCATTGATGGCTAGAATAAATGAGCAAAAAAGAGGTTAACTCACTAACTTTGAAATAATTTCGAACAGGGGAAGCATATATGAGGAAACTGTATTCAATTGCTGGAGCCAAACCCAAAACTGGACCAGTTCCTAATAGCAGTGGCCTTAAGTACAATGATCCTTTCCCCGGAGGAGGAACCTGCAAATATAGTGTTTACATCATCCACTGTTGATTTGTATTACTTTTGTTTAAGAGTTAATAATGGTTAGTAAATCAATGGTGAATGATTTGTTGACAATATAAAAATTACTTACATTGTCGGTATATACATGTT
The DNA here is from genome assembly GCF_001865875.1 of Lupinus angustifolius. NCBI lineage: Eukaryota > Viridiplantae > Streptophyta > Magnoliopsida > Fabales > Fabaceae > Lupinus > Lupinus angustifolius. The sequence continues at coordinate 15,324,706 of NC_032022.1, read as the reverse complement.
AAAATTTTCTATATAATTTGGTTTGATACAAAGTGAAAGGAAAAGTGATAGTTTATACCCAACGTTTATTTGCTAAGACAGTTTGCTTCAAAGCATGAACAAATTCATGAATGGAAGGGGATGTCATGCACATTCTCTCAGCACCATTCTTCATTCGAATAGCATTTTGTTGTGGACGAAACTGCTGTATCTGCCCATTTTCTTTTCTGTATGCTTTTGTGCCTTCTAATAATCCCTATTGTTACATTATCCATGCATGCATTGTTAACTCTTGCAATTTTACTTGTTATAACTTTGAAGTATAAGTGATATGCATTATAGAAATCAAAGTTGAAAGGTGTCATTCATTCTACCATTCTGATTAGTGTGAGAGTTATATTTACCGATCAACCTTTTAGACTTATATCTTTATAGGGCTCTCATTCTCTCAGGTATTGGAATGTGAGACCCAAATTTATTTTATCATTTATAATATTTTTTTTAAGTTCATATGTCACAATTTTATATGGTACTGAACCATCCTATAATGGAGAGATTCATTTTCATCTTTATAATGATAATATTTTATTATAAAATATTCATTAATAATGTTTGAAATTTAAATCATAACATTTGCTAAACTATTTATGAATATATAGAATGACTATGTTTCTTATATTTTGTTGCTCCTCTTACTAATTTTTAAACAAAACACTAGTTATTTTATTTAAATGCGTGAGTTCCATAATATAGCATAAAAACACTATACAAAAATTGAAATATGAATGAGAATAGAGTAAGAAAAAAAAAATATGTATTAATAATATATGATCAAAATATGATGATAAATATTACATTGATAATGCATAAATATTAAACTCGATATCAGGAAATAAAAGTTACCCGACCGTAATTTAGGACACCAGCAGATGGGCTTAGCAGAACATTTATTAATGTACATGTAATCAATTGGCATCAGTTCAAACCCAAGTCTGTCCCAGTCCACGTTAGCATATTCTTCGTCACTGAAAATAATATTTTTTTTATAATTAGTTAAGGTACATTACATCCTAAAATAATACATTAAAAATAGTATGTATAAACATAAAAATTACATATGTTTTAATATCATGAATTTACCTATAAGATGGGAGGGGGGCTTGAAGAGGAGAGGGTTGTGATGCATAGCCATGGTAAGCTCCAATCTGTTACAATGGAGTAATTTTGCCTTATCTATCCATAACATTGGAATTCGTATATTACTATTTTTGGGTAACATGCCCATTTAACTACTTAACAAATTACAAGTCTTTAATCACAAATTTTGTACCAATTATAATTAATGTTCCACAAAATGGAGGTGAGATTGATTTAAAAAATGAAATATGGTAATGCTACTTTAATGTTTTGTTTTTTCTCTTTGGAAATAATCAACCATAATTATAATACGCAATTTTTAATTCTTCTAGTTTATTGTTATAATTTTGACTATGTGAGAGAGAGTACAAGAGTAAGTTGTGCCTATATTTTAATGAATCAAAATGATATAATAAATTTGGCGACACTCACATCTCCATATAATATATCTATAGAGAATGTGTCAAGAATTAATAAAGATTTCTTATTCAGTCTAACTATTTCTGTTTTAAGTTAGAGATTTGATCCATTGTGGTTCATGAAACAGTCAAGAAACTGGAAACAAAGATAAGGTATCAATATCAGCTAATCAGAACAGCTGAATAAAAATATCTGACAAAATAAATTATTTATGTGATGCTGCGGCTACACCATCAATCTAGTGCAAAAAATAAACAATAAGTTTCGAAGGAATGTAATAAAAATACAGCTTCATAACAGACAAAAAAAAATTATCGGTAGATATTAGTATGTAAGTATTTGTTGTGGATGAGACTCAAACTCTTAACTTCCTATGTTCCATCCTACTCTATTCCTTATTCTCTTCAACTTAAGGATCAGACTAATCCTTAATCCCTTCATAGCAAATTATTTATGAAAAGAAAATGAAAGTAAAACATTGATCACCTTGGACGAAGAAGAAGCAGCAGCCTGATGAAGCAATTTCCTTAAACTTCAAAAAGTACGCAGTTCTTTGAATCATCTTGATGCTTGATTCTACTTTTGAGATAAAAGTTTGGTCTTTCAAAGCTGAGCAAATGACTCAAATATTGAATTAAAAATAATAAAGAGGTAGAGAGGAATAGATACTAAAGCCAACCTTATATATGTATTTTATGACTCCCAAATTTTCATTTTTTTATTTCTCTTCTAAAAACTAATTTGCAAAGAAATCACCACATGGCCATTGTAATAAGGACACTTGTTAAAAAAATAAGATAAGATTTTTTATTATAGAAAATGATATATTTAAATAGTAGGGTTGTCATTGATTTCTTATTAATTTCACAAAATGGGCTTTGCTCGTTCCAATTTTATGCATTGTCAATTCTATTTTGAACCATTTTTTACATTTTCTTTACACCATTAAATAACTAAAAATAATATTTACCTATCTCTATGCACAAACAAGGGCTTTACCCCCACACCCATCTAATATAAGTAATTGACTTCACAAGGAATAGATGCAAAGCACCACCTATAGGGCAATTTATTTAAGCATATTCATTATATATCAATCACGTGTCCATAAAAATATGGTCCAAGAGAGAAAACAAAGACAAACACATGAATATATTTATTTAATCATATAGTAAAAATTCAAGGACAAAAGGGGTGATTTCGTCCAGGGCCTCCAAAAAAGAAGATAGTTTCAAATTGTTGTCGTAAATACATGGAGCTGTAACAGTAAGGTTCATCAGATATTGCAACTACATATTGAGGTGGCTTTAGAAGAAGGGAATTATCCAAAATCCTTAAACTTTTCATGTAAAATCTCCACTTCCCCTTAATGTTCTTGTGTGGGGAGTTTTTTTTACTCTTGGACTCAACACTTGTCCACCCCATTCAACCATCCAGCTTCAACATTTTCAAAATAATAAGTACCATTCCCAGCCATAAGCCATATTTGGGCAGTGGTGAAATCATCTGGTAATTCAATGCTTCGATTTGGATTCCAAATGTTAATATCTGCTTGTGCACCTATGTAATTGTATCCCATTGTCACAAGATATGCTGCCTGGATAATTACATCATGGAAAAATTTATAGTATTAGTGTGAGACATGCTTAATATATTTAGATCGATAGAATATTATCTTATTTATGATTCACGGATCGATTTTCTGAAGCTCCAGATAGGAGGTCATTGATGGTGACATTGAGGTTTAGAAAATGATTGTTGTGGTTGTTTGTTGTACTTGTTGATTTCTTGAATGGTTGTGGGGGTTTCATCCCGAATCGTTCAAGAGAAGCAACTCTTAATAAGTCTTCCCTTTGAATTCTGCGAATAGGGATTGTTCCCTTTGAAATATAACAGACTTTGACTTTGACCCATTTTCTTTGATGCTTGAATCATGGCTTTCTAACAAAAAATTTGGTATCTCCTGTCCAATTCAATTGATAAAGATGTTACTAATAATAGAGAATAAAGTAATAATGATAATGTGGAAACAATTTTTTATTTTTTTTGTGAACTGAAAATAAAATTTGAACTACTCTTTATTTATTTTTTATATACAAAATGTGGTTGATGTACTCAAATTAATTCTATAAATTATTGATTCACCTAGATAATGTGATTTTTTAAGGCGGGATGGTCAAAAGCAGGTTGTTTGTATATTCAACACAGTCAATAATATCCCCATCTTCACTCTGCATTAAAAAAAAGACTCGAAAATATTAGTATCCAAACCGTGGACTATAAAGCTTTCACATATTACAAGAGTTAAAACATGTTACATTAGGTAAGATTAGATTTTGCTTTAAACATGTCAAATCTATATAGATTTTTTGGATGACTTAAAGTCTTACATGTTGACCTATTAGGTTTAATAGAACTTTTGGATGATCTAAAGTCTTACATGTTAAATTAAATAAGCTTTTCAAAGAATCTGGTCTATTCACGAAAAATGCATGTCCCGATCTCGCCTGTTATAGGTCTGATAATAGACTCCTGATAGATGATCTGACTTATTTCCACTCTTATATGCAAGTATGGAGATATGGAGACATGCAAATTATGCGGATTAAATAAAATCAAGCATCAACCACCTAAATCACTTATTAATTCAAAAGGATTGTTTTGATGATAGTTAAAATCAAACAAGGGTGTGTTAGAATTGCAAACCTTAATGGTTTTTATGGCAGGCTTGTTGAGGAGCTTCAATTTAGCATCAATTTGTATTTCTAAAGGTGATGACACTCTTGCCTCAACTTTCATGTTTACACTTATAAACAAGGCAAAGAAGGCCCCAAGTAACAAAATTGCAACCTTTCTTTTCCTCATTGCTCCTTCAACAAACTAGCTGAAATGCAGAGATAATGGCACCAAAATATATATAAAAGTTTGATCATTTGTTACAAGAGTAAGTGTATAACAACTAAATGCATTTCCATAATAAGTTGTTTTTCTTCTATAAATTTCCATAATAAGTTTAAATCAATGTTGATTCTGTAAATTTATATTTAGCATATGATTTAATGTATTTTATAACATTTCAACAGAATATCATTACTTTTATGAGCATAAAATAGGAATGATGATATGTATTATATTTTAAAATTAAAAATTGGATAGGGATTACTTAAAGTTGTTTTCCCCTTTGACTGCTTAGACTAATCTCTATTGATAAGAAGTTCATAAAAGGAGGGATTCAATGAAGAAGATCAAATTTATGCAGCTCGCAACATCAAAAGATAATTATTGATATTGCATATGTATTTTGTCAGTATTTTGAATTTTTTTGGAAATATGAATTTCATGACGTGATACATTGATTTTATCAAATAATTAATTTGCCATTCAAATAGTGATTTTACTTCATAACATTGGCACACACAAAACCTGCACAAATCATATTGTTTAAATATAAGTTTTTTTATTTTAAAACTAAATACTAATAAATGACAATCTATCTAATCTTATAATTACTAACTATTCATATTGTCTTATAAAAATATTTTATCTCCTTCACAAATCAAAATTTATTTTATTGACCATTAATTTTTAGATGCAATTGCAAAATCATGTCATATGAAGTGATAAACACAACCCACCTAAACTGTAGTTAACCGGTTAGATGAATAACCCCCAATAAAGCATGAAAGCTTCCTGATTCATAATTTAATTGAAGAGTGATATCCGAATATTTGATACATTCACTTAATCACTTAATCACTTAATCACTTAAATTCCACAGCGTTCCATCTATTCAGACTCAGAATCCATGTTGCCCATTGCTTTCAACCCTCTTGGTCTCTGCATCAAAATATACACATACATTATATTTCTTTATGATAATACTTGCTACTCATTAATTAGTTTACCTTTTTGGTTATCTTCTTCTCCCTAACCTCGTATCGTTCCAAGGTAAGATCACACAGCCACGTGCCTGGACTAACCAGCTGCAATACAATACAATACAATACGATTCAATTTGTCGGGTAGTGGTTTGTAATCTTGTTCATAAAGGTGAGTAACTCGATATCAATTTCATCGAGTGTGCGTAAGACTAAAGCCATATACGAGTAAATATTTGAGTGCTCAATATTCGGTGTCAAATAAACTGCTCCAGATAAAAGAATCAATAAAACAAAACAAATCCCAAACTAAAATATATTTAAGCTGGTTTCAAACCCACTCAAATATTATATTATATTATACGTAGAGAAAAAAAGTGTATACTTATCATCAAACTCTTAAAAAAAAAGTAACATAATTGCTCCCAATTGTAAATCGAGGTCTGTGATAAATAATTGTATACAACTTCTTACTTTATCAATTTCTATAATCTTAAATTTGAGATATAGGACATGATAAATAATCAAGAAATAGAATATTTGCATTAAAAACGTTACTTATAGATTTTCTATATATTAGACAAATTTTCAATGCACAAATTTCATCTACAAATTCTTGATTATGGTTAATAAATCCTATTATTTAAACTTCATATCATATGATATAATACGAAACAAGAAAAATAGTCGAATAGGAAAAAAAATGAGAAAGCCGGAAACGAAATTTTGAGCTTACGTTAAGAGTGCGTTGTATGAGTTTAGCTCTCTTTTTAGGTCTCTGAGGAAGCTTTGATCCCTTAATGGCCATAAAATCTTCCTCTTTCTCCTTGTTTGTCAAGGCAATCACGAACTTCGGTGGCCACACCGGCGGAGCAGTACCACCGCTGCCGGAAGGAGACCCACCCTTCTTGCTATCATGCGCAGTTTCCGATGCTGCCGCAGATTTGTTATTATTGTCATTAACGTGTTTGTTGTGGGTCCCACTCTTATCATGCGCACCCCCGTTGCTTTGAACTCCTCTCATAGCAGTTGAAGTCTCAGAGTTCCTAATTTACAAACACAACAATTTAAAACACTTTCTCATGTAATAATGGTTTACATAGCAGGTCATAATAAATAGCGTAAAAATAATGCATTAACATATTATTACTTTGGAGTAAAATAAATATATATGAAAAGTAAGTCGTGAGTGGGAGTTTACGAAATTAACCTTATGGGCTGATCTAGATCGTAGGGTGGGGAAGTGGAATTTAAAGGGGGTTTTGGGAAGAATATATGGGCTAGTTTTTGTACAGTTCAGGAAAGAGTGGGGTGTTAAATTTAATTTCGTTAATGGAATGAAAAGGATTTGATTAGATATTTGAGAATTGAGAGAAAGTATAAAGGGAGATTGTGACTGTGGGAGTGTATTTACATGGAGTAAGTATTTTTTTCCATTAATGTAGATACACATACTCTCCAAAACAAATGAAACAATAATATGATAAGATATTTTTCTCAATAAGTACACCACAAGGACATAGAATAAACACATGTTAATGAAAATGAATCAAAACAATCAAACATCACTAAGAGAATGAAGGAGTATAAGGACAAACCTCATAATTCGTTGTTGACGGAGATTTGGAAACCCGTTATTATTCTGATTCAGAGTATTCCCAATATTGTTACTATTATACTTCAAAGAATCTTTATTAACCCGAACCGTTGTCCTCTGACCCGAACCGGAAGAGTGATCCTTTACCTGCACCTTCATACACCTTAGCCGCTTCCGATTCCCCCATTGAAGCACCAAATCCGACGTCGTTTTTTGCCTTGTGCTATCGGAACCCGCTCTCAATAGTAACGATGATCCTTCTCCTCTAAAAACTTCATCTTTATCCATTTCCACTACCTGTGATTGCATTTTAGAACAACACAAATAAACGTTAATGCATTTTCATGTCAAAATATGAAATTGGTTTTCTATTCTCTGCAATTTCTACAAAACACAGTCACATATGAAATGAAATCAGAGTAGGAAAAGGTTAGTTGAAGAAATAAAAAGTTGAATCCATCCATCATTACAGCAAAATAGTAACTATGACTACACACAAAATTAGGATTAAGATATGTATTAGTAAGAATCAATGGCGAAGTTCCAATTTTGATTAAGTATATTACCTAAATCTGGTTCTGATAAAACTGCTGCAACGTAATATAAGATAGGTTCGAGAGATTTCAGTTCTGGGTCTTTTGAAAATGTAAATCTATTCCCAAAATGTAACGAATGATGAAATTTTGGAACTTTTATCCAAGATTAGCAATTGATCGTATGCGTCATCTACGAGTATCAGAAACTTCAAAGTTCTAAAATTTGTCTACGATTCCAGAGAAATGTATCTGCAGATTCCAAAAGAGAGAAAAAAAACAATGAAGGAATTTAGCACAGACGTAGGAAATAGAGGAAGAAAACAAAAAATATGGTTGATTTCTCTGCTTTCAAAATTGGAAAATCTTCACTACCTCTGAATATGACTATCATAATCACAGTGAATGAATCAAATCTTATGAATATAACCCATTTGATAATCTACGATGATGAAATTGTGATGAAACTACAGCATATCTTCTATGAACACGCATCTGAAACAAACACCAAGACGAGTTCATATAAAAAACTTGACGGTGTTGAAAAAAGGAAAGAAGAAAGAAAAAGAAAAATTAAGGAATGGTACATGGTAAAGCTCATTCTATTAATGAAAGTGTGAGATCCTCAACATTGAGGGGTGAGATAGAAGAATTGGTGTTGAAAAATGCAGAGTTTGGGTTAAAGAGAAAATGGGAGATGAAATTGGAAAGAAGAGAGAGAAGAAATGTAGAAGGTGGAGTTGGTTTGTTAGTGATAAACAAATAAAAAAATGAAATGAAATGGTGTATGTGCTCCATGGTTTATATAACACAAAATGTTCTATTGATTGTGGTGTGGTGTGGTTCTCATTGGCACCAACCGTAACACACTTTAGAGTGGGTTCTATATTAGAAAAAAGAATGCGGGTTAATCGACACAAGATGTCGGTCACACCAACATTAATAAAAAACAAATAATTATATTGCTTCTTATTTTTAATGATATAAATATAATTTTATTAAATTTAAAAAAATAAATATGTCATTAGAGAATATATTTACCTTTATTTTTTTTTTGAAGCATTGCTCTTGAAAAATCCTAACTCAATGATGACAAGGCTTTCTTATATACCCCATTAACCATTCACGCTCACCACATCTAAACCCGTCACGTCTGTTGTCCCTCCCCTTACGCCGTTAAGCCCGTTAACCGAGACTGTAGTCCAATTATCCCATTTTTTTAATAGATTAAGAGTTGAATCTAAAATTAAAAGTTTGTTATGCATGATAGATTAAGAGGAATGGGTCAAGCATGAAAGTAATTTTATTGTGTTCAGAGGAATAATACGTAGTCGATTATAATTCCTGAATATTTAAAGTTGTTATTCAAAATTATGAAGATTTCACGCGTATATCCACACTGAAATCAACATTTGCTATTAAATTTTTGAACTAATGAAGTAGAAAACATAACACTCTACCATAATAATATATTACTCAAAAAACTCTTTTGTATGTATGTGTAGTAAATAAAGAAGATAGAAAAAAATTACACAAAAAGATAATATAATTGTTTCTTTTGTTAATGTGCAGTACATTAAGGAAAACCATTTTTTCCTTTCTTTCTTACTTTGCTTGTTTTTCACACAGGCAAATAACATAAGTTTTTCCACATAGTCACTGTGAATTAGAAAGAGACATACACTTAGAGTAAAAACCAATTTTTTACTTCCTTAGCCATATGTATATATGTGACTAATTTGATCATTGCCGCCACCCTTTCACGTGAAACACAAGGACAATTCATTTGTGTATATTCTTTCCTTTTTTCAAGTGATATCCATTGGTTGAAATATTATAAACCAATTACCACATATCCTTTCATAATATAATAACATAATGACCCTTCTTTTATTTCCCAGCTACAAATTAATAATTTTAGAATGTATTTTTTTATTATTTAAATTCTTCGTGCAGGCAAAGAATTAAAACAATATTCCATAAATTTATTTATTTAATCAAATTAAAGTCTCCAATTTAATTATCAAATAACATATTATTTAGCAAAGATTAGAACAATCGTTAATGTGTGACCTTGTAGGTTCAATACTAAGCTGGTAGTAAATTAACTACATTAATTTACTAATCAAGGTTGACGTCTAACAACACTCCTTAACGATCAAATAATATGAAGTAATATATATTTTACTTTCAAGAACCACTAGAAGATTAATTAAAATATTTCATTCTATATTTACAGTTCTGACTAACTTTAGAGTATGGTACAATTGTCAAACTTTAATAAATTGCCACAATGACTCTAAGAAACTCATTTTTTTTATCCAATAATCACACATATATTGATCTATCCGAGTCATTCATGTCATATTCTCAATGATTCTATGATCAAGAACAATTTAGACAAAAATTATAAAAGATATGTTTCTCATTATTATAATCTCTATTATAATAACAAGTCTCTAATTTTTAATCAATGGTTTTATCATATAATCTATTTAATTAAATAAAAAATATAATAAAATAAATAAATACAATTACTTATTTAATGGCAGATTGAATCTTTAATATAAAAATATACCAATATATTTCGAAGAAAGCATTCGTGTTCTCCAGCAGTTGTTGAAAGTTGTATATAGCCTGGGTGGAGTAGTCTTGAACAAATTGACATGGAGTGTAAGGAATTGGCTCTTCAAATCTGGCAGGTGCAGTAATAGAAGCTCTCCCATAGGCAATAGCAATACAGCATTGTTTATGCTCCAACTAGCACCTCTGAAGATGTTGATCATGACCCACTTACATAAGTTCTCAAGATTTATACGCCTAAACATGTACTTTCCATTCCCAATGACGTTGAACACCGGGATAAGACTACTTGAAATCAAAACTAGCCTTCATTAATCACTAATAGTAGTTCAGAGGGATTGAATTTCAAGCCATCAACAATGCTTCCATCTAAACACTGCAAAACTAAATAAATGACACGACAACACCATACACATACCCTGGTTGTGCTGCACCGCCAAAACCAAATGGTTGGGGCTGGGCAGGGGTATATGCTGACTGACCATAGCATCCTGCTGTGCTAGGTGACTTAGTCAGTCCATAAACAGGGAGCACAACTGTCCCACAGTTTGTATCACTTAATGTGTCATAAGCTTGTGATTGGTCATAAAAATACTTAATTATATTTTAACTTAAATATATTTTTTCTGACTAATTGCAAGTTCATGGCACATAGTGTGACACAAACTGTGGGACAACAGATGCGTATCCCCATAAAGAAGTGGAGTATCACCATAATTTCGAGATTGAGGTGAGATGCCATAAGCTGCTTGGGAGGTTGGGGGTACCCCATAACCTGGCTGAGCAGTTCCTTGAGGTGGATAGTTGGCAGTGTTTGGGCTTTGTTATTGGTTGGCTAGGTGCAGCTTGAGCTGAATCCCCCTGCGAGCTACAGTTGGAAGTGTGGCCATCTTGTGCCTGATTACTCCCACTACCATAGCTAGGGGCTGAGCTATAGCCTTGCTGTTGATCATGTTCTGGTGGTTGGCCATACCCTGATTGTGGAGGTGCATTATACGCACCATAGCTGTCCTGGGCATAACCCTGTCCCGGTTGGTTGTAGCCAGAGGAAGGTGGTTGACTGTAATTGTATGTAGAGACCCATCAGGTGTGGGTGCAGAACCCCCGGATTTTGCTGCTGACTATAGTAATCATAACCACCAGCCTGAATAGACTGCTGTTCAGGTGGTGCAGTGGACTGGTCCCAGTTGCTAGAATAACCACCAGTATAATAAACTCACCCCAAGTACATGGACATACAAGTATAATAAGAAATGGATGCACTGACAAATAGATAAGTAAAATTTATATAAATATCAACATATAAAGAATAAAATATTTGTTCTGCATAAATAAATAACTCAAGATAAAAATCAAAATATAGACAAGTGTAAAACTTGCATTAGATAAAATCAACATAAAAAGAGCACAAGATAAGGGGTATATGTCTTGTATAAACAGATACCATACAGGATCAGAAGAGGATACAAAGACCTATATACCGTACTGGGTCGTGATGTAACTGTTACTCCAGCAGATGCAAATCCTTTCCCTATTCAAAATGAATGGGTACAAAAGGAGGCACAAACAAAAAATCTTGCCTCAAAAAGGCAAGCCACTATATAGTATGTCAAAGTATGTAGTGATATACTCCAATACAAGATAAATTATCCATACCATTTCAACAGGCTGAATAATGCACCACATATAATATACCATAAGAGAAGTAGGGGGAACCATAAATCCAAATATATACACTGTCAAGGCAATTCTCTTTTCCCAAAGAACATAGACAACCATCCTCTACCTTTCCTCAACCCAGTCTACAAGTTCAATCTCAATGGATCATCAAATAAATGCTAGACCATGTAATAGAGGGTAAAAGGCCTGAACAACAAATTTACTATGAGCGGCTTGAAAGTCACAGCAAAGGTTATAGGAAAAATGAGGCAGGTTAAAGATAAGAAAAACGGCAGACAGATCATGAGATTATCCTAGAAAAGTGCCATAACGATAGAGACTGAAACGAAGTGGCGCTAACTACATACAAGAGACTTACTGCCCCTGGTGATAAATATCAGAACTGAGATTTAGAACCATACCATGGCAAGCTGGGGGAACACCAACAAGGAAATTCATGTCGGTGTCACCAGTGGTCCAATACACACTACAATGCTATAACCCTACAACATTCCCAATAACATGATCAGTCATAGTATACACAATTAATAAGCATATTCTATCGACGGACAAGTTATAACCCGAGAATCTAAATCACAAGAATATGAAAGAGCCACCTCCCTAAAGTAGATTGCCAAGAGTAAAACTTAACAACAGTTAAGCAGTCCTAGCAAGCTATCTTCAACAACATAACAAAACAATCCATTCCTCAAATAAATATTGCCACCAACGCCCTCAATTTATGAATATATGAAAGTACACAACGATAAGATGTATTATCTGATTGCAAGGAAAACTGCAGATGGACACGCAATTAGCAAGGAATCAGACCCTAAAATGACCATTCACATAAACCATTTCCACTGGGAGAGTAAAGAGCAGAGGCAACATGATGGTCATAGTCAGTTTAGTGTATCTTCAACTTTTGTGCATGCACCTATGTGAAACTGTGAACTCTTTGCATTTAGAACAATATAATAGTAGATGTATCACGAAGACCAATAGCTAGATAAATGAATATCTTAGACATGAAAGAAAGCACTAATTCCTTACAGCTAAATAGATGTATCATAATAGATGTTTGTTAATATTAACCAGGATATGACGAAATATCACTAGTAACAAGAACAATGAATTCATAAAATATGAGTTGAAAATGAAAACCTGAATGCATGCTCCAGTTGATGCTTGCATACCCTTTATTGTTTCTCCACCTTTACCAATTATAAGCCCAACCTGAAGTGCACATAACAAGCCAAAAGGAATAAACCAATTTCTCAAAACACTTCATAAAGTGTGTTCTTGTACATAACTCATTTACACACCTTATTATTTGGAATTTTCATCGAGAATTCATCGGATCCCGCTTGTCCATACAGTCTCCTTCCAACAATCCCAGAACCCCCAGACTCGGCCTGGTATAAAAGTAGCTTATGTTAGTGATATTTCACTAACACACTGTTTCAATTTCACATGAATTGAGCCAAACTATCAGGAAAGGTTTACATTATAATTACATATCAGTTAACAAAAGGCTAAAACATGCCATTAGTTTGAGAACCTATCACCTTCCTATGAGCTCTTTTCAGCTTACTTCACAAGCTTCTCCGAGAAAAATAAGCTAGAATGATGCCCTACGAAGGTGATAAGTTATTGCCATAAACTCTTCCAAACACTTTGCACTTATATGACAAGATAAACCAAATAAGCTCTACATAAGATTTTCCAAAAAAAACTAACTAAACAGAAGCAACCTTCAGAATCAGAAGCAAAACAAGTTAACACATAAAACTAAGAAAATATATTTATCATACCTCAGCAAGAACCTCATTAATGAGTCTCTCAGCGGCCGCAATCGCATCAGGAGTACCAGTAATCTCAACCATCCTAGTTGAAGAATTAAGGTCAGCCTCGGTATCACGAGTAACTTGGATTTTGGCACCAGTCTGCAACTGAAGATACTTGATGGTACCGCGATAATGACACCAACCCTTCCATTCGGAACATCAATCTTCATACTCGAACCTTGATGGCCATAAGATACCGGAGCAGCAGCTGAAGGAGCTGAGAATTGAGGCTTCAAATCTGAATTACAAAATCACAATTAAATATGAACTAACTGAAACCCTAAAAAATGATAATGAAATGTGCGATTACCAAAGGAATCGAAGTCAGTTGTTGGAGAGTCAATTGTGGTTAACAAATCAATGATTAATGATTTAATGACAATATAAAATGTTAGTGTATACATATTAAATTGAGTAAAAATGGGTTAGTGGGTTACAGACACACATTCATTGAGGAATATAAGGAATATGATTATCAATCATTTCAATGTCATTGAAATACTTTTTATTACTTCAACTTTGAGAATATATGATTATTGACTTATTGGGGTGAAATTTTAGACCATAATATAAGACGATGTCATATATGTATATGCATTCATGCATCCCTTCTTCTCATTCTTTCATTCATTTTGTCTCAATTTTCTACAACATCAACTTTTCACCTTCCACCTTTCTCTTTCATCCCAATATCTCTTTATATATATATATATATCTTAATTCTCTACTAACTTGAAATTGTTAGGTTATACTAATTTTTTTTCATTCCAAGCTCTCATGCACTTCTTGGCAACTCTACAAGGTGACCTATTTTTAGTTTTCTTAATTTAAGATGTTTTTCCCCCTTAATCTTCTTTGTTGATATGTCTTTTGTGAGTTGCTTTTTTTGTGTATTTAATTTTGGTGTAAACTATAAGGATAAAAACTTTACAACTTTAAAGATGCATCAAAATACTATCAATCAAAGATGGTTGATTTATTCTTTTTAGGAATGTAATTATTTTGTAAAAAATTATACCATATAAAAATTGTACATTCAATCCTAACAAGAGAAATACCAACGTGGTATTGACAAATATTATCAACACCATCGTATTAATTAGGAAAAAAATAAAAATTAGATGGTGCCGATTTGCAAGGACCCAAAGTTCAAGGTGATTGAATCAATGTTCAAAGGCAAATTGACGTTGATATTTTTTTTTTCCATCCACAAGACTCGAACCCGGGTTCTTGCTTAAAAGGAATCAAGCATGTACCACTTGAACCAACGTCCGTTGGTAATTGATGTTGATATAAGACAATATAAGAACTTTTAAGAAATAATTACTTATAGTTTTTTATCTCTAAAATATTATTACATATAATAAATTTATTTAGAATCTAGATCCTCTTCGATACTAAAGAATGCAATTCTGAATTAGAGATTGTAACACATAACATATATAATTTCACACCATTGATTCTGAGGAGTTCAACTTGAGTGAATCTCACACCATTCATTCCTATCATAAATACTCTAAGGTTAGTTTGTGAGTTGAATTTTGGAGGGGAATGAAGGGAAAGAGAAGGCTTGAGAGCTATGAAATACACTTGTGAGACGATTCCCAAGCCTTCCCTTTCCTTTCCTTCCCCTCTAAAATCCAACTCCCAAACTAACCCTAAATATATTACCATGCAAAGGAACATAAATAAAAGCCAAACCAAAATAAAAATGTTTACACTAGAAATTTAAAGTATGCTATACTTAAGGAGACCAAATCGATTTTTGAACATATACAACCAAATATAGTTTCCGTTCACTAACAAATCCTCAACCATGCTTATTAGAGGGTCACAAAGATGAATAATGATGCATCCAATATCCAACATTATGATATCATATTGTGAATCAACTTTTATGACAATAAGAAAGTACCCTCTAGTATCCAACAATTCTGCATGCATTATGAATAAGACCTTTAATTTCGTATGATTCTGGAATTTTCTTCAATAAATCAACAAATCGAACATGTGGATCAATTAACACATGACATGGTAGTGGTAGTTTAATCAAAAGTCTCAAATTCAATCCTAGAAAATAAACTTGTGCTAAAACTGGATAAGGAGATCCTTAACATGCTTATGGCTGCTTTACTAAATTTCAAAAGGTTAACATATCTGTGATGTTCCAATATTTGATTATTTTTAAAATAAACCTATTATTAGGTGTGTGTTTAGTAAAGCTTATTATAATCTTAAACATAAAATAGCTGTTCATTAAGTTAGATGAATTTTTTTTTGCACATTGTATATAACAAGCATGCAAACTTTTATGCAAATAAAAAATGTTCATTTTTATTAAAGAGTGTAATATTTATACATTGTCAATGTAAAAATTTATATATAATCAATACATCATTCATTTAAATATGAATGATACAAGATGCGGTAATATTATATAAAACTCATTCAGAACATATATCATTTTCACTTTACAAAATTAAAGATTATTTTTTATACTATCAAGGATATCTCTCACTTTTGAGTAAGGAATATAATCACCTTTGGAGTGTGTAGTTACCCTTCCCAACCAATGTCACTCCCAGAAATTGAATCATTCACCTTTTGATTATTTTGAGGATCTAGCAAGATCTTACACTACTACACTAACATCATGTTGATATAAAAAGAGCATTTGACCCACTAAAGAGGATATCTATATTGAAATCCATATAGTACAATAATCATTAGTATAACATGCATGAGGTGTTTACCGAAAAAATAAAACATTTACGAGGTGAGCCAATTTTTTTCAACGTGACTAAATCGTCACATGTTACGAAAATAGTTAAGGTTATGTTATAAGTATATTTAAATTCTTCAAATTTCCACTTATTTTTTATTATATTTCTACATGTATCTTAAAAATATGTTTAAAAATTAATGACCATCTAGTTTCGTTCTTTTTGATGGAAAGTTGAACTAAAAGTTATCATATTTAAGTTGTTCAAATAACAATTTATGAATAAGAAACAAAAAAATCACTTGGGGTTTGAAGATGTACCATTACCATGAAACAATGTATAGGGATTGGGTTTTAATAAATGTTCACAGTGCACAAGTAAACGTTTTTTGAAATCTGCATCTGCTCTGAGATCGCCACCACGCTATTAAGTTATCATTCACCCAAATTTAAATACTATTTCCCTTCGATAGCTTTTCATGTTTTGAACTTATATTAAATTTTATTTTTACTTAATATCAACAAGATTTGCAACCTTGAACCAAGTAAGGTAAACTATCCTTCTCTTCAATGCTTTAGAATTTCTTTTGGGTCCACAATTATATAGTTTTTTCCATGAAGGTTTTGTTCAAATAATGAATGGTTTATTATTGTATAGTTTCTTGATCACTTAACTTTTACCTACAATCAAGTGACCCATATACTTTGCTACTAAAAATGAATATACTGAAAAAGGTTGTACTTATTTTCACCCTCCCCAATCATATCATGTAATAATATTATTATATAGTAAAAAATGGAAGTTCAAAATTGACAATTAAGGATGCCCATGCAGAAGTAGCTTATTCTACCGTGGGACCATGAGTTAGACTACTAGGTAATAAGTTATGAAAAAATGCACTAATAAACCAAAAGATAACGTTATTTATGATTACGTTATTTATGATCATTAGTTTTTATTGAAATTACAATTTTCACCTTCAAAATACATTACAAAATATAACTTATCGTCTTCGTGGACCATGAATAGTAATTCAGTATAACGTGATTAACTGCGGAAATATATGTAGTGGGGCCCATTTTCATTGTACAGCCACGTCTCGAATTTTTACATCATGTGGTGGTAAGAGAGCTGACTTTGTATCTTTCATTAATAGCATTTAATAATACAATAATACATATAGTAGTAGGAGTATTTATTCCTTATGAATATCCTTCCAATATTCCAAAAATATAAATATACCCACAACACTAAAATACTACAACGCAATGAAAGATGAAAATTATTTCCAATGCAGAGTTTGTATGATATTTTTACTTTTTTTCTAACTTAGTCAATGAAAGATGAAAGGAAATCCATATCTTTTAAAAAAGAAGTGTCTTCAAAAGCTACTTTTTTTTAGAGATAATTGATTTTAGAAAATTATAAAGGCTTTTAATAATTAATTATACGATTTTAACCTTTTAAAATTTATCAAATTACAATACTTACATTGCACTAAAATAAATAAATAAAAATATAAACTACGTATAAGTAAATGAGTATATAAATATAACTATCAGTTTTACTTAATTATGCATATAATTATAAAATTACTAATAATTTTATCAAATTTGTGATATTTATTTAATTATAATATTAGTGACAACTTTACCAAATAATTAATATTTATTATTAAATTATCTATGTATTGATGGCACCAAGTAATAAATTAGTTATAAGTAGATAAATGTATAAATAATAACTATCAGTTTTACTAATGATGTATATAATTAAAAAATACTAATAATATTATCAAATTTGTGAAACTTATTTAATTATAGTATCAATGAAATACTAAATAATTAATTTGGTCAATAAATTTAGTTTAGTTAATAAAAGACTAAATAATAAATTAATATATGCCTTATTATTTTTTTAATAAATTCCAAATAGTTCATGGCTAACTTTACGAAACAACTTTATTTCGATAAACTATCTATATAATTACAAGCTTATATGATAGCATAATATAATACTTATATAATTAAATATAAAATAGTTATTTTTATATGAACAATTTTTCTCCATCCTAATAACAATGAAATATACTAGAAGTGCAACCTATTAAAAACACACTCTTGAATCATATTCTCAGTTAACAAAATGGATAATATAAGTGTAATTTTTTTCTTCATATTATAATTTAATTACAGTATCACAAAGAATAAGTTAACTATCCTATTCTGAAATGGAGCAAATTCACTTAAATTAATCTTTTTCTAAGATGGAATATTAGCTGTAACAAATGATAGTGTTACTCCCCACAAATCATAATAACAATATTCTATTTCTAGTTTGAAGTTGAATACTCTTACAAATTGAAAGCATGGGACATTGTGAATAGACAATCACTAAAAGGTGAAACAATACAGATCAGTTCCAATGATTTATTATTCTTCTAAAAATAATAAAGTTGTTTATCTTATTCTACATTTATTCTCACTAGATCTTACTAAAATGCATTAAATGTCCTTGTAATAATTTTAGTAAAAAAAATCATTGATAAAAAAAAGAAAGAGAAAAAAAAAACAGAAAAAGCACAAAAAAAAGAGTGTAAAAGTAAGTGTCGGCTTACCTAACCATAGTTAAGTGAACCAGAGCGTGAGGGTGCGGACCGCTCGTGAAGGTGCCAGTGCCACGGGTAGAGCGTCGGTGACTCTGTTTGCACCCGTGCGAGTTAACCACGGTTTGAAATTCGAGAAAAACTTTTGCATATAATTTTAAGAAAAATATATATACATCGACAATAATTGTCATTATATCATTCATCACTCATCCTTTTATAATTATTAACTTTTAAAAAATAATTCAAATGAATTGTAAATGATACATTAAATTTTTGATACACGGGACATAAACTTAACACTATAAATTAATTAAGATATGGAATGAGAATGCAAAATGCAATTCAACTAAGCAAGAGAGAAGAAAAAGAATGGCGGATTCTAGCGATTCAGTATCGGTGGATATGGAAACCATTTCTCCTTCACTCAAGGTACACTACAATATTTGCCTTTCACACTATCAATCATGCATTTTCAGTTTCTATTCATAATTGATTGGATTGTTCTTAGTAATTTTGACATGCTCGGTAAAAATAGTTTCAATTACATATTGTTTTAGCTTAATGATATTGTTCTATTAATAATCTTCAGTGTGTGCTTACTTCAACTACAAAGTTCGGAGTAAATTAGTTGCTTTGGCCATAAGATTATGCTTGCATGCTTTCAAGTTAGTGAAACACATTCTGCTTATGTTATCATGTTGTCTTTGGATTAGAGCAATGAGGTTTAGTATTATAATTTTTTTACCATGGCAATATGCTAGTGTTGAGGTAGCAGCTTAATTAAACAAGTTATTTTGAATTAAGCTAGAAGAGTTTATTTTCATGAGCTTTTCTGACAAACTTGTTGAAATGAGCTAGAAAGAGCTTACAGGAGGATTATAAGCTATTATTATCATAGGCCCAAATTATTTCCACGTTTCTGTTGTTCATCATGCCAAATGATTACATGTGGTTATAACATCATTGCTCGCTTACCTGATTTTCTCCTTTTCTAATTATGTAAACATAATGAAGGTGATTTATGGTATTCATATGTGATTAGTGTCTATTCTGGCAACTTCTTGTGCCGTCCTGAGTAACATGCTTCTAAGATATATCTATCTGCAGGAACATCATATAAGAACAAGACATGGCTCTATCTCTGTTGCTGTATATGGAGACCAGGACAAGCCAGCACTTATCACTTATCCTGATTTGGCTTTAAATTGTAAGTTATTTATTGATTTAGCATTTATATGTCTATTTAAACATTTGTTCCAAAAGCTGTACCCGTCCATTTAGGTGGATTTGATAGCAGAGTTTAGAAAATCAGGTAGTTGCAGCTGACGAAAACATGTCATAATCTCAGTAGTTAGCTTTTCTTTTGTAAAATTTTAGGCAGAGAACATCAAAATTAAGAATTGTATTTGTCTCCCAAAAGAAAAACAAGAAATTATGTTTGCGTCTTTCTTAACATTATTTATTTTGTTAACAAACTAACAATCTAACCTTTTGTTTCCATGCATGTGGTTTCATCAGATGTCTCCTGCTTTCAGGGATTGTTCTTTTGTCCTGAAGTGTATTCCCTGCTACTCCACAATTTCTGCATATATCATATTAGTCCACCTGGGCATGAGGTCTCTAGCTTTATGTCTTGAAGCTGTAATATCTTTTGTTATATTCTTATGTCTGTTACGTTTGTAAATATTTTCAAGTTGGATGTCATAGATTTTCTCGTTCCTTATCATTTTGTGCTTTCTTCAAGAGCTATTGCAGTTAGGAGCTGCTGCAATTGATCCAGATGACCCAATTCTTTCTGTTGACGACTTAGCGGACCAAATAGCTGAAGTTCTTAACTTTTTTGGGTGAGTATGTTCTAGCTTAATCATCAATTACTTTCTTTGTACACTATAGTAGGATGTTTTAGAGAGAATGGAATGTGATGAAACATAAATTGAATGGAATGGGAAGAGTTTCCTTCCCCATGCTTGAATGATTAATGAAGAGCAAAATGAGAAGGTAAAAAGGCTGTGCTCTGAAATTTTGTGAAAACCTTCATAAACTCTTTTCAAGCAACTAAGCTTATGGGGTGAGTGGCAAGTTTTTGAAATAAAAGTAAAGGTGTTCCAACTTTCTTACCCCACAATTTGCAGGGTACCAAATTCATTAACTGATTTTGAAGAGGAATAGTATTCCTCACATTGCCTTCCTCCTCATAAATTTAAACTACCAAATAAGGGAAATTATTCTCTTCCAATCTCTTTGCCTTCTGGCCATATTGTCCGAACAAATTAGTGAGAAATCAATAAAAAAATTAGACCAATTTCTATTTGGTTTTAAGTATTGGATGGGTGTTTTAATTAATGATATTGGTAACTGAAATTTCCTCTGGAATGGATTGATCTTGGGATGACAATCTGACACCCTTCCTCTTTTTCTCTCGTCTCAGTCTTGGTGCAGTCATGTGTATGGGAGTAACTGCTGGGGCTTACATTCTTACCTTATTTGCTGTAAGTTGTCATGCTTGCTGCAACCCTAACTCCCCTCTCTTTCTACTACTACATTATCTGAATTTCAATAATGTGGACTTACAAATCTTTCCAACTATTGACAACAGATTAAGTATAGACAACGTGTTCTTGGTTTGATACTTGTTTCTCCTCTCTGTAAGGCACCATCTTGGACTGAATGGTTGTACAACAAGGTTCATTTTCTAAACCTATAAGAATGTATATCCTTGTTAGATAAGTCTCTCCTTTTGCTGAAGATTTCATAATGTTTTCAGGTCATGTCAAATTTACTCTACTTTTATGGTATGTGTGAGGTAGTAAAAGAAATATTGCTAAAGAGGTACTTTAGCAAGGTATGCCTATGCTTCCAAAAACATTTCGTTTTGTACTTCCATTATGGGAGGTTGAACCATTCAATTTTATTGATGTTGATAGGAAGTTCGAGGCAGTGCTCACTTGCCAGAGTCGGATATAGTTCAAACATGCCAAAGGGTTAGCCCAATTTATTTTATGTTTTCATGTGGGAACTGGGTTAGCTGGTAGTTTGAAGCTGAGCATTTTTAAAATATTTCTCACAGTCATTGGAGGAGAGGCAGAGTTTGAATGTGTGGCGGTTCCTAGAAGCTATTAATGGGTAAGATTACACTTCAAAATAAAATCCAACTTTTAATTTTTCATGTATAATTATATCAGTTTCCAATACAAACTTATATATTTAAATTATAAGGCTTTATCGATAAATATTTCTAGTAATAGAAACCACAGAATGAGTTAGTCTATGAGGGGTTTGGGCAGTTTACACGCCATAGGTTCAAATCTCCATGCAGCCACATTGTAACCCAAAACAAAATATATTTGTAGAGTTTCAACACCATCAGAATTCAATTATACATAATTGCACTCATGCTCCATAATTTACCACTTTTCATGCACAAATGCTTTAGTTTTACATATTTTTAGATGACAAATGTGCTGATATCTTATAGAAGTTAGATATGTCATTATTACTAACTTCGTATTACCATCTTGCAGGAGATCTGACATTAGTGAAGGATTGATAAAATTACAGTGTCGCTCACTAATTTTTGTGGGCGATATGTCTCCATTTCACCCCGAGGCTCTACATATGTCTTCAAAGTTCGACAGACGGTTCAGTGCCTTAGTTGAGGTGTGTAACATACATAGTTCCAGTTCATATTAGTTTAAGAATGCATGTTTATCAAAATGATATTTTTACAGCAATAGTTGATGGTAACTACAGGTTCAAGCATGTGGGTCAATGGTAACAGAGGAGCAACCTCATGCTATGTTTATACCAATGGAATACTTTCTTATGGGATATGGCTTATATAGGCCATCCAAGCAAAGTGTCAGTCCAAGGAGTCCTCTGAGTCCATCTTGCATTTCTCCAGAGCTTTATTCACCAGAGAGTATGGGCTTGAAACTGAAACCCATAAAAACAAGAATCTAGAAGTAATAAATCTGATGAAGGAGTAGATGCAAGAATGGTTTAAATAACGAGAAAAAGGAAAGGAACAGGACAAGAGTTTAGTTGAAAGCGGATATAGTCATTCTTTCATTTGTAAGCTTAGGTTTTAGTTAGCAACTTAGCGAGTATGAATTGTTGGTAAAGCTTCAAAATGGTTGTTTCTGGATATAAAGAATAAATCGAAGTTCCTCTACCAACTGTGAAGTGAACATGGAGGGCATAATGTTGTGTGCAATCGCATTCTGTGAAGTATGTTGGTATCCTTTTCACTGTAATGAATATTGTCTCCTGATATGAATGATACAATGAAGCATTTTTGGAATTTGATTGTTTGTGTTTGAAGTGGAGTTCAATTTTTCTTTGATAAACTCAGAGTTCAACTGTTTATACATGGTGAAAAAAATGTTGCTTTTTTGACATTAACAAATTTGTGATTTCTTACAAAATTGCTCAAACCTCTTAAGCATGACAGACTGTTTACCTTTGCACCTTGGTTTATCTTGTAAGAGACTTAAATACCCATGATTTACACTTCTCTATGGTAAGACATATTCTAGTTTTGATGGTATTTTTTATATAACACTTCATATTTTCTATCTAGCATGTTATTTCTTCATTTACCCTTACTAAAAGTTTTGATTATCAATACTTTTGTTGTCGTCATGGATGTTTTGATTATCAATACTTTTGTTGTTGTCATTGATACTATTGGTTGAGCAAAAATCAAGAAAATAATGTGCAACTTCATTGAGAATATCTTCTAATAATTGCATAATAACAAATGCCTTAGCATGTTGTATTCATCTTGTTGAAAACATTATTCCCTTTTATTTGCACATTACCCTCTCACACCATGAAACCCTATCGACTTGCTCTCAATAGCAGGAGGCTTTTAAGTGCAATGGTGCACCTATGCTCCTTTGAATCAATCTCACAGAAAGTATATATTAAGTGCAAACCATCGGTTTTATTAGTTTTTGTTCGCTTTTAAAAATTCGTTTTACTCCTTCATATCAAGTTCTTCACAATTATTGAGGCTACCATCTCAATAAAAGCTAGACGTAACTACCCATAATGTTAGCGTGGATGAACATCAACTACATGGTTTCCCAATACAAGACTCAATCTGTAGACACATTTTCCTGTCTCAGCAGTATGTACAGTAATTGTTGTGTTTTTATATAGACAGCTTGCACTGCTTGTGGTTGCTGTGCAATCTACAATAGTGAACTCCACCAGACACTGAGTTGATTCAATCCTAATGTTGTTTTCTCGGAAGTTAGAATATCAACCGATATGGACAGTCAAACACCCTGAAAGAGACTAGTTTCTTGTGAGAAGATACCCTTGTTAGTACCCAAAAAAATATCAATTTCGTTCCTTGTCATGGAGCTACAAGTAAATAACAATGTTGTAGTATCACCTGAGACCAAGTTGCAAGTAAATAGTCTTATAGCCATTGATCTGTGTTTACTACATCATCTACGGCTATAATTACATTCCGTGTTGTTTACTGAAAATTATATATAGTGATCAATTAGACATCCTCATGCAATAACAAAGCATGCACAAATTGTGGTTTGAGTTTGTCCTGTGTTGTCTACTCCAAAAGAAAAATTGTTATGCGACTTTCTTCATCACCTTGAGGGGGCTTTGGTTGAGATTGGTCATGCCTTTCTCATGTTCCCATGGCTGCTCTCCGTTCCTTGTTCGTATCGAGAAGCCTTTCTTTTATTCATTTCGGCATACATTTCATCAATCATAGGTTTCCACAGACGAACACGAGCATTTATAAACCAGTTAGATACCTGCTCAACCAGCCAAAAGAATCAACGAAAATGTTGAGCAATTCTCAACCTACAACTGAGTATTTGTACAGACTTTTGAGTTATAAATTACGAAGTTGTCTAAACATAGACCTTGGTTAAACCAGAATCAACCATAGCAGATTGTTCTTCTTTAAACAAGGATGTAAAGGTAGTAGTAGTTACCTGGCTTCTTGTCAGCCCACTTTTTACTGCAAGTAAATGCTTCTCTGCATCTTTAGGATACCTGAAAATCCAATATATCACATTTCGGTGTTTTTTTAAGTTAAGTAAGCATGCATGCATGATTAGAGAAGAGTCCATGAAATAAAGGTGATATAACTATGCTTGAATCGAAACTCACGGATGGAGGAAGTTCTGAAACATCCAATCCCTTAGAACCGAGACAGATCTTTCAGGCAACCCTCTTTGTGGTCTCCATAATTGATGATTTTTCCTTTTCAACTGCTGGAGATCCCATTGCTTTTGAATGAACGAAGTATCAACGCACCATTCATTATTCTCTTCTGAGCAAGACTTATTTAAATCTGATCCCATCCCAATTATATGATTGCTAATCCTCTCTCGCAACTCCTTGTATAAGATAGAGATCCTTTGAAGCGCAAAATGTGCATGTATTTGAGGGTCCAGTTCTGTAGCGGCATGGAATGCGGACACAACAGTATGTATCTCATCCAAACACTGGCTATATCGATCGTCCACCTGAGTAAAATGGTTGCCAACACTATGTCAACACTTTAGGATGAAACCTTTGATGTACCAAAGATGTCAATTTTAGCAACTTACCGAACATTCATGAATTTTATATTTGGAAAAGGAAAATGCAATTGATTAAATCTCCGGACTATGTCTAGGACCATAATTGATACTACAGATGAGGTAATTGAAGGTTTAATGATGTAGTATCATACCAGCTGTAAAAGTGACAGCAGTTGGGATTTCTTTGATTCAGCTGCATGCCTTTGCAAAGGGGATTCTGAAAGAGGTTCTTCAAACATAGAATTTTCATTGTCATTTACCAACACACTTCTCATGGTTGAGAAAGCTGAATTTGATTTATTTCCACTTGCTCTACTACCAGCAGGTGAACCATTTATCTGATCTACATTTTCAAATGAATACCTTGCAATTTGAGCAAGGATGTCTTGGATTCCAACGAGATATCTCGATCCCAAAACCAATGGTGAAAACTGCACATATCTCTTAGAACCCATAGAGAGTTCCCTACTGCTGCTGACATCAGGGCAACTAACCTCTGAGCAGTGTCCTGTCGTTGGAGATGTCTCAAGACTTAAAGAGAGTTCGTTACTGAAGTTACGGGAATTGTAAGCGTGATTGGTCAAGTTAGCAATACTTGATGATGTCCATCCATTTGGATCCATGTTTCCTATCGATGAATAAGGCTGACACACATTTTCATCAACCTCTTTTGCTCTGGGAAACTCGTTGACATTGTTCCACTTACTACCACCATGTACTTCATCGTAACCGCGATCCGGTACTTCCTCATAACCGTGATCCTGGAAAGTCGCGGACAAAGGGTTTGAAGTAGCTTGCCAGTTATTAAAGGTATATTGGCCCAGTGCCCCTATTGAAGGAGCAAAAGCTGTTGAATTCTCTAAATTTTCTTCAAGACCAATTCTAGTAGCAAGAATGGCAGCAAGTGAAATCGGAGTGATTGGCACTCCTGCAGCTAAATGCTCTTGAAACTCAGTGTTGTGCATGTGATTTGAGTAATCTCCCATAGCAGTCTTTCCTTGTGATTTGACTAATGAACTAGAGTCAGCAATACATGCAGGATTTAAGAAACAAACATCAGAAAGGATATTATTACTTATAGGTGGTTCACCTTGCTCTCCAGCAAGCATTGAAATTCCATTTATGATATGAGCTTGGTTATTAAGGTCAACAAATGAATAGCACTGAGTGAGTGGATTTGAGTTGGAATGTTGTGATATTTCTTCTAGAACAGCAGAATCTTGTCCAGGAATGTTCAGAGCAGTATTGTACATACCATTCTCCATTGGCATAACAACTAGCAAATGTAACAACAAGCTCTTGGTACTGCAATGTTCATTTAGAAGCTTTACTTCAAGAAAAGAATATATAGTTATGCAGCATATATATATATATATATAATTTAATTGAGTATCCTTTCAAATTCAAAATAAATGTACCCAAAAGTTAAAAGGTCAAATTGATAAAAGAGTGTTTTTTACACTAGCTATTATAATATATCAACTAACAGACAAATGAATCCAAGAAATGTTTCAAGCCAAAAGAATGGTAGTTATTAGTTAGCACAACCAACCTTCTCTAAATATGCAAAGTGCTTATCACAACCAAATGAAGTGGAACAAAACCACTACTGTATGAGACTTCACTTGATACACTAGAAATTTCCAAATATTCATCAACTCCTTGCAATGATATTTTGTTCTCCCAGAACCTACAAACAAAAAAAGAAAAAATAAGCAGATTTGCAGTGGTAAAGAACTATAATATTTGTTTGAAAACAAGAAAAATAACTCAAGCATTCCCATCTTGCTCAAAGTTTCAACCCATGCAAAATAAAATACCACTACCAAAGGTGTGTTATTTCCTTTTGCATGAAAAAAAAACATTACCCCCTCTTCAAGTACCCACAACCCAGAAAACAAGTTTCATTTTCCAACACTCCATCAACATTCACTGCATCACCTTACCTCTGGTAAAACCTACACTCAAACTCAAAACATTATCTGGTCCAGAAAATCAGAGACAACAACCTCAAAAAAACCATTGAAAGGAAGAAAGTGTTTGTTTAAGATGCCAAGGAGGGAAATATAGCTATGAAACTATGTTAAAAGATGAATAAAAAATGAGGTACTAATATAGTCAGAGAAAAGTTGAAGAGAAGAGAAGCACAAAAGAGTAAAAACAAGAAAAGAAAGGAGAGGAGGGAAACACATTACTCTTTGGTGCAGTGCCACTCATTTCTGTTGCAGGCTTTACTGGGCCCATATATTTTTCCCTCTCTCTTTCTCTCTTTCTCTCTGATCTCTTTTGTCCTCCTCACCACCTCTTATTATCTGTTTCACTGCAATCATCATAATCAAAATATCTGGATTCTCTCTGTTCAAACTCCTGTTCATGGCAGTGTGCCTCAGAAACATTTTCAGAGAAAGCCCTTTTCTTTTTAGCTATTTTTAAAACCAACAAAGCTAATGTGATGAATAAAGAAGAGTATATAGAGTAAAAAACTCTTTAGCTTTCCCTTCAGAATGTAACAACTAAAGGCACAAGGAAACTGAAAATGTGTGTGAGAGAGAGAGAGAGAACACTGTTGTAGCCCTTGTAGCAGTGAGTGTCCTTTTCTTAAGGGGTGGCTACACTCAACTTAATATTAGTGATGTAAGCAATGAATATAGTGACAACATGCTTCATGAATTTATTTATTGTTGGCTTTACCGAGTTATGTAGATTACAGAACCTAGTATCATGTGCCATTGCTTTGTCTTTGTTTGTATCAACCAATCCTATGAGTTCATAAAGCATTATATATGTGTATAGCGGATAATCATCATAACTATAAAGCATGACCTTTATATTCATTGGGGAAATAGTGGCACTATGGCTTATTTTATTATCTGCATATTTATTCTGGGATCTTGTTTTATGTGTCATACTCACTCTCATAGATCATAGACATAATGGATGATGTCTTAATTCTATTTATTTACTTTTTAAACTGTGAGTTATTTATACTAATCTATAATATAATTCATGAAGTCAAAATATGTTAGTTATTAATGAAAATTTCCAATACAAGAAAATGATAAAATTACCTCATTTTATGTGACCCACTATCAAATGTTTCTAAGATGTGCCATAGTTTTTCCAAAACAATGTACTTAAATACATCCTATTTTACTTTCATTACCTTACATTTTTGGTTCATGTGACTATTGTTTTTTATTTGATGAACAATTTCATAAATCATCAATACCATGATTTGGTCTTGACAATTACATGTTCTATCTCCACAGTTAAATTTTCATAGTTGATAAAATCAATTGGTCTGCAATTGTTTCAATTATTTCGAACCTGCTTTTTATTTAATTAATCTTCAATTATTTATCTAGTACCTACAAGGCTACAAAGCACTTTACTAATGGGTTGGTCGACAAGAAGTACAAAAAAAAAACGACATGGCTTCATTATATACAAAACAAGGTCATATATCATATCTGCAATGTGGGCCTCAGTGTCGAAGTCATTGGGCCACATACACCATTATTATTCTTTATTCTAAGTTAACATTTGACTCTGGCTTAACAATTTGCTTATTCTCTTATAGCAAAACAAACCAAAATATGTTGTCCCATATTTTGTCGATACGTTGTCTCGTACTAATGAAAATATATTATGTTAATTAAAAAATTAAACGTTTATTATTATTATTATTATTTTTATTTCATTATCATTGATAACATATGAAATAAAATTTGAGACAACAAATCTGTTTTGTGGCGTCCATAGTGTTTCAACCCAAGAGTTGGCCCAGGAATAAATGAACATGTTTTAAGCATTATTCTGTACCAACCTTAAAATTTGTTGCCCGTTGTGATTGTGGTAAAAAAATAGTCGTGTAATCACAAGTATAAAACCATGTTGGTTCAAGTGACAAAGAGATTGAACTTGTTTTCTCTTAAACAATAGTATTTCATGTTCGAATATTGTGAATAGTTCTCTTAAATGAATATTTTAACATGAATACATGTAGCCGATCAACTATTGTGTTACATTTAGCTGTCTATGAACAATTATATTTATAGGTTTTTTAGCGTGTACTTTAAGACATGTATGGAGGAATTCAATTAAAGTAAGTTTTATTGGAAATGAAATATACTTATTCTTTTCGAAATATAAGATACTTAGTTTTTGTATGAAAATATACTGCAAAAATTGATTTGATAAAGTCTCTTAACACTTAAATCTGAAGAGGCAGTGAGATGATGACATTATAGTTGATAGTCACGTGTTTCTGATGGTTGGTCACAGGTGATGATAACATTCACGAGATGCACTTTTTGTCCATGCCCTTTAATTCAGGCTAATATTATTGTGTTAGAGTAACTCAACAACCACCTACCTTTTTCTTCTAATCAATCTTCAAGTATTAAATTAGTCATATTTATACGTTTAGATACCACTATTGAGTGTATATGGTACTATTTGACACGAGTATCCTGAAAGTCGCAACTAACTCAA
Organism: Lupinus angustifolius; assembly: GCF_001865875.1. Taxonomy (NCBI): domain Eukaryota; kingdom Viridiplantae; phylum Streptophyta; class Magnoliopsida; order Fabales; family Fabaceae; genus Lupinus; species Lupinus angustifolius. The sequence continues at coordinate 15,294,685 of NC_032022.1, read as the reverse complement.
GTCAATCACAATCTAAAAGTAATGATGGATAAGATCTAACTCTACATATTTATTAATATAGTCGGATTTCATTGAGTTTAGAGTTGAGTTCAAACTAAAAAGTTAAATTTAGTCAATATTTAAGGTCAAGTAAGGGACATAAATGACTTGATCAGTCTCATGATCACTCATTCATCATATTTATATACGTGTCTATTCAATTATGTGTAGATTAATGACATATTTTTTTACAAAAAAAACATATTGATTCTCTATCATATATACGTTATTAACAAAATATTCATATGTATATCATTTCATATATCAAACCACATATTTATAATGATAAATAATATTAAAAAAACTTTACCTAAATATAGATAAATTATATTTAATCAAGGATATGATGAATTTCAGATTTAAAGGTCGATCTAATAAAAGTAAGGTTAATTTCGAGTGGTTTAAAACAAGATATGAGTATAAAAAAATAATTCAGTCAACATTTAACACTAGAATAAGAGACAATGATTCATGCCCACCGCAACCTGAAAGTTGAATAACCTATCCCAATATATGGAAAAATCGTATATTATTTTATGTCAAAATTTTCAACCATACCAACTTGTATTCAGTGACGATTCTAAGATCTAGGAGTAAGGTGTGCAACATATATTAAAATAAAAATAATATATATCATCATATATAAAAAATGAAAACATGAATGCCAAAATCACAATATTTAAATATTTTTAATCAAATAAATTACACATTTCATAATTGATCTCTACATGATTTCATATTTTGAATTCGTTGAATGATGAACTTATTGTCAATGTTATTGAATATTTCTTGCTCAGTATAAGTCACTAGACAGTCATTCATTCATGCATCTCCCATTCAATTATGCAACTTATTTTTCACAATTTTCATAGCTGAAAATGCTCTTTCTACTATTGTTGTGGCAATATGTAAAATAATTGTTAACTTCAAAAGAAAATAAACTAATGAGTAAACAATGTGTCTTCCACTTTCAACCAACTTCTATGAAATATTATTGATTTATTTCAAAGAAGCAAATTCAACATTGTAATGCATATCAATGATATAAATCTCAAGTTGATTATGAAAAATCACTAAATCAGTTGGACAAAAATCATATGGATAAAACTTTGCAAATTCAATCAGTTTTGCTTTATCAAAACTAGAGAACAAATTGGCTGGACTTAAACAATACATCTAAAAAAATAGTTTAGTATTTAACTCATCATAAAATTCCTTAGGTTGCATATTCACAATAGTATAAAATAATTCAACATAATAATGATGTTATATTGTGACAGCATGCGCTCTACCTCCACGCCGTGATTTACCATAAGGAAAAAAGTCAACATCCATATCATGAATGTCAATGTGATGCATATTGCAAAATGAGATTACCTCTTGCAATAAATATTCTCATCCATCATCCCTCATAATCTCTAATCATTGCTTTGCGATTTTAACCAAGTTCATTTCTCCGGAATTAATCCATTCTCTTTAATAATTTCCACAACAACAGATATAACAAATAAATTAATATAAAATTTATCAAAGTTGTATAATATGAACCCAACGAGTATTAGTAGCTCATTTGAAACCAGATTCTTGATTCAAACTTGCCCATTTAGAATTTCTCCATTTTTCAATGTCTTGTAGAAAGTATATTAATTTTTAAAAAAATCGAGAGTGTGCAAATGCACACCCTATCAATGCTTATATTTGATATTCTCCCCCCTCTTCATCATAATGGTCATATTCTCCACAATACTGAAGAATGAAGATATCTACCAAAATAAATCAATTGCTTTAATTTACAAAACACGGAATCTGTTTTTGAAAACACTCCATTATAAGAAAACTTGGAAACCTGTGTTTAAATCTTAGTCATTTTTGCATTTCTTTTCAGAGAGAAAAGTAAGTAACGTGTATTATAGTGTTTAATTAAAATCGTAGTCGTGTCCATCACTAACATGAAGTCACACACCCCATAAAGTAACAATTATCATTTCAAGAAAATATACAAATCAAAATGCAACTGATTGAGTAAAAGCAATAAAATAAAATAATAATTACTGTTAATGAATAAGAAAAGCAACCAAAATGAAAATTCATTTTGGAGGATCTTCACCTTCAAGCATTGCTATAACTACCGATTACTACAAATTCAAACCCTAATCATGTCCATGCATCATGGTAGCCATAGCCACCACCCCAAGTTTCTGAAGGTTGAGCTTTACCACAGTGTCAACAAACATCTTAGTATCCTCACCCGTATTCCCTTCAGGTATGTCAACAACATAAGATTCCAACACAATAGTATAAACCTTACATTCTTCCTTAAACTCATTCAATGAAGTCACAGATCGATAATTTTGTAGCCTATGTTCTCCTCCAACAACCCTAAAGCTTAGTAAGTGTTTTTCATCATCCAATATCTCTAACCTCTCGGTGCTGGTGGAGGCTGGGAGCCCCGAAACCACCGTCACTTCTCGGATGCTGCCAACGCCGCCATCTCCGGTCATGTTACATCCCTTGACGAAGTGCTTGTATTTCTGTGGGTTCTCGAAGCTTCTAACGAAAGGCCAAACCACACGTAATGGAGCATCGATGCGTTGTGATATAATGGAAGAACATGTGTTTGAAGAAGGGTGAGATTTGTGAGATTTGTGGTATTTGGTGATGATTGGTTCGAGTTCAGCATATTCTTCTGGTGTTAAACCCTTCACAGGTTGAGTTTCTGAGGCCATATATATATTTTGTTTGTGTAGTTTAAGGTTGTTTTGTTTGTTCGTGTGTGTTTGGTTGAGGGGTATATCAATAGTGTTGGAGGCTAATAATATGAAGGAAGTGTTTCTTGTTCATATTGATGCATGATCTTGAATCATGAAACAATATAATATACACCAACATGCAATAGGATGTCACTATTTATCTTTGAGAGTACCGTACCTCTTTTGTTTCTTTTGGACAAATATGCCCTCCACAATTTAGAAAATGTTGAAATAAGTAATACTTGGTAATTATATGATGGAGGAAGGTTGACTTACAGAGAACGAAGTCGCTTGTGAGAAAAAATTAGTAAAATTTGTGTAAGTTTGATATTCGATGTCAATATAATATACACCAACATGAATGATCGCTTTGTTATGAGGTATATGTTTTTTAGGCCATTTAAGCTCGTTTCTAGTCTGAAAATGACATTTTAATAATTTTAGCAATGTTTTATTTATTTCTTTTTGAATAATTTCGTATTAGGTTTTCCTTTAAGAATTTAAGCATTTTTGGGACATGGTCATCTAGATTTATCTTATCTTTAAATAAAAGTTCGAGAGTTTTCTCTTTCTGCTATATTCCAGAGTTTTATCTATCAATTTTGTTACCTACAAACTTTTATTTTCTTTCTAGGTTTTACGCTTACTTACCAACCCTTTTATACAATTCACATTTATTTTATCCCAAAATATGAGATACTTTAATATTTACCTAGGTTAATTTATCATGTAAATACAATATGTTATTGCTATTTGCAAGGTTCAAAACAAATTTAGTACTGAATTTGCAGTGTGGATAAGGTTGGGCCATAACTTCAGCTATATGAGGAAAGATATATCTGTCTTGCATGGACGGTTTCGTCTAATTCTGGAAATTTGAGTGATTCTCGCTGCACTTTCTTTCTTTTTCTGGGTTTACTTTTTACATTAAAAAATTAAAGACAGACTTATAACTAATCGTATGTGTCATTATGTCTTGTTTTAACTTTTGTTTTCTTCTTATTCCCATTTCTTTCTTCTTTATCCACGAGATAGATATGTACAAAAAAAATGGATTGATTTATTCTCCACAATTTTGTCAATTTTCCAATAAAAAGCCATGCCCCATTACTTTGTAGTTTGTACTGTTTCCCTATATATATATAGTAATAGAGTTTAAGCAATCATTGTTTTGCAATTTTAGCAACATCGATCGGTTCAATAATTTTATTTATAGAATTATAATTGATCTCTTGGTCCTACTAGTTATAATTAGGACCCAAAAAAATATTGGATGAGAATGTAAATTTTGAAATAAGAGTAAGGGTAAGAATGTAAGATTAAAAGGGAAAGGCTACGAGTTGAGATTAGTGGATCATGTGACTTATCTAACAAAGGTTTATCAGTGTGATTTATAATCTCTCCGTGTTCTCATTTGGTGTCTCAATCTAATTACAAATGAATGTTTCATTAAAAAAAGTTATAAAAATAAACTAAATTTTTTATATTACTTATTGGAATTTGATTGAAGACATGATATTTTTGGGTATATGATCTTTTTTCCTAAACTTCACTTTGATCAATTCCCCACCCTCACTTGGACCTATCATTCCTCCTGCTATTTTTTTCTTCCATTGTTTAATTGATTATGATCAATCATGTGTGTATGTTTGACATATTATAATGATGGTAAACTATAAAACATGACCATAGAATGTTGCTTAGCACTGTTCTCAAGTGTTGCAGCATGTTTAATGTAAGTTTGCTTGGACATTCTTAAACATGTCCTAAATTAGGTTGCAATAGTTACATTGTGTTTATTTACTATAAATCCAAGGGTAGCTAGCTATATATGTAGGTGTCAATACTCCTATTAATTCAGTTATGGTATATTGGTTTCATTCAACTAATATATGTTTATTATCATGAGCATGTGAATAAGGGCACAAGAAGAATATGGGAGAGAAGGTTTTAATACTACACATGCAATTACATTCAGTTTTTTTGAATACATTGTTTATTTCTTTTTGGGAGAGGACTTTATTGTTTTTAAGTATGATTCTAGATGAATGAAACTTGAGATTGTGATGATTATGATGTGATGATGAAGCAAAGGTCAATAGCTGCAGAGACTGTAATGTAGGAAGAGTTTATGTACAAATTATAAATGAAAACACATGTGAACTGAATATTAGGCTGTAGCAGCAGCAGCTTGTTCTTCTACAACCTGTGATGCTGGTTGAAGGGTGCAGATGAGGTTGCGGTCGCCGTACACATTATCGACACGTCCTAATACAACCAACCATATTGTACATTAGTAGTTTAATTTGCATGCAACAAATCCACTATACTTAGGATAAAAGATAGAGTAGGCTGTGCTATACAGTTTGAATACATTTTTGGTATCCCCTTAAGACAAAGGGATATCAAAATATGATAGGCTACATTAAGAATTTGCAAAACATAAAAGATAATTTAAAGGTTGTATAAAAATTGGAGGAAAATATATATACCTGTGGTAGGCCAGAACTTAGAAACGCGGAGCCAGGAAGCAGGGAATGCTGCATATTCCCTGGTGTATGGTTTTGTCCATGCATCTCCCATGAGAAGTGATGGTGGGTGAGGGGCACCCTGCACAATATTTTCGATAACAACAATCACTCAAAACTCGAAAGTGCATGAACTAGTAATTGTAAATTATAATATGAATCTAATGGTATATACTGCTAGGTAATGAAACTCTTTTTTTAATACTAGGTAGCTAAAAAAACAACAAAGCCTTTTTACCTTAAGTACATTGTTGTTAATGTCAGCTTTTCCTTTCTCAATCTCAGCGATTTCTTCTCGGATGGAAATAAGCGCATCACAAAACCTGTCTAACTCAGCCTGCAATGATGTTTAGTTGAATTAGAGAGAAAAAAATTGTGTCATAGAATGTAGAATGAAAAGGAGAAGATGGAATGTGATACCTTGCTTTCACTTTCAGTGGGCTCAATCATGAGTGTGCCAGGCACAGGCCATGACATTGTAGGTCCGTGAAACCCGTAGTCCATAAGGCGCTTTGCAACATCTTCAGGCTCTATGCCAGCAGAATTCTATCATGGAAATAGTTACACTTAAGCAGAGAAATGAATAATCCTGAATTCCTGATATTATATTGGAAAAAACAACTTGAATTATCAAATAGACCTACCTTAAAGCCTCTTAAGTCGATAATGAATTCATGAGCACATGTTCCATTAACTCCCCGGAAAAGAACAGGGTAATGATTCTGTAAAACATACAAGTATAAGCAAAATAGTAAGGGAAAGAAAGAAAAGTAGCCATGTAAGCAATCTAGGACATTGCACAAACCTCCAATCGTTTTGCCATGTAATTTGCGTTCAAAATGGCTATCTTTGATGCTTCAGTGAGTCCTTTAGAACCCATCATTGCTATATAACTATATGAGATTGGCAATATCAGTGCTGAGCCCCATGGTGCAGCAGAAATGGTACCAAGTGGCAGAGATTTCTCAGGTGCAGGAATGCCTCCAGTGGCAACCTTCAAATAATGGTAACATATAATTTAATACAAAGAAGAAAGATAGTATTAAACAAACAAAAAAACTTATATTTACAGGGATCTCTAGTCCATGACACCGTTCATCTATGTCTCGTATGATGGAACTTCCATTGTACGAGATATGGAGGAACAAACAATGTCATCCAATTTAGTTGAGGTTAAAGATGACATTTTCCGCGAAAACAACATGATTTTATGCATCTTGTACATAATGTTACACAGAACAAAAATTACCACTGGATGTGAAGGTAAAAATGGTGCCAAGTGTTTCTTTACACCAATAGGACCCATGCCAGGACCACCTCCTCCATGAGGGATGCAAAATGTCTTGTGGAGATTCAGATGGCATACATCAGCTCCAATCCAACCCGGGCTTGTAAGTCCCACCTGTATACATGAACCGAGTACCAAATATAATTTGACAAGAAACTTTTTAAAACTCGGCACAAAATGTTATATTAGGAACCCTCATGATGTGTAGAATTGTAGGAACAAAAGCATAGATGTGTAGAATTGTAGGAACAAAAGCATAGATGTGCATCACCTAATATTGGATGACAGAATGATTGAACAATTTGGATAGAGTCACAAAAAGATCTTAATAACATAACCACACTAGAAAAAGTTAGATTCTTAATATATATGTCATCATGATCTACTAACTTACTAGAGTCTTGGACCAACATGAAGTACATGAATGTAAAGAAGTGCATATAAAAACAAACCTGTGCATTCATGTTAGCTCCATCCATGTATACTTGGCCTCCGTTATCATGAATTATCTTGCATATCTCATCAATACCCTCTTCATAAACACCATGGGTTGAAGGATATGTAACCTATAGTTTAAATCAAAACCAGAAGTTGTATATCAAAAAAATGTTCAAGATCCTCCCAGTCCACTGGTATCATTTTCTGAAAGCTACAAGTAAGAATCCAGCATAGGAAGCAACTTATACCATAAATGCAGATAAGTTCTCCTTATTTGTTTCAGCAGCCTTCCTCAACTCTTCAATATTAATGTTTCCCTTCGCATCTGTTCCGATAGTTACAATTTTCATTCCACACATAGCAGCACTAGCAGGATTTGTACCATGCGCAGAAACGGGTATGATGCAAACATTGCGATGGTGGTCTCCTCTTGCCTATAGTATCAATTTGCGAAAAATACGTAAGCATGACAGAAATTCAAGAATATTTATCAAAGGCAGTAACGTATGGGAAGGCACTGCATCTCTTCTAGAACATAGCAAGAGAATAAAACACAATTGAGGTATTAGTTGAACTGTAAAATTCAATTGTTAAAATTGAATAACAACTGAAAAACTTTTATGTCTTGAAAGTAAATAGGAGGAAACCATGAAGGCCCTAGTAGATAAAAAAAACCATCCTACCTCAATAATTAATAAGAACATTGTCCATAAAAATTAACCAAACATGTTCATGGTAACTAAAGTTACATACCAAGTGATATGCGCGAATAACCATCAGTCCGGCATATTCTCCTGCAGCACCAGCATTAGGTTGCAGAGAGAAGGAGTCAAACCCAGTGATGGCACACAGCAGGTTACCCAAATTTTCGAACATTTCCTGATATCAGATTTGCTTGTTTAGACACAAAAAAACAACTTCTATCTCATTTTACATAATAAAATAGAATTTATTTTTATCATTATCGTTGTAATTTGATTTAACTTCGCATGTACCTGATAACCTTGAGCCTGTTCAACTGGTGCAAAAGGGTGAATGTTAGCAAAGCTAGGCCATGTCACTGGCATCATTTCAGTTGTTGCATTCAGCTTCATTGTACAAGATCCCAGCGGGATCATACTGTGGCACAGTGAGAGATCTTTTGACTGTAGCCTGTGAATGTACCTAAGCAACTCATGCTCAGTGTGGTACCTATTTAGAGCAAATAAAATTCAGGTAAGTTTTCATAATGCAGTCAAATGAATTCAAATATTATGGAAAAGGATGGGATATACGTGTTAAAGATGGGGTGTGTCAGATAAGGGCTCTGCCTAATTAGTCCAGAAGGAAATGCAGTCTGAAACTCCGGTGCAAGAGATGCAGCTGTGAAGGAAACCTGCATATGATCGACGTTTTAGATGGAATTATCGTGATGATGAGTAATGACATAATTGATCCTTATGAAAAGGATATATGTAATAATTCTTACAGGCTTGCTGCCAGCGAAAACTTTGAAAAGATTATCAACATCCTCTATCGTGGTTGTTTCATCAAAGGCAACAGTGATCTAACAAGGAACCAAGCTCCATTATAACCCAAATACATGAAAATAAAGCAAAATGGCTCAATGCAAAAAATAGCAACACTCACGGTGTTCCCATCCACAACTCGCAAATTTATTTCACTTTTGCGAGCGGCATCAACAATTGCATGGGCATTGGCAGTCTTAATCTTCACAGTGTCAAAGAAGGGAAGATCCTGAACTTCCACGTTTCCAAGTTTCTTTAATCCTAGGGAAAACACCCCAGCAAGACCATGAACCCGTTCAGCAATGGTTTTAAGGCCTTCAGGTCCATGATACACAGCATACATGGCAGCCATGTTTGCAAGCAGTGCCTGAACAGAATCAATAAGGAGTACATAAGACCAACCATCTCATATACAACTAAGAACATAGCTACAGGAATTAGCTAGTACTAGGTAGAGTTTGGCACACGAACATGAAACAAGATGTTCCAATAACAAAGAATTGAGATATTGAATATATAGTGAAAAGTTGGAACTTAAAACTCTTTTAATAGTTTTTGCACAGCATAGAACTAAAATTGATTCAACCAAATCAGGAATGAAGTTCTAAACCTGAGAAGTGCAAATGTTGCTGGTAGCCTTGTCCCTACGAATATGTTGTTCCCTAGTTTGCATGGCCATCCGCAACGCAGTCTTTCCAGAAGAATCAACACTGAGACCAATAATTCTACCAGGCATCATCCTCTTGTACTCTTGAGATGTGGCTAGAAATGCAGCATGAGGACCTCCATAACCCATTGGAACACCAAACCTCTGAGCAGAACCGACAACAATATCTGCCCCCAATTCACCAGGAGGCTTCAGAAGAGTCAGTGCCAACAAATCAGTTGCCATAACAACCTTAACTCCATTAGCATGAGCCTTCTTAATAAACTCTCCATAATCCAAAACCTCACCCTCCGTACCCGGATACTGAACAAGAACACCACAGACATCACCTGATTTGTAATCGATATCCTTAAGATCTTCAGTAACTACCTTAAGATCAAAACCAGCAGATCTAGTCTTGCAAATATCAATGGTTTGTGGATGACAATTAGAAGCAATGATAAAAGTCTTCTTCTTTCCCTTCAGAATGTTATTACACATAGACATTGCTTCAGCTGCAGCAGTTCCTTCATCAAGCAATGAAGCATTTGACATAGGCAAACCAGTGAGATCAGTGATCACGGTTTGATAATTCAGCAACGATTCAAGACGCCCTTGAGATATCTCAGCCTGGTAAGGAAAATGTTTTGTTGAGTAAGGGTGCTTCAAAATAGTTACTTCTTTTACTCTTAAAACAATAATTATAACATAATAAAACATGTTTATGTCATATTATTTCCATTATTAGAATATGAAAATAACCAAATCTCTGATTATCTTCACAATCTACTTAAGTAGCTTTAGATTATAATGGAGTGTGATAGATAAGAAAGAAACATGACCCGAATCACCAAGCATAACACTTTACTATAAAAATGATAATTTTGGTTTTAACTAACCACAAATAGCTTCTGATTTACACCAAAATCTATATAAAGATAAAAAGCAAATCACTTATTCTACACAATCTAAAATCACTTATTTTTAAGCTTAAACTAATAGTTCTTATGGTATATTGCAATGTTATTTTTTAAATGCATGCATGCATAATAAGTAAAAGAAAAAAAGGTAAGTAATAGATATGGATAAATGCATAAGGTTTGTATAAAAAACGGTGTATACAATTTGATGTAGTACAAATAACAGAACTCACTTGGTAAGGAGTGTACTGAGTGTACCAAGCAGGGTTTTCCATAATGTTCCTCAATATAACTGGTGGAACATGAGTGTTATAGTATCCCATACCAATGAATGACTTGAAAGCCTTGTTCTTTGATGCTAAATAATTCAAGTGCTCCAACATTTGGCCCTCTGTTAACCCTTCATCGAACTTGTGGAACTTCATCTCCTTCAAACGGATCGATTTAGGCACCGTTGCATCGATGAGCGAGTCAAGGTTGTCGAAGCCGCACGTGATAGCCATCTTGCTCTGTTCTTCTGGTGTGGCAGAGTTGTGGCGACGAGGGAATGTGTCACTTGGTTTCAGTGCCTCAACTGTAATGGACCGGGTTTGAGAAGAACCAATGTTGTGTGAGAGAAAATTCTCTGTTTTCAATCCCCTGTTTCTGAAAACAGAGGATGATGGAATAGATGAAATGCATTTGGATTTACTGTACAATATAGGGGTAGTTGAATTCAAAATAGGATCTTTATGAAGATTCTGCTTTGCCTCAGAAACCAGGCGCTTCAGAATTGCACGGTTCGCGAGTCTACGAGCACGTTCCATTGATGAAAATGGAAAGAAACAGAGTATCAGAAAACAGAGGTTTGGTTTTTTTTTCTCCTTCTTTTTATAATTACATTCAAGTGTGTAAGTTGGGGTTGAATATAGTGTAATGGGTATGTATAAATAAGGTAAAAGATTTAATTTTTAACTGTATTGTGCGTGAGTTTTATGAGGGAGGAAACAATGGAAAGTGGTTGGTGATGTCACTGTCTCACTCAATCACTGGAACGAGTGAATGGAAAGCGTTGAAGCTATACGGATTGAGTTTTAATGGATGAAAATGCGTTTACCTTTGCATTCACAAATAGGTTTGAAAATAATATTTAATTCCATAGTTTTATGAGGTTTTGAAATTGGCATGTGTAAATTGTAATGATTCATTTGGTGGCAGATCCTGTTTCACAGCAAGCTTATCTTCATGAATACAGACACAAACAACATAATTTGAGGTTACGATTTTTGGAGCGAGCGAAGGGATTTGATTAATTCATACTGGGGAATGGTGTGTGCAACTGTACTCCATTTCTTACGACCACCATCTTCACTATCAGACAACCTTGCGACTCTTCTTTAAATGTTATGTTGTTCCTCTTTATGATGAGTCTGTGTGGTCCATCTCATCGTATAATATGGTATGTAAAAAGAGAGAAATCGTTTTAGCAATCACAGCTTGGTTTTTTATTTAAAAAACTCAAATTATGTTAATACGTCGACTAATAATCATTATAAAGTTGTTAGATGTTTTTTTATGAGTATATGTTTTTTTGGTTGAGAAAGAAAGAATAAAAAATAAGAGCATGTAGGAAAGAGTAATAATGTATTAGATAATTTTGTGAGGGACATCCTATTTTAGAACAAATTTCCCAAAACACATAAGGTTGATGTAAAAATGAAAAGGAGGCAGTAAAAGTATCAAAATTTGTTACCCCTTAAAAAGCAAAATGGCATATAACCATGGCTATAATTTGAGGAGTGTGAATAGAATCTTTCCTTAATGTAGCTACTCTATGGGCCCTGAAAAGTGCGTATGATATGATCATATTTCATGTGAAAATGTCTGTGTCGTTGTTTTTTCTAGATAACAATTGAGTCCTAGGCCTACGAAAATAAAGAAGAATGTTGGGTCCAAAATTGTTAAAGGGGCTAAACAGAAAGTTGAGACGGAAAAAAAAATTAAGGAATAAAGTTTTCTTCCCTACCGAAATTCACATCTTCGATAGAGGAAGGAGATGATTTTTAGTTTAAGTTTTGAAATTTTAAAAATTAAAACTACTTTGTTTTATAATGCAAGTTTTAAAGTTACGTGGTTTTTAATTTTAAAAATTGTTGTCACCATTATGGTTATTGTCTAATTTGATGGGTTATTGTCTAAGTTGTTTTGGTTATAATGATAGGAATGGTAGCAATAATGATAGTACTCAATATAGCTCGAACTTATTTGAACTAGTTCGAACTATATTATGCTTAATACATTTCTCATAAGTTAGAAGTAAAATATATTTGCCTATAAATTTGTCATTACTTTAACTATAAATGTTAACCTTTCCAACAACTAATTCGATCGAGTTATCTCTCCTCAATTTTCTTACATTCTATTAAAATAAAAACTAATCACTTTTTTATATTTCTAAAACATTGAATTCAATACTTTTTAATTTAATATTTAATTAAGAGACTAGTAGCATAGCAAATAACAATTAAGATTCTAGTGGTTATGTTATATATAAAAGGTTAAGCTATGGAGGAAGTAACTATACTTAAAAGTGAACAAAGCCAGAAGATAAATCCATTAGAAGCAGCGCTGCCTGAGCTACTTCTTCATCTCTCAGAAGCTGAATGGGTGAGTTATTCCTAATATTAATATCAAAGTCCTTGAAATGAAGCTTCCTTTCCCCTTGAGATGTGCCTCGAGTAGTAGTTACAGAAGAAGTAGGAGAGGCCTTGCACTTATTCTTCTTCTTATTATTCTTTTCCTTGTGATGCACTTTAGTCTTTGAAGCTATTGATGCATCTGTGGAAGCAGTAAAATTGTTTGAAGCTTCTGCCATTGCCTTTCTTGCTTTCCTTTGTCTAATGCCGCATGCATTGCAAAGTGTCTGCATCACCAATTATGTTGCATGTTAATTAGAACTACCAGTTAGTTTGGGAGTTGGATTTTGAAGGGGAAGGGAGAGAAAGGGAAGGCTTGAGAGCTATGAAACAAGTATATTTTATGGTTCTCAAGCCTTCCATTTTCCTTCCTCCCCCTCCAAAATTCAACTCTCAAATAACCCTAAGTGTCCAAATTAAAACCGATCAAGTCTTTAATTTTTGCTAGTTGCAATTGGATCTCATCATTGTTATCTTGGACAACACTAGGATTGTAGGATGGTAGTTATGAATTGGATCTCAGCTTGAGGAATGAGGACTTGAGGATTAACTTAAGTCTAGTTCAACCTCAACTATTTTTTCACATAAAATTTTAACCTTAATATATATATAATTATCTTGATATATTAATAAAAAAGTATATATATACTAATTATAAAATATTTTTTAAAATATGTATATATAATGTTCATGAACCTATATGTGATTATATAGTAAATTTAAAGGTTATCTATGTACATATTTATGTGTAAGTCATCTGATTAATCTAACATGTCAAATAGTATATGTTCGACTCATTTATTTAATAAATTCAATTTTTAGCTTAAGTTCAACTTATTTGATTCATTAATCAAATTTATTGAGCGAGCTAATAAATTTATAATAAAACATTATGATGTTATTCAATTCATGTAGTAGACTTCACCTAGTCAGATAAACGCTTAATTACTGTTGTTAAAATAATGAGTCAAGTTTTATATGAATATCGAGTTGATTTACTACCGACCCTAGTTGGTATGAAGATGAAAGTAAGCATAATATATGTCCACATGAGATAATGAGTCTACAATTGAAACCTTGAATTAACTTCATGGTAAATAAAGAGGGGAAATAAAAATTACCTTAGGACCATTAGGACCAGTCCTCCACAGTGGGGTACTGCTTGTGTTACAATCTGCACAAACCCTAGTGTTGATGCTATTGCTCTTGTAACTAGAAGGGTTAGTGGAGGAGCTCATCATTTTTCTCGTCAACCTTATCTTTGAATTCATGTATCTTGCAGACTCGTAACTGCTTTTGTTCTCTTCTTGCAGCTCTATTTTGTACATGGACAAATTATGGTCACATGCACTGCTTGGATCTGCCATAACTGGCTCATGAGATGAAACGAAGGATAAATTGTTGTACACTTGGTGAGTGCTTGATGATTCTCCATGAAATACCCGCTTGTAACCCTAAAGTGAAGATATCATCACTATATAAGTATATATCTAAGAAACATGCACATGATTTGGATGGAAAAGAGTTTTTCTTTTATTTTTTACTAGTGACATGAGAACGCTCATTTAGCTAATTATAGATGGCACTTTACCAAGTAACATATAATTATCAACCAGTAGCTTTAATAAGATCAGATTAAGGTAAAATTATCTTTAAAACTGTGATATAAGCTTAGAATCATGCACAACACCAAAATCAATGAGGAAATGAAAGGATTATAGGCTAGCTATCATCAGCTTTAAAAAAAGTGTTAACACACTAACATTTGTCTATAAAAAAGTTCAACACTAACGTTGTTCTTTTAGAACTATGATTACTACTACCGATATGGATAGAGAACCACTTTAAAACAAAAGAAGTAAACAAATGTTACTTGATCAAAATAAACAGAATATGATGATAAATGATTTTTATACCCATTTGAAAGGGTGCGTTGTTCTCAAGATATCTCTTAAATTCAATAAAATTTCTTTTAATTTGCTTAAAAATATATAGTGGAATTAATGTATATGATGTTACCTTTTGATCATCATGTCCAAAGAATCTGATATCTCCACTTTGTCTTTGATCGTGTATTTGAAAGAAGGCACGACATGGGAAAGAAGTTGAATCATGATTATTAGGAACACATAAGAGTTTATTTTGATCTTTTATGGAAGGACCTGGCGGGTTCAGAGAATCAGGAGTCATTGAAGAATCACTTGCTCGAGAGAGATAGAGAGATCAGTGTTGTTCTGAAAAATGGACAGTAGCAAGGTATTGTGTATAGAGAATAAGAGAATATAAAGATTCTATATAAGAGACAGAAGCAAACTACACGGTTGTGTGGTAGGGTTCTTGATAATTATATAAGGAAAGAAGTTGGTATGAGGCATTCACGTGATGACTTTCATATAACAAACAAAAGAAATTAACAAGAGACAAGATTAAAGGAGGTGTAGAATGTTACTACTCGACTCAACCTTCTTTCTGACAAACCCTATCTGCAGTTTTACAGTCCCCGCCTCTATGCCCAAGTGCAGCAATCTCATAAATGAGACAACCATACCAATTTAATAATATAATATCTTCTTTTTTTTGTACAATTTTACATGGTTCCCCATATTGGTTTCAACACATTATACCCATTATACACATTTTATTACTTTTTATATTATTATTATGGTGATAGAGATTTTTATATAAAATTGATTATGCGGAATACAAATTATCTCTAGTACTATAGAGTTCAGTAGTAGATGGAGATAATGACATGTGATATAAAATTATTTTAAACCATTCAAAATTTGAATTATTTAAAAAAAATTTGAAACTTCCATTTATTTTATATTTCACTAAAGAGTGGAGAGGATTCTAACCCTAATATGGTATGAGAAACCAGTTACATGATAGATGACCTAAATGAGGATGTTTAAGTTATTTTAGTATTTCATTGTAGGTGCTTAGTTGCTACTATGTATGTTACAACATACAACTCAGTTAAGTTGCATATTACAATTTTTAATCTAAAAGCAGATAGAAGCTTTCTGGCTGCATATTATATCATTAGGGTCTGTCTGGAAGAGCTTATTTGAGTTTATACACACAATCTTATAGGGTAGCTTTTGATTTTTATGCTAGTTCATTTTAGCTTATTTCAATAAGTTTATCCCGGATCCTTTCCATTAATAGAGAAGCAAATACCACACAATAACATACAAAATATTACATATAATAACACTACCTTTACCCTTTTGGTTATTATGAAATCACATTTTTGTCATTGAAAATATGAAGAAAAACAACTATTTGCCTCTCCATCCTTTTCTATATCACCAGTTATAAAGCTTTAGGAATGTCGGCTTGGATGAGAATTTAAAGATTTAAAGAGATAGGAAGAGATCATATACGTGAAAGGCTTGACTCCTTAGTATAGCCAAAAACAATTAATCAAACGCTATCACACCAGACAGATCGAGACAGCTTCTGATTAGTCCCCACACCCTCTTGCCATAAATCATATGCATCTTTCATCAGTGCTTCATTTTTTCCCTTCACCACCACCCTTGGTGAAAAAAATATTTCCCCAACTTGTAGAGATATATACTTAGTTAACTAGACTTGTTTTTTGTTATCTAACAGGACCACATCCCCCATATGATCCAAGAAGAAAAAAGAAGATTCATTTCTAATTTTAGGACAAGTTTATTAAGTATCCCAACCCTACCACAGGCACACATGACTGAAGAGCACGCGATGATGAAATACTCCAAATTATAACAGACCCAATTGATCAACATGTAGCAGCAGGTAATTACAAGCAAAAGACATTGGATCCAATATACAAGTGGTCTCTCCCAGGCAATGATTGAAGGCCAAAGTAGATAACCTGTGCAACAAACTTTAAACCTTATTAGATAAGAATACATGCTTGCCTAAACTTAGGAAAAATGGTTGTATACTTTTTTTGTTATGGGGTATCATCATGTGTTCCATTTAAGGGATTCGAGTTTGACTAATGTTTATTTTTTTCTTTACCGGTGTAAGATTAATGTTTTTTTTTGGTACTACTTTGATATTCCATAAGAAATCTGTGAAAAATATTAATATTCTATATTATATAGAAATGTATAATGAACATACAATATACAAATAGAATAATGATATATATGTATATATATATATAACTAGACTTTTATAACTTCTCAAACAACCAATGAAACTATCTGTTTCAATATTAAAAATACAGAAAGTCGTTATATTTTTGGTACATTGTCATACATGTTGACAAAAATATCTTTTCATTATGATAACTGCATGGATTTGATTAATATTGGGTTTAGTCCTCAGATAGAAAGTTATGGAAGTGGTAAGATATAACTGATCCCTACTACCATGAGATACCTAGGGAAAGAGAATCAGAAAGCGATAATCCTTGCTTTTGGCACCACTAGTGGAAGCTGGTTGAAAATGTTGAGTTCACCAGATAAATTGCATAAATCTGGTGAGTAATGACCATAATTTGCGAACATATTTTATGATAAAAAAGAAGCAACGTTGAGTCATATGAATCACTCTTGTGTCTTAAAACAAGAAGATTGGATATCTTTTATGATGGTGAGACCTTTGTCTGAACATACAACACAGGAAAGAGAGTGTGTCCTAATACAAGTCATGGCCTTAAATGTGAAGGGACCATAATGGACAGTGTATTCTGCTAAATGACACTCTAATCGGTGGCCTAAGGACCCTCCTCCCTCTTCTGTTTTTCTATGAATTTTCTTTGAATAAACTTATTATACCTCTATGAATAGTAGTTACAAAAACATGTGTTGATTTTTTTTTATATATTTTAAAAGAAGGTAGTAAGGGCCGCACTTACAGGCCCAAAGAAACCCAACTCAATCAACCATTATGGGCTTGCTCAGATCAAGTGCTCAACGCTCTCCCACCTGGCTCAAAGCTTCACCCGACACCCTCCACTTAATGCTAGCAATGAACCAAATTAACTCGATATTTGTTCGAAATTTGAATTGTTATTTAGCATGACAAACTTGGTTTATGAATTAAATAAGTCAAACTCGAGTAAGATAAAGTTCAACTCGTTAGATTCATGAGTTGATTCGATATAAATATAGGAGTGACTCACGTGAGAACGATGCACTATTGCGAGAAATGAGAATAATTAATATGAAAATTGGATCTTATTTAAATGGTTAAGATTAAAATATACATGCATATGACTATCATCTAACCACCAACTAACTTTTAATCATAATCATTCATGATCAGTTGTAAGGCTTATATTTATTGTTTTTTATGTGAGATTTGTTCTTATTTAAATCATTCCCTTTATTATGCAACTTTGGTTGATATATATAATTAAAATAGTGAATTCTTTTAGACTTTTTAATATAATTGTCTTTTTTCAAAATTTGTTGATATTTATTTGTTTCTTTAAAAACCAAACAAGGTTAACAATTATTTCATCTATTACATAGTTTAATATTAGACATAACGAGTGAATATTAAATTAAGATTAATATTGATATGCTCTTCAGTCATTTGGGCATGTGTGATAGGGTTGGGATACTTAATGATGTAAACTAAGGGGAGCAACCTATGATTTTTGGAGACCATATTATTGCAAAAAATTAGTAGCATAGTTTGGTTTATTTTATTTGTATTGTTATTAATAAATGAGAATTTAATTCTCATTTATTC
This sequence comes from Lupinus angustifolius, assembly GCF_001865875.1. Lineage (NCBI taxonomy): Eukaryota > Viridiplantae > Streptophyta > Magnoliopsida > Fabales > Fabaceae > Lupinus > Lupinus angustifolius. The sequence continues at coordinate 15,276,190 of NC_032022.1, read as the reverse complement.
TTAGGATTTATGTTTATTTTTCATAAGTATTTTAGTATTTAGTTTGATGTATTTTGGGGTTTGGGAAATTATTTATTTCCTTATAATTTGGCCAAGTAGTGACTAATGGTGTAGCATAAACAATGTGACATGAAAATAGGAAGGATATAAAAACACAAGAGGACACAACTATAAATATGGAGTGCAAGACTTAAAAGATAAATAGGGAGATTTATTCAATTTCCTTGGTCAAATCAGATCTGTTTAATCAACATATGGTTACTCCTCGAGATAAGGTAAGACACAAATTAAGGAGATGATAAGAGACTGATTGAAACAACTCAAGGCTCTACTTGGCTTTCAATTTCATAACCAACTTGTGGCTATACTTAAGGGATGAAGATAAGATGATCAAATCAAATTAGATTAGGTTTGTTAGGATTATGCTAGTTAGGATTTTATCTTCAAATTTCAATTTATTAAATTAGATTTTATCTTTATCTTTTCAGCAAGGCAAAGCTGCCTATTTATAATTTTGTTTATTCATTAATAAAGTCAAGTTTGTTTTTGAGAAAAATTTGATTGAATTCATAAAGTTGAGTCAAAGCTCCTTATTTCGAATTTATCAAGACCCTTATTCTTGTGGTGTTCTAAGACTCATCATTCTCTCGGTGTGGCATCTAAAAATTCTTATCAAAAATCTTTCTTGTAGTGAATATCATTGACTTATCAAACTCTTGAGCTTGTAGTGTCTTCATCTTCATATCTTTTCCATCTTTCCTCACAAATTTATCTTAAAATTATCCTAAAAATCTCTATGAATACCAAAACTAAATTCTGATTTATAAAGTTCTTAATTTCAAGCTAAAACAATCTTACAATCAAAGGCATCCCCTAGAGGTTGTCATCACTTAATAAACTTTTCCAAAAATAAAATTGAAAATTGGTTGAAAATAATCTAAAAGCGTAAAAGTTGAAGGTGATTGGATTGTGTTTGATTGGTTTTTTGAAAAATCGACCAATCCAATTCAGTTTTTGGATCCAACTCTATAAATCATGTCAATCCAAATCAGACCGCATTAATTTAACTTATTAGGAATATGCACAAACAAAGTTTTACATAAGTTATTAATATTGTAGTTCAATATTGTTCTAAAATAATTTATAGCGCAAATTCAACAATCAAATGTTCGAATGATAGATTCAGTAATGTTCATTTGATATGACTAAAAATATGTATTTTATAAGTAATATATTGTCACATATATATAATGTTTACAATGTATATATGATATTTCTTTTGATAAATAAAATTAAATTGTTAGATGTCCTTTCTTCCATTAATATACAATAAAATCACAATGAATGAAGAAATTAATGTCAGTTGTAGGTATATATAATTTTTTTTAATTATAATATCTTGTTAGAAATATATTGTCCTTAACCATTATTGTGACCCGAATTATGAAATGGTCTTTGATATAGTAATTTATTAAATTTATGTCGTGATTGTTTTTTATTTATATTAAGAGAAAAAGAAGTATGCACTAATAGTATAAGATTTTTTACATTGTTAATACATTATACCGTTCACTTTTAAATATTATTGACTTTTAAATATAACTATTACAAATGAATGACAAATGATTTTATGACTGTGTATAATTATTTATAACTATAACACTCTTATATTAAATGGTGATAGGAATAAGACTTGTGATATTATATCTTTATAATGTATGTAAATAATATTGTGATAAATTATAATAATAATAATATTAACATAAGTGGAAACATATATACTTATGACTTTTAATACATTATTCATATTTATGATATTTCAAATGTATATAGTTACGCTATTATACCAAAACAAATATAGTATAGACCGATCCAATCTACACTTAATATTTGAATTATATGTCTTAATATAAATAGATGAAACTACAAATTAATTATGTATTTGAATTGGATAATATTTTGTCTAAAAATCAATCCTAACTAATCACAAACACCCGAGTTATAACTATATATTCCCTAACCGGAAATAGTCACGCCCACATTGCTAGTGAAGACATTAATCCAGCCCCAAGGAAAAGCATACCATAAGAAACTATCTGCAGCCTGAAGTTAGAACTCATTCTTTTGCTATGAAAATCAGCAGCTATCAAGTCAACTAAAGCCATATACACTAAAATCCCTGCTGAAAACGAGTCCAGAATACCTTGTATGATAAGTGCCCCTGCACTGTGAGGATTATACACTGAAGCAATGACTATTCCAATGCCAATACCCAATGGTGTAGTTAGTCCAAAAAAACAAGCCATTATTGCTGATGATGAGCTCTTATATTGTGCTTGGGAGATGCACCCTCCAAGTGCAAAACCTTCGAAGAACTGATGAAAAGATAGTGCAGTGATTAGAGGTCTAATAGTGCAAGGACTTTGTGAAACTCCTAGAGATAACCCAATTATTACTGAATGTGATACGATTCCAAGCTCCAACACCTGCAATGCAACACAAAAACAGAAAGATAATGCTTATAAATACTTTCCCCATCAATCTTACATGTGATAATAACCCAGTTATGTATTTATGGGTACGTCCCTGGTCAATGGTGTTGACAATTTTTATTCTATTAATATTATTAGAACTTTAAATTGTGCTATGAAAAGATACCTGCGAAACGACAACGTGTCGTACTTCAGGTTGATCAGAAACATGAATATACGAGTGTGAGTGTCCATGACCATAATCATGACCATGATCATAACTATGATGATGTTCATTAGAATGGTTATGTAGATGATGCACTGCATGTGCATGCATCCCTACTATGTGCATTCCTCCACTCTCTTCTTCCCCAAAAACCTTCCCATTTGATTCATCATACGATTGAATTAAACTTTTTCGGATTTCATCCTCTGTGTCTCGCTTCACCTCTTGCTTCCTCTCATAATACTGAGTTCCAACAAATTCAAGAAGAAGCGTTAACAACGCTGCCACCATTGCGAAGAACCCTGTAAACGGAAACTTTGACCATGGAAACGGTGGCAGGCACGGGTGATTCAGCGCTTCGGTTGCGTCTGATAGCATGTGCACAAACCCGGTGGCAAGAATCACCCCCGCCGCGAAGGCCTTGGTGGCGAAGAAAAGGTTACTATCTGATCGGAAAATTTGCTGTGTTTTCCGATGAGGGGGATAGCGACTCCAATGAAACCACAGATAAGGATTGAAGCAATGGCAATGAATTTGAGAAGGAACGCTGCTGAATCATCACGACATAGGTCTATGTCGGAGCCACCGCAGGTGAAGTTCGACATTGATGAAATGGGATTCTGAAATCTCAGTGATTAGAAATAGTTACAATATTTCACCTCATTTCATTATTATGATATTCTTTGAAATAATAATATTATTTTCTCTCATTTATTAATTCTTGTAGTGGGTGTGTAGAAGTTTGAACGAGTTAGAAAGTGGAAGAGATTGTGGTCAGAGTGAAGAGAGAGAATGGAGATTAACAAGACCAATCCTCAACTCTTGTCATTTATATTTTTCTTCTAAATTTTATAGGTCTCACATTATGTCCACATTTTATTTCTTCTAAATTTTATACATTATGTCGACATTCTTTCCTCACTCCTTTTTTTTCCTTCTTAGGGGATAAGCTACATTTATTATTGAATTTATTTAAGTGTAGATTTCTTTACAAATAAAGAGAAAATGTACTGATTTATGAGTTCTACTATATATATATATATATATATATATGAGTTTATACAATTCATATTTAATAATTTCTAGATGTTCAAAAATAATAATTCAAATGAATGATGTATAATATAATAATTGGTGGCATGTATATTTCTAGTATAAAGATTTATACACAACTATTATATTATTTATAATTTATTTGTATTATTTTTTTAAAGATTCAATAGTAATTAAATATAAATTATAGATGATATAATGATAATGCGTCAATAATTTTTTTCTCAACTACAAGCACTAGGCCACACATCCTCTCATTTCTATTTGTCTAGCACATTTTACACCTTTCATAACGAGGTTAATTCTTATAACGAGGTTAATTCTTATAACAAGGTTAATATCTTACATAATTTGTATCACTTCATGTAATTCTTGTTTTTCATTGTTTACAAAAGTAAAATATGAATTATATAAATATTAACTTTGTATTTTCTGATAAACAATTAATGATTTTGATAATGTGTCCATATTCTTTTCTAACTCCCTTTTTTTCTTTTCTTTTCTTCTCTTTTTTTTTTCTTTTTTTCTTCCTATTCTCAAAGGGTATAAAGTTACATCCTTTATTCACTTTAATTAAGTATTGACTTCTTTACAAATATTATCATTATTTTTGCCATAAATAACTACTAGTAGCCAATGTGTTATTTCTATTTCTCTTGCAAAATTGACATGTAGATCAAAATTTGTGTTCCATTAAAAATATTGTGATTTCCCAAACAAAAAATATATATGCTAGTTTCAATATACTTAATATAAATATTTGCATGCTAATAATTTTTGCAATTGAAATCTCATCTAAAAAATTGAATATATACATAGTAGATTTTGTCCATCATAACATTATACAAATCATTTTCATATGACAAGTATAATTATTAAAATTTTTTTTGACATTATCATATTTAACAAAAAGAGATACTCGTAGATATTACGTACATTAATGAAATAAAAACCACAAATAATCAATTAATGAAGTTAAATAACTATTTGAATAAAAAATATTATCAAATTAATTATTATTATTACATTAGAAAAGAAGAGATTATGGTTTAGTGTTTAATATATGAAATGTTACTTTCTTATTTCTTTGCCATGTTCTTCTCTATGAGTATATAATTATTCGCGAGATTGCACAATTCTAGAGCATGATATTGTAAATTATAAAGTTGTTATTGTGTATACTGAAAGGATAATCATTCTTGAACATACATAAAAATTGGGGAATGAATTTTACAAAAATGAAAAAGAAGAGAGATTAAAACTATACTTTATAATTTTGAGTGTCATATAAGAATAATGTGTTTAATGTAGGAAACATCATTAGGATTTTGGATGAAAAGTTTGTGCACATTCATATAAGTTTGAGTATGAAAATTGCACAAAAAATAAAATAAGATATCTAAAACAATCAAGGGACCAAACTATGGGTGGTAAATGATTGGTGTTGGATTTGGATCTTTTAACTGATGGGAAATCATCCACAAATTTATATAAATAATAATTTTATGAGCATGTAACGTTTAAAGCTTCTGTCCGTAAAGTTTTTAACATATATATTATGTACTTAAAACAAACTTTTAATATTACGAAAAATATATATACTGAGCGTAAAATATTTATACATTGTCATTGCAACATTTACCATTCATGTTTTATTTTTATTGACTTATCAAAAAAAGTAATACATATAAATGATGGATGATGTATTGATTATATATAAATCTTTACACTAAGAATACATATATAAATATTACACTCTTAATTTAAGTACATTCATATATCCTATCATTAATCATTAATCGCAATTTAATAAAAAATTCAAACTCAGTGAGAAATCCTACAATAAAGTGAGAGTTGAAATAATCAATAAAATTGAAAAGCAAAAGATATAGTTTTGAATGTTTTTATTACATATATTGAATATTCATTCAAATATATATTTCTACAAGTAACTTGGTTTATGTAAACTATTCTGCCGAATTATGCTATCAGAATGGAAGCATCACGAAACAGCTTTGTCAAAATAGTAATTACAAAATTAAATGAATAATATAATCCACATCAAGATTTATCAAAATTAGTTTATAGTTCTACAAGTAACTTTTATCCATGTTCTAATTCATTGATTATATATAACTAATCCTTTAGACATGTTTTAAGTTGAACAAAATTTGAACGTGAATGTCTTCATTATGCAGATGCATACATTAAGCTTATTACCAACAAGGCGTTGGTCTATAGGTATAAGGTTTTACTGGATCACCAAGTTCAAGAGTTCAATTTCTGAAAACGACATTTGTTAGGAAAGACAACCAATAACCCAAAAAGAATTAGTTCATTACCCAAAAATAAATACGATAAGCCTTGTTAACTGATCTGATTACTAGTTGTTTATTTGGATCTCATGTCTCATCAGACAGAACAGAGAGTTAAATTCTCATGTTATTCTCTTTTCAATTTTAAGTTTGCTAAAATAGTTCATTTATGTAAACAAGGATTCAAGCATGGTGTCCAGGTCAGAACAATAAAGGGAACACAGAAGATTGTACTTAATCCTCCAAGGGCATAGGGAAAACCAGGTGAAGAATTTTACAAACAAGGAAAAAGCAAAAGCTACTTCTAGCTAGGAAGTACTAACTCAATTAAAAAGTACATGGAACAACAAGATGTTGAAATTCTTGGGAAAAAATAAATACAGATTTGTTAAACTTCCATCAATCCACATAGGCATATACTTGCCCCTTCTCACCTTGACTGTGTTGAGATCTTATACAAGTGAGTTTGAGTTGGTAGGTAAAGTGGCCTAGAAAAGTTGATTGAATGGTCAGAACCAGCATTGCTTTTGGAATCACCATTGGAAAAAAATGCTGCCTTTTTGAGAAACTGAAACTCATCCATGGATTTTTGCCTTTGTGATCTGTTATACATTTGATTGCTTGTTTTGTGCTTTGCCTTGGTTGACTGAGTCAGGTTCATGTAACTAGGCCTAGTGTTACAATTATACACAGTCCTGTCACAAGTGTTTCCAGAGAATGGTGTTTTAGATGTACAAATAGATGATGGAGAACTCTCATCATTAAGAAATTCAGAACTTGGACTCGAGGATGAACGTGTAGATTGTCCAACATTTGGAGGAGGCCTAGCAGAAATCCTTGTAGTGACATTGTTCTTCTTGACTTTTACTGAGCCTAGTTCTGATGATGGTTTCGAATTTGAGCTTGTTGCTAATGAGTCCGGAAATTTCTTTCGAGGTGGTGGTGGCTTTTTGCTTTTATCTGAGCCTTCAGCATGTGATTGTTCTATTAATCTATTCTCCCAAGGCTTTGCTGCCATCCAACGTTCCAACCAACTCCATCCCCCATTCGCTTTGTCGGCATCATGATTCTTCAGAGAGGAAAATGTGGCTTTTGTTCTTGAATTGCAGCTTGGTGTTGAACTCACTTGCTGCAATCATCAAGAGTTTTAAAACATCTTTCTTAAGCAATAAAGAAAAAAGAGTGAACTATAGTTATCCAAAGTTTATAGTGTAGCCAATTAACCAATTAAGCACTTTCACAAATTTTAAACAAGGACTTCATTGGTGACTTAAGTTCTTGTAAGTACCAATATGATGATGTTTTGCATCTTCGTAGAACTTAATTGATCACAAAATACTTCCACACTTAAGTGGCCACAAAATGGTTTACTAAAGGGGAAAAAATTAGTGGCAAGTTTTGTCAATTGTTAATGTTACCTTCTGAGCAAGAGCATATGCTATTGCTCTCTCTCTCTTGGAAGCCCCTTCTTGTCTCATTTGTATCTTTGCTTGAACATCTTCTAATGTTCCAGTGCTGTCACACCATCCTTCCTATGGAATCACAGATCAACTGATTAGAGACATGTTATGTTCTTCACACATTTGCTGAAATGAAAATATATAACAAGTTTGCATGGTTTGTTTTATGAGACACCTCTGCTTGCTTCAATAGATCAGACTTGGAGTGTCTCTCATTAAGGATGTTCTGGACTGCTTGGCCCTCTATGGACATGCGCACGCGGCGAGCTCTTACTCGAGCTTGAACTCGAACTAAGGCCTGCATGCACTTCAATGTCACTGCAGCCTGCTTCCTAACCTGTCGACCCCGAACAAGAGCTTGAATCCTCACCACTGCCTTCAATGCCCTCAAAGCCCTTCTTGCCTGCCATAATGCTTAATCACTCAAAACATATTCCAGATAAAGTTTTATACAACAATTAAACTAATAACAGTTATGTCTTTCTCTCATATGAAATTTGTTGAAAACTGGAGAGAGAAAAACACAATTAAGTGTTCAGAAGTCAGAACATTTAGTCCAGTTTCTCTACCCTTATGTGACATTCAATGCAGATCTCAAACATGTATTCTGTACATTACATGTATACAGGCTTACTTATGACATACAGAACTAAGAAATTTTAATCTGATATTTGGTAAGAGCTTATACATAAGTTATTTGGATTTATAAAAAAAAATCCAAGGGAAGACCCATGACATGCCTTATAAAAAAAAGTGATTTTTATAAGTTTTTTTTAACTTAATTCAATAAGCTTATATAGGAGAAATTATGAAAACAAACTTGTTTAGTTTATTTCAAAAGATCTCATATAATAAACGATTAACTAAGTTATTCAGTCAAAAACAGTGATTCTACACATTTCACAGGTTGTGTCTAAATGTTTATTTGGAAGATATTCAAATCAAGTTTTGTGCTTTCCCTTATTATTGTTTCAAAACAAATATTATTGTTTGAAACAGTATAGTTTGATGAAGAAAAAGCAGAAAGAAAAAAGAGATAATTGAATAGAAATGGAAGATACCAAGAAGGCACGGAAAGTAGTTTGGATTCGAATAGCAGCCCATTCTTGTCTAACAAGTCTAAAATCCTTAGGAGGAGCTCGAACCACTGTAGCCACTGCTACTGTATAAGCATCATCACACTCTTCTTCTTCACTTTCTGCTTTCTGCTTTCCTTTGTAACCCTTAGTAGTAGTAGTAGTAGTAGAACTTCTCCATAACCACCACTTCTTGTTCTTACCACACTCTTTCACCTAAACACATGAATAATATAATATACACTTGAGTATTAGTCATGCATCATCGTGCATGGTAATGGTATATAACTATATATAGTAAAAAAACGTACTTGTTCATCCTTGTGAGGCTTGTTGAATCCGATTAGTGATTTGACCCATTTTCCAGAAGCACCCATTTTGGTTTGTAAGGTTCAGTTTTATGAAGTTTTTGTTTCTGATGAGTTAAATGAGAGAGAAGTAGAGTAGTGGGGTTTAACTGTTGAAGGTTGTGGGTTTAGTTTAGTTTAGTTTAGTTGGGGTTAGTGGATTTGAAATTCAAAACGTGGAACGGACAAAGAGGTTGTTCTGTTCCGTTGTTTTTTATTGGTCCCAACATTAGAACACTGCCACATCGCACGTTTATTTTCAGGATTTAAGGGTGGTGGGTCCCACTGACTTTGGGAAAAAATAATAGGAGTGCTTCATAAAAAGGCACGAAGATTTTGGTGTGTAGTACCTGAAAAAAGTGTGAAAAGGAAAGTTGGCGAAGATGCTAATGGACAAAAGGCTCTGTTTCTCACAAATAGAGTCAATGCAGTTATTTGTTGCTCTCAAGTCTCAAGGCTGCATTATTCAGATTATTATCGGCCATACTTGTTAGGAGGGTGATCACACATTCGAACGAAATTAATTTCTTATAAAAAATTGAGAGAATATTATTAGTAGTACAAAAAAAGATTCCCAATATGGCATAACAGCAACTATTGTATAAGAGGAGTGCAGAAAATTGAGAGAAATCTCAACCCTAGAATAAACAATTTTTGATATTTTATTTTGGTGAAAAAATTGTAACCATTAAATGAGAGGAACAAATTAAAAATGAAGACCTAAATTGAGATTTGAAATTTAAATTATGTTTAGTTCTTTTCCAGTGAAGCTCAAGTTTCAAAATAATTACAGCTAGCAGAGTTTGAGTGATAACTCAAAAAAGTTAGAACTAAGCTTAAATTCTTCTTCTAATTAGATGCCACCCACATATATTTTGATCCTCTCAATCGTTTTCTTTTCCCTCTTTAAATGTTTAAGTGATGGAGAATGAACATAGATATTGTTTTCAGTAAACTCAATCAAGCTTTTAAATTCACTTGATAGTTCTAAAAGTGTGTTTGGTAAAGTGTTACACCAGATTATTAGTTAGTCGCCGAACTTAATTAATTAAATATATAAGTTTGTAAGCATGTTTAGTTGCATAATATTTTTAGAAAAAAATAATAGTGATTTTAGAAGCTTCTTAAAATAACTCATGATTTATGACTCTAAGTTGTTTCACATCATTTTATTTTTCAAAGACATACACATGCATGTCCCAAATTTAAATTTGTTTGTCTTTATGTTGATGGAAGTAGATAGCTGACTACATGTTTATACTAAGTATTATTTAAAGAGGTATTTTTGTCTTCTACTTTTTCAAATGACTTTATTTAAAAAATATATTTTTGGTATTAGAAGAGTAACCCTCATTATTTTGCTTAAAAGACTAATCACTTTTAAAGTTTGTGGTTGTTCTTTCTAATAAATATTGCTCATAAGTTAAAGTATTATTTAAAAGGCATTCTCATTGATGAGTGTGACTGACCACCGACAATTTCAATTTCAAGTTTCAACAAATAAAGTAACTGAATATATGAAAAATGTAATATTTGGATTTTACTTTTGGGTTTTGGAATTCGAAATGGGATTACCAGTAATTTGTTTCCTCTGTGTTTTCCAGAACAGTGAAATATTCATATCTAACATCCACATGGACTGGACTCTTCTTTGGAGAATCACTTAAAAAGATAATAATAAGAGTATAACTTATTTTCTCTAGCCACTAAAAGTATGACATATATTTTATTTAATTTTAAAAATATTTTTTAGAAAATGATTTAAATATGAAATAAGTGACAAATTATGTATTAAACGAATGAAAACATGTCATATTTATTATATAAATTAAATATTTATTATTTTTTTATCGCATTTTCATCCGATTTATAATTTCCATAATCTTATTCTCGTGTAAGTGAATATGATGTTTCCGGAGATTGAAAGCGAGTGAGAAGGTGAAATCCCAAGGCAAGTTTTAGAAACAAATACCAGGCTATAGTTACATTTAAGGTTAAAGAAATAATATGTATTAGTGAACTTCGTTACCAAATTCTCTTGTTTTTTTTTTCATTTATTTTATTTTATGTATTTATTTGATTGTGTTGAGCATCTATCAATCATGATGTCGGAAACTGATCGATATTTTTATAGAAGTGGAACGCAAGCCTTCATCATGTCATATGTGGTGAAACTAATTGCATGTAAAGGAACAATTTTTGGAAATAGTAAGCAATGTTAAAAATAGAACTATTTTAGGACCAAACAAAAAAACACATATGTCACCTAAGAAATTAATCACATTTAATTATGAATTTAATATATATGCATTGTTAGCATAAATTACTAGTTTTATTTAAGAGTTAAGAATGATTAATGTATAAATGATGAATAATATGGCGACATTGTAAAAAATAATTACATTGTCATTATATATATATATAATCTTTTAATTATTATTATTTATATTTAATCATTATCGACTCTTCAAAAAGAAAAAGTTAAATGAATAGTTGATAATATAGTGATTGTGTATAAATTTTTACATAAATAATCCATAGATATTACACTATTTTGCTATAACTAAGAGTATCTCAACTCCCATGAAAATAACTAATATCTTTCACGTGAGTAATTATCCCTTCTAGAAAAAATCAAACATTTAACTTTTAACCTAATTTAATACTTATGGATCTAATAAAATCTTATATTGCTAGATCAATGTCTTATTACTACAACATGAGTTTGGAATGAGTTGAAATTAATTCATTAACACTAACCCCTTTATATAGGCAACATATGTATTAGATAACATAACACCACTATCTATTAACCTCACAACTATCTATTAACACCCTACTATCTATTAACATCTCAATATCTACTATCACCCTATTATCTACTAATACCTCCATTATATACCAACACCCATTACTAGGAAATACAGAAGTTGTGTAACATGAATATCTTCCTACATTGGCACTTTGGATGACATGCTTTCATAAGTAGTTAATGGTATGTTGGGTGATAGTATTTCCTAGTCATGCTTTCCTAAGTATTTCCATGTTGTTCTAAACTTGTTTCATGTTTTGGATTGGACGTGTTCCATTTTGACTAGACTCCTTTGGAATTGGGCCGTTCCATTTCCATTTACATTATTGTATTGATACGATTATTCAATATGATTTGTCTTATACTGACCGGTCAGAATTATTGGATTTCTGTATGCAAAAGAACTACAAATTTTCACTAGAAAAATATCAAATGTTTAGCTAAGAAGGGATCAATTTTCTTTTTCTGAAATGATTCAAGACAGCAGTAAAAAAATTCTGATTCTGCATCCTCATGTCTGATATGAAACAAGCCTTATATCCAATGTTCTATGTTTTATGATCATTTCCAGTCTCTAACTTACTGGGGTTTGAAAAAGTTACATGTACGCAATTATATTCTCATAAAGGAAGAGGTGGTTCTAGACATAGGACTTATTAATAACATGAAAAAAATCATTCCTGATGCAATTTATGTACCCAAACCCAAGAAGAAAAGAATCATCAATAATAGTTAACCTTTTAGGGTGGTATGCTGATATTATCTTCTCTCTTTTCTTTACCCTCACAAGAGTGGGTAGCAACCGGTACCTATAGTAACTGGGGCAGATTCCCATCGAACAACAATGCCTATGAGCTCTTAATATGGACATATCAATAGCATACATTTAATTTATATGCAACCATGTTTTAGGGGTAAGCATGACCCGACTCGACCCATTCATCAATATGGTCTGATTATGATTGGGCTCGAATAAAATTTAGTCTCATCGGATCGGATGTATGACCGAGTTCAAAAATTAGAGTTGATCAATATTTAGGGTCAAGTAGAAATCAAATTAAATATGACCAGGCCCGACCTCTTCATGGTCATTCACTCATCATGTTTGTATATATATTTATTCAAATGCATATAGAGCAATGACACATTTTGGTCGAAAGTATAATTGATTATCTAATTTTTTTCCAGCAAACATCCAACGTTCCAACCAACTCCATCCCCCATTCGCTTTGTCGGCATCATGATTCTTCAGAGAGGAAAATGTGGCTTTTGTTCTTGAATTGCAGCTTGGTGTTGAACTCACTTGCTGCAATCATCAAGAGTTTTAAAACATCTTTCTTAAGCAATAAAGAAAAAAGAGTGAACTATAGTTATCCAAAGTTTATAGTGTAGCCAATTAACCAATTAAGCACTTTCACAAATTTTAAACAAGGACTTCATTGGTGACTTAAGTTCTTGTAAGTACCAATATGATGATGTTTTGCATCTTCGTAGAACTTAATTGATCACAAAATACTTCCACACTTAAGTGGCCACAAAATGGTTTACTAAAGGGGAAAAAATTAGTGGCAAGTTTTGTCAATTGTTAATGTTACCTTCTGAGCAAGAGCATATGCTATTGCTCTCTCTCTCTTGGAAGCCCCTTCTTGTCTCATTTGTATCTTTGCTTGAACATCTTCTAATGTTCCAGTGCTGTCACACCATCCTTCCTATGGAATCACAGATCAACTGATTAGAGACATGTTATGTTCTTCACACATTTGCTGAAATGAAAATATATAACAAGTTTGCATGGTTTGTTTTATGAGACACCTCTGCTTGCTTCAATAGATCAGACTTGGAGTGTCTCTCATTAAGGATGTTCTGGACTGCTTGGCCCTCTATGGACATGCGCACGCGGCGAGCTCTTACTCGAGCTTGAACTCGAACTAAGGCCTGCATGCACTTCAATGTCACTGCAGCCTGCTTCCTAACCTGTCGACCCCGAACAAGAGCTTGAATCCTCACCACTGCCTTCAATGCCCTCAAAGCCCTTCTTGCCTGCCATAATGCTTAATCACTCAAAACATATTCCAGATAAAGTTTTATACAACAATTAAACTAATAACAGTTATGTCTTTCTCTCATATGAAATTTGTTGAAAACTGGAGAGAGAAAAACACAATTAAGTGTTCAGAAGTCAGAACATTTAGTCCAGTTTCTCTACCCTTATGTGACATTCAATGCAGATCTCAAACATGTATTCTGTACATTACATGTATACAGGCTTACTTATGACATACAGAACTAAGAAATTTTAATCTGATATTTGGTAAGAGCTTATACATAAGTTATTTGGATTTATAAAAAAAAATCCAAGGGAAGACCCATGACATGCCTTATAAAAAAAAGTGATTTTTATAAGTTTTTTTTAACTTAATTCAATAAGCTTATATAGGAGAAATTATGAAAACAAACTTGTTTAGTTTATTTCAAAAGATCTCATATAATAAACGATTAACTAAGTTATTCAGTCAAAAACAGTGATTCTACACATTTCACAGGTTGTGTCTAAATGTTTATTTGGAAGATATTCAAATCAAGTTTTGTGCTTTCCCTTATTATTGTTTCAAAACAAATATTATTGTTTGAAACAGTATAGTTTGATGAAGAAAAAGCAGAAAGAAAAAAGAGATAATTGAATAGAAATGGAAGATACCAAGAAGGCACGGAAAGTAGTTTGGATTCGAATAGCAGCCCATTCTTGTCTAACAAGTCTAAAATCCTTAGGAGGAGCTCGAACCACTGTAGCCACTGCTACTGTATAAGCATCATCACACTCTTCTTCTTCACTTTCTGCTTTCTGCTTTCCTTTGTAACCCTTAGTAGTAGTAGTAGTAGTAGAACTTCTCCATAACCACCACTTCTTGTTCTTACCACACTCTTTCACCTAAACACATGAATAATATAATATACACTTGAGTATTAGTCATGCATCATCGTGCATGGTAATGGTATATAACTATATATAGTAAAAAAACGTACTTGTTCATCCTTGTGAGGCTTGTTGAATCCGATTAGTGATTTGACCCATTTTCCAGAAGCACCCATTTTGGTTTGTAAGGTTCAGTTTTATGAAGTTTTTGTTTCTGATGAGTTAAATGAGAGAGAAGTAGAGTAGTGGGGTTTAACTGTTGAAGGTTGTGGGTTTAGTTTAGTTTAGTTTAGTTGGGGTTAGTGGATTTGAAATTCAAAACGTGGAACGGACAAAGAGGTTGTTCTGTTCCGTTGTTTTTTATTGGTCCCAACATTAGAACACTGCCACATCGCACGTTTATTTTCAGGATTTAAGGGTGGTGGGTCCCACTGACTTTGGGAAAAAATAATAGGAGTGCTTCATAAAAAGGCACGAAGATTTTGGTGTGTAGTACCTGAAAAAAGTGTGAAAAGGAAAGTTGGCGAAGATGCTAATGGACAAAAGGCTCTGTTTCTCACAAATAGAGTCAATGCAGTTATTTGTTGCTCTCAAGTCTCAAGGCTGCATTATTCAGATTATTATCGGCCATACTTGTTAGGAGGGTGATCACACATTCGAACGAAATTAATTTCTTATAAAAAATTGAGAGAATATTATTAGTAGTACAAAAAAAGATTCCCAATATGGCATAACAGCAACTATTGTATAAGAGGAGTGCAGAAAATTGAGAGAAATCTCAACCCTAGAATAAACAATTTTTGATATTTTATTTTGGTGAAAAAATTGTAACCATTAAATGAGAGGAACAAATTAAAAATGAAGACCTAAATTGAGATTTGAAATTTAAATTATGTTTAGTTCTTTTCCAGTGAAGCTCAAGTTTCAAAATAATTACAGCTAGCAGAGTTTGAGTGATAACTCAAAAAAGTTAGAACTAAGCTTAAATTCTTCTTCTAATTAGATGCCACCCACATATATTTTGATCCTCTCAATCGTTTTCTTTTCCCTCTTTAAATGTTTAAGTGATGGAGAATGAACATAGATATTGTTTTCAGTAAACTCAATCAAGCTTTTAAATTCACTTGATAGTTCTAAAAGTGTGTTTGGTAAAGTGTTACACCAGATTATTAGTTAGTCGCCGAACTTAATTAATTAAATATATAAGTTTGTAAGCATGTTTAGTTGCATAATATTTTTAGAAAAAAATAATAGTGATTTTAGAAGCTTCTTAAAATAACTCATGATTTATGACTCTAAGTTGTTTCACATCATTTTATTTTTCAAAGACATACACATGCATGTCCCAAATTTAAATTTGTTTGTCTTTATGTTGATGGAAGTAGATAGCTGACTACATGTTTATACTAAGTATTATTTAAAGAGGTATTTTTGTCTTCTACTTTTTCAAATGACTTTATTTAAAAAATATATTTTTGGTATTAGAAGAGTAACCCTCATTATTTTGCTTAAAAGACTAATCACTTTTAAAGTTTGTGGTTGTTCTTTCTAATAAATATTGCTCATAAGTTAAAGTATTATTTAAAAGGCATTCTCATTGATGAGTGTGACTGACCACCGACAATTTCAATTTCAAGTTTCAACAAATAAAGTAACTGAATATATGAAAAATGTAATATTTGGATTTTACTTTTGGGTTTTGGAATTCGAAATGGGATTACCAGTAATTTGTTTCCTCTGTGTTTTCCAGAACAGTGAAATATTCATATCTAACATCCACATGGACTGGACTCTTCTTTGGAGAATCACTTAAAAAGATAATAATAAGAGTATAACTTATTTTCTCTAGCCACTAAAAGTATGACATATATTTTATTTAATTTTAAAAATATTTTTTAGAAAATGATTTAAATATGAAATAAGTGACAAATTATGTATTAAACGAATGAAAACATGTCATATTTATTATATAAATTAAATATTTATTATTTTTTTATCGCATTTTCATCCGATTTATAATTTCCATAATCTTATTCTCGTGTAAGTGAATATGATGTTTCCGGAGATTGAAAGCGAGTGAGAAGGTGAAATCCCAAGGCAAGTTTTAGAAACAAATACCAGGCTATAGTTACATTTAAGGTTAAAGAAATAATATGTATTAGTGAACTTCGTTACCAAATTCTCTTGTTTTTTTTTTCATTTATTTTATTTTATGTATTTATTTGATTGTGTTGAGCATCTATCAATCATGATGTCGGAAACTGATCGATATTTTTATAGAAGTGGAACGCAAGCCTTCATCATGTCATATGTGGTGAAACTAATTGCATGTAAAGGAACAATTTTTGGAAATAGTAAGCAATGTTAAAAATAGAACTATTTTAGGACCAAACAAAAAAACACATATGTCACCTAAGAAATTAATCACATTTAATTATGAATTTAATATATATGCATTGTTAGCATAAATTACTAGTTTTATTTAAGAGTTAAGAATGATTAATGTATAAATGATGAATAATATGGCGACATTGTAAAAAATAATTACATTGTCATTATATATATATATAATCTTTTAATTATTATTATTTATATTTAATCATTATCGACTCTTCAAAAAGAAAAAGTTAAATGAATAGTTGATAATATAGTGATTGTGTATAAATTTTTACATAAATAATCCATAGATATTACACTATTTTGCTATAACTAAGAGTATCTCAACTCCCATGAAAATAACTAATATCTTTCACGTGAGTAATTATCCCTTCTAGAAAAAATCAAACATTTAACTTTTAACCTAATTTAATACTTATGGATCTAATAAAATCTTATATTGCTAGATCAATGTCTTATTACTACAACATGAGTTTGGAATGAGTTGAAATTAATTCATTAACACTAACCCCTTTATATAGGCAACATATGTATTAGATAACATAACACCACTATCTATTAACCTCACAACTATCTATTAACACCCTACTATCTATTAACATCTCAATATCTACTATCACCCTATTATCTACTAATACCTCCATTATATACCAACACCCATTACTAGGAAATACAGAAGTTGTGTAACATGAATATCTTCCTACATTGGCACTTTGGATGACATGCTTTCATAAGTAGTTAATGGTATGTTGGGTGATAGTATTTCCTAGTCATGCTTTCCTAAGTATTTCCATGTTGTTCTAAACTTGTTTCATGTTTTGGATTGGACGTGTTCCATTTTGACTAGACTCCTTTGGAATTGGGCCGTTCCATTTCCATTTACATTATTGTATTGATACGATTATTCAATATGATTTGTCTTATACTGACCGGTCAGAATTATTGGATTTCTGTATGCAAAAGAACTACAAATTTTCACTAGAAAAATATCAAATGTTTAGCTAAGAAGGGATCAATTTTCTTTTTCTGAAATGATTCAAGACAGCAGTAAAAAAATTCTGATTCTGCATCCTCATGTCTGATATGAAACAAGCCTTATATCCAATGTTCTATGTTTTATGATCATTTCCAGTCTCTAACTTACTGGGGTTTGAAAAAGTTACATGTACGCAATTATATTCTCATAAAGGAAGAGGTGGTTCTAGACATAGGACTTATTAATAACATGAAAAAAATCATTCCTGATGCAATTTATGTACCCAAACCCAAGAAGAAAAGAATCATCAATAATAGTTAACCTTTTAGGGTGGTATGCTGATATTATCTTCTCTCTTTTCTTTACCCTCACAAGAGTGGGTAGCAACCGGTACCTATAGTAACTGGGGCAGATTCCCATCGAACAACAATGCCTATGAGCTCTTAATATGGACATATCAATAGCATACATTTAATTTATATGCAACCATGTTTTAGGGGTAAGCATGACCCGACTCGACCCATTCATCAATATGGTCTGATTATGATTGGGCTCGAATAAAATTTAGTCTCATCGGATCGGATGTATGACCGAGTTCAAAAATTAGAGTTGATCAATATTTAGGGTCAAGTAGAAATCAAATTAAATATGACCAGGCCCGACCTCTTCATGGTCATTCACTCATCATGTTTGTATATATATTTATTCAAATGCATATAGAGCAATGACACATTTTGGTCGAAAGTATAATTGATTATCTAATTTTTTTCCAGCAAATATATATACATGACTAATAATATATATACATATATCATTTTATATGTCAAATTACATATTAATATTGTGAAGAATTTATCTAAAATGAGTATGCAAAATATTGTCTAAAGTCTAGAGTCGGGTTCGGATTTAAAGGTTGTCTCAACTTAGCTTCAGGTCTATGGCCGAATTCAAATTCAAAAAATGATTCGTCCAACATTTAGGGTTGAGGAAGGGACAAGCCTTAACCCATATCCATCATCACCCATACTCCTAACCTAAGTTTAAATTTCTTCATTTCTTGGTAGCCTCATAAAGATGGGCTAGAATCAAAGTTCCAACTTGGAAGTGATAATTGGTTTGAATTTTTGTTAAGTAAAATGTAAATGTTAAGTCTTGTGAATAGAAAAGGTAAAAATGAATAGTTTTATCTCCTTATGAGGTCTTTCTAATCCAAATTATATTAGTTGGAATTCGACATGACTTCCAAATATGGGGAGTTAAAAAATAAACAGAAATGATTTAAAAAAGATAGAGAACAATTAGAGACAAGTGAATGTCCATAGGCTGTAAATATGGGCTACAAATCTTATAAAAAAAGTTCAAAAAGGATTCACCCTTCTTCTTCTTTTGATAATTTCTTTTTCCTCTTTGTCGTGTTAATTACTTAATTATTTCACAATGTTTTAAATTCTGGTTTTTGCACTTTCAATAATTACAATTTTCTCAGTTATAATCATATTAGCTTTAATTAAGTTTATGTAATTATTACCCAAAATTGTAATAAAAATAACATAATCCCAAGTTGGTCACAATCACAATAAAAAACCTTGAGTAATATAATTGGGCATACTTAATGTTTGGTAGTTTCTCGCACTTAATCAATGATATAGAATAAAGAGTTATAGTATGGTAAAATTGAACAAAGTAAATATCTTGTGTGGTCATGGCATCAAGAAGAAAATGTATATATTTCATCAAGAAATTTTTTTCGTCATTGCATGGTTCTAAATATCAAATGACCAAATGAAGATCTACTACATAACACACATCTTAGAATAGTGGAAACGAGACAATAAAATATAGGTAAAGAAAACTTCCTCCTTTAATTTTATGATAGTTTTTTATGTTTTATTGCATCTAAAATATTTGTAACACTTATTAAATTTGCTCTATTTGCTAACATTGTTAAAAATGTGAATGGAATTTGCTGGTATGATATTTTATATGGATAAAAATGCACAATTCGTGCTTCCAATTAGGAATTTCATTTCTTAAATAAAAATCAATGGTTGAAAAAGGAATAATATAATGGATTGCGAAAAGATTTGAGCATCAAATAATATAGTCATGATACAATAATTGAACTTATAGTAAACCATAGAATGGAAAGTGAAGCTTTTCATATATTTTTCGATAGGAAATCATTTTAACCTTTTCATATATAAAGCTTCCACATCATATTTTTAAAGTTTACCAAGTGTTGGTTCAAATGATATGTTTGATTCTCCTCAAATAAAATCTTGGATTTGAATATTGTGGATGAAACAAATACCCACTAAAAGAATTAATCCCACATACCTATGAATATTTTTGACTTGACAAGATTGTCTTTAAGGCGAAGATAGTAAGAAATAAAAAAAAAAATGTTTTCAAAGTTTATATTCCGGCATTAATTATTTTTGTGTAGTGCTCCTCCTTAACGTAGCCCACCTACCACCAAGGTCCAATTTGGATGTCACGACCCGCTCAATTTAAACTAAAGCAAATCCTCCGTCTAAAATCATGATCACTAATATAGTAATATTATTAGTAAGGATTTAATATGTTTACACCGTCAGTCAATCATCCATTATTGATTTATTAATTACTATTGACTCTCAAATAAAAGTAATACAAATCAATGGTAGATGATGGACTGATAGTGAAAACTTTATACTATAAATGCACATATTTTAAACTAAATTTTAGTAGACAATCACCTTATAATTATATTAGTCCATTTGTGTGATGGACTTATCACTAATTGATCACACTTTTATATAGTTCTGAAGTGTGTAAATTGACCATCATGCTAAGCTTTTACTTTTGTGTAACCTTGCAGAATGAAATAGTCATTTTTTCTATAGACTTGGAAATATTTTGATTAGTATAACAATATTTAATTCCTATTAACGATACTTATCGAAGGAGACACTTAGTCATGTATCCCGAAATGATATATAAATTGAAGAGAAAATAAATAAAGAAAAGTTTAGAAAGCCGACATAGAGACATAAGAAATAGAGCATGTGGGGGAATGTTGCTTCTGCTTTGGTCACCAAAATGCAAATATGACTCTTATTCTCACTTTCACCCATTTCTCTTTTTCCCTCTATTCTTCATTTTAGCTTATTACCCTTCACACAAAGTTTCTATCTTTTCTCTTTTTTCCTTCCTTTTTAGGTGACCATCTTCGAGCCTTCGAGGCATTGTTGCTGTGAAACTAACCATAACATATTGTTCTGACTTAGAGATACCCTTAACACAAAAAAGTATCAATTTTGAATGGAGGAAGAGTCCCCCAGAAGCAGCAACTTCAAGAGAATATGTGTCTTCTGTGGTAGCAACTCTGGTAACAGAGAAGTTTTCAGTGATGCTGCTATTCAATTAGGCAATGAACTTGTAAGTTGTATCTTTAAGGATTTATAGTAAATGGTATAAGGGAACATTCTTTGCGTTTGTATTATATATTATGTATAACTTGTTTTTGTAGTTAAGGAATGGTTGTTTTCAATGCTGATACATGGTACTGAACTTGTTTCATCTACTTAAGACCACTTTATGTTGTTGTTGTTGTCAAAGAACGTTTTTTTGGGATAATAACTAACAACAATTTTGTGTCAATCAATGCATTTATTACTCTATGTAGATATACAGTAAAGAATTCATGATTATCTCTATATATGTATTTTTATTTTTATTTTTATTTTGTGGTGTGAATTGTGTAGGTTAATCGGAAGATAGACTTGGTGTATGGTGGAGGAAGTGTAGGACTAATGGGTTTAATATCTCAGAGAGTGTATGATGGAGGCTGCCATGTCTTAGGGTATGCTTAAAAACACTTGCTTTCTTGTCATTTACTATTGCTAATGTAAGTGGGGTTATTCATTAAGAATAAATATATCTTCGTACCAGAAAATAATTTATCTCCTACAGCTAATAAAAATATGACATATGTACTGTTTTGTTTAGTGAAATATTTTTGTAGAAAATAATTAAATACGACACATGTCATAATTTTAGTGACCGTAGGATATAACTTATCTCCTTATACAAAATGATATTTTATTCTCTTTTCATATTTATTGTCTATTCAAACTTTCTAATAGCCAACCAATGTTTTAGGTTTTTATTTTATAAAATTACTTTTGGTCAATGAAGAGTGTGAATAGATTTTGGACTCTTAATAGCCCCACACTTGATCACATTGTCCCAATATTTGTTCATTTACTTTATTTTATATTTTATCTATATATCTGCAGGATCATTCCAAAAGCTCTCATGCCTCTTGAGGTATTTGTGATCATTGACAAGCCTTATCAATGTGTTTATTTTTCTTTCCACATACACTTAATTTGATTGGTTATTGTTTGATATTAGTTAATCATTTGGATTTTCATTGTGGTCATTTGATTACCAAGGATTGAAGTCTTTCTGAAGATTGGAATCAAAGACTATAAAAAGGTTTTGTTAACATGCATTGTAAGGACAAGGAAAAAAGAAACTATTAGATCAAAAGTATAATCATCCAACACATTGAAAATCTACAAATATTTAATACTTTGATCTTTAAGTAATTAGGATGGTTTAACAAAGTTTTACCTTGCATTACCTTAAGCATTGGCATTGGATTTCACTTCTTTGTAGCAGGACTGTTTATGGTGAAATTTTCTTGTTCCTTCATGATAATATTTAAACCCTTTGTCATGGAAATAGTTTATAATCTTCTTCCAATGGAGAAATTATGATCATTTAGATTGTTACTAAGTTGTTGTTGGGGAATGTTGACAGATATCTGGTGCAACAGTAGGTGAAGTAAGAATTGTTTCAGATATGCATGAGCGAAAAGCTGCAATGGCTCAAGAAGCTGATGCATTTGTTGCTCTCCCTGGTAGTTACTTAATTAGCTCTCAAATCATTGTTAAGAAATTAATCCATGACCATGAGCATATATCTTAATACATGTGAATTCCACTAGAAGTGTTCTTAAACATTGCACTGAAATTTGTTTTCATTTTGTTTTTGGATTACTGTACTAAATTATTCTTTATAATTAGGAGGGTATGGAACCATGGAAGAGCTTTTGGAGATGATAACTTGGGCTCAACTTGGAATTCACAAAAAACCTGTAACATAATGTTTTTACTGCATAGTATAGATTATAGAATCCTTCATGTACTAATCAAATGTTAACTCAATATCATTATGCACAGGTTGGTCTACTGAATGTTGATGGTTACTATAACTGTTTGCTTTCTCTATTTGACAATGGTGTTAAAGAAGGGTTCATTAAACCAGGTGCACGTGATATAGTTATCTCTGCTCCATCAGCAAAAGAACTTATGATGAAAATGGAGGTTAAATTACAACTAGCCACTTTTCCCTTACTATGTGAACATTAGAAATGTCTACATGCAATCATGCTTTCAAATTACTGAGTTGGTCTTTTAAGATGGATGGTGAATTGGTTAACTAGTGTCATAAGGAAATTTTATTTGAAAATCTATGCTTGTTAGTGTATCATTAGTTGACATGCTAATGGTTCTCCGATTTTCGGCTGCACGAC
This sequence comes from Lupinus angustifolius, assembly GCF_001865875.1. Classification (NCBI taxonomy): domain Eukaryota; kingdom Viridiplantae; phylum Streptophyta; class Magnoliopsida; order Fabales; family Fabaceae; genus Lupinus; species Lupinus angustifolius. The sequence goes on along the minus strand of NC_032022.1, from coordinate 15,252,559 downwards.
TACTTTCAAAACCTAAAATACAGTCTTTGCATACTTCTTAGTTGGACTTAGAAAAGATTGTTGGAGCTCATATTTTTCTTGTATTCTTTCCATCTAACTACTTTGTTGTGTGATAGTTCTCAATTATGACTTTGCTACTTTCACTTTGTTATGTGATTGTTGTCAACTTGGATTTTACTACTTTTGTGGCACTAGTAAACATGAATAATATATCTTGGCATAGGATATATGAATTTTCAAGCTCTGACAATGATCATATGTATGTGTATATATATATATATATATAATATTAATGAGTTCAAAGGAGTGAAAGTACTGTGTTTTCTCTTTTCTATTAACTGTTCAAATTACTGTGTCACTGTTTTAAACTCTAAATGCTGTCATTTTCTTGTTGTAGCAATATACTCCTATGCATGAACATGTTGCCCCTCATGAGAGCTGGCAGATGAAGCAATTAGGTAATTATCAAGGACAAGAAAATGCAGAGTGAAGCTTTTTCTCCAAAATTGAATTTTGATGTGATTCTTCCACATTTGATTGATATACATACAAAGATCCTGTGTAGACAGGGCCATATGTTGTTTGTTACTGTGTACTAAGTTGTTTGTATTATGACCACAGTGCTAATATATGTGCTTTTCTGCTTTTTTTTCATCACTGTGAGTTAGTCACATCTTGTTGTTAGCACTCATTAAAGCCAAAAAGTGCTTCCAAATTCCACCACTTTGTAGTGGAATGGAGGGCAACCTTGACATTTTGTGAACTTAAAGACTTTAAGAAAGTTCACTTTGACTACAACAGTAAAACATCAAATTGATATATAGATTGAGTTAATAGATTTATTTGGTTTTTGAGATTACAAAAATATCAATTTGCTACATTCTCAATCAAGTTTGTTCATGCATACTAAATTATAAGTCAGGTACCAATTGACACTTTTGTGACATTGAAACCATAAATGATGTGTTGGCAATATATCAATTGTTCCTGTCGTGTGTCTTCCAAAAGGAAAGATCCCGTAGAGCTATTCGGGTTCTTCCAATAACTAAAAAGTCTATCATACCTAATTTAACTCTAGTTCGTGGTTGTGGTGGAAATGAATCAGAAAAAAAGAGGATTCTAATTGTAAGATATATAATAAAATCATCGAATTGAAATCTTGTTGAAAGAGAAAGGTATCAGCCCACAGCTACCAAATTTACCTTTTGCATCATTATAGAGAGAGGTACAACTTTAGGAAAATAATGTTCAGCTTATTAGAGTTGAACTTATGATCTCTCTTCCTCCATTTTGAAATACAATATTTTTAATCTTTCTAATGTTACTAATTCAAATATACAATCATTCAAGGATCCATCACAATTCAGTTTTAGAGTAGGCATTTTCAGAAACACTGTTTTACATATGTTTGAGTTTTTTTGTTAATAATTTTGGAATTAGGATATATTGTGCGTGACATGATAAGGGACCATAGAAATCCCTCACTATCTATTGGAAAGAGTTTATGTAATTTTTACAACAAAGCTTTTTTTCGTACTACTAAGAGGTAGATATCTCTTCACCTTATATTAAAGAATCAATTTACTTTGAGGTTTATGATTGTCCTTTCAACAAGTATCGTTTCCAAGAATCAAATTTACATTTTGGTCATCCTATCTATTTAATGAGAACTTGTACTACTAGATTAATACCTTGTTGGTTTTTTAGAACAAAGTTGAACAATATTATTGTATTTTTATTAAATGGGAGGATGCCTTTTAATAATTATGTTTGTATCTCCTTTCATTTTAACCAGTCTTACACACAAAAACAGGACTCATGTACAATTTCCCTCCTACAAGGTCAGCTTTCTTAGGTTCACATAACATTTTCCTATTGAAAAATAGTGGCTTTGTTGATCCATTCCATTAATTGTAGAAAAATAATTGATTCATATATGCAAAAACAGTTTGGTGGTTATTACTTATTAGTCTTTTAGCATCATTATCTGTAGTGTTTGCTGGTACAACTATGGCCATCTTTTTGAGGTAAAATGCATAAGACATGGATTCTTAAGCATAGGACCTGAATTGTATGGTTCTTTCTTTCTGATCAGTCATTCCTACATGTATTTTCCACGAGTTTATGACCCCTTAGCCCTTACAATTGGTCATGTTAGGTTGTACATTTGTTGTCTCACTTTTTGTACCATTCTGTGTACCATCAATTCTCATTGGTTAAAAAAAATTATTTAAGTTAAAACTGTAATTATTAAATATTTTTCTGAACAATCATACTTCCTAAGACATAGTGTTACACAAACTAGTGGGACAGCAAATGTGTTCCCTTCACTCACTATTCTCATGCCTATGGTGGACCAACTGACAACAAGGTAAAGCCCAATGGATAATGCTATTGCTTCCTTGAGGGGTCATCTTCCACCCCTCTTTTCTGATCATTATTAACTGTAAATGAGACCCACCATCAAGATATTCAACTTATCATATTCTAATATCTCAGCTGAGCAATACCACTATTCTTTAAAGTCCTTGAAAAATGTTTTTTGCATGTCCATGTTCTTGCTTTTGAATATTGAACCAAGGAGAAATTCTTTAAATGGTCAAAAATCAAGAACCATATTTAATGATCAGTGTTTTCTTTAGCTATGAAGGCATTTTCTTAAGAGCTATATACTTTATATTTAAATTATCACACCATGACATAAACTACAAAAAGTGTGACTCAAGACATGAAGCTGTTTCGAGGATTTGAACATTTTACCTCTTAGACACTAAGCAACAATCTTATCATTGGGAAGATACTCACCACTTACAAACATATAAACTATAATCTCACTAAATTTCTATGCTCCTCCAAATTAGGATCAAAATACCATAAACTATCCTTTAACAGAGGTTCTACACTTTTGATAGAACCCATCCTTTTGGCATATAACATTACAGAAACCAGCCACACTTGTCACAAAGAACATTGCTACAGGCCTACAGCACTAAATTAGTAGTAAAATGTTCTTTGCTGCAGCCTGCACGTTGTTTCCATGCTACACAAGCATTCCTTATGTTGCTATACCATCATCCTAAATACAACATTGAGAAATATTGGAAGTTCAGCAATAGTTTATACTTTATACCATCATACTAAAAACAGTTTGTGGGTTATTAGTCTTATAGATAGTTAGATGAATATTTCATGTAAAGTATGTGAGCCAGAAGGACTGCTCCCCAAAATTCCATGCCCTCTGATAAAGTAGCAACTGTACAGTGTACACAAACAACCTGATATTAAAAGCTAACTATTTGTTTTTGGTTTTGAATCCTGAGAATGGATGAAGGATCATTTTCCACCTCGTATCAACTCAAGCTTTTTCTTTGGAAGATGATAGTAAGTTATTTAGGGTGGCTGCATGAATGACAGCAGTTGGGCTTGGCTCCCTAATACGGGAGCTCCCTGATCTCCTATGGCCATAGTTCTTATCAGCGCTGCTTCTTCTAAAGCGGTGTGAAGGAAATTTAAGCAATCTCATTAGCCTTGCTGAACCAACCAGTAAAATCACACCTGTAATAATTAGTAGCCTGCAATGAAATGTTTTTTTGAATTAGCTTAATTAAGACATAAGAACATGAATATTTTCCCATAGTTAGGGAAATAATTACTAGACTGGGTCCGCCAAATTTTCTTTTACATATCTTATATATATGTTCTCTTGATTAAGTCATTCAACCCAGCCGGATAAAGACTTGCACAAAAGATTAGATGAAAAAAGGGAGATGCTTGTAACAAACAACTAAATGCAGTATAACTTCTTGCAGATTGAACAAAGTATGAGTCTTTTGAGTTTATTTTCTGTCTTGTTGTATGTTGGGAACCTGGTAAAGAAAGGGACGTAAAACAAAGAAAATAATAGTAGAACATCTTATATTACCATCCAAGAAGAAGTAACAAGCGAGCTTTTGGGACCGAAGGGAGTCGCTCACCCAAAGCAAGCATTCCTGCAAGTACACCTGTCAAAATTGATGCCACAGCTGCACATGTAGAGATTACAATAGCCCTCCCATGCTTTAGACCGCGTGTCTGCATGGTGGAGAAGATAAATTATCATAAAACACAAATGTCTACCCAGTTCGATTGAATTCAACCCACCTTCCCTACCACCCATAGGTTGAAATTCCTTCGGGCCTCAAAGGTGTAACAGTTCACACAAGAGTAGATGGTGTAAAAGAGGTCTTTAGAATACCTGGTAGTAAAAGCCTGTACCACTAGAAAACACACTGATGATGAGGCACATAGGAACTAACAGCTTGTTGAAACCTTGCTCATAGAATAAAAAACCCATCTTTGATATTACAGATGACATCCTGCATTTAGTATTAACACCATGAAGTTAAGGACTTGTGATCAACTCACTGTGTGTGAATAATGTTTGTGACTTTTGTTCATTGCCAACAGAAAGCAGCAACCCCTAATAGAAATTAACAATTCTAGTTAAACTAAGTTTAGACTACATAAGGCACAAGTAAAGTAACATAAAATCGTCAAACTTTTAGATGATGTTAAAAATTAAAAAATAATACTAATTATCACCTTTATATGATTGAAGAGGAATGATTACACTTAGGCACATGTTTACCTTTACATATGTTATAGGATTGCGTTTATGATCTCTCAGATGTACTGCTGATAGTTGTTTTAATGAAACTTTGAGTTCTGGTGTATATATTTATTTTTTCTTCTACTTATATAATATCTTAATTCTACTAGCTGTGCTGTTCTCTCTAAGACTACCTTTATTGAATAAAAAAAAGGAAAAAAATCTTGAGCTGACATGTATGAGTAATATCCCAAAGGCATAACACTTAACTTTTGACCTGATATTAAGGAGTTGAGGTAAATGAAAGAAACGAAATGTGTTGATGTACAAGAACTCAATGCATAACTACAGTAAGGGAGCACCATTACCCAAATAAAATTCCAGATTCCAAGCCGTAAATGATTTCCTCGACAACATCATACCCAATCTGTATCAATAAAAATGTCAATTGTCAAACAATGGAAGAACAAAGGACAATGCATCTCATTAAATTACCATATGGGGATGTGTATAATGAAAATAAACATGTATATTTGAAAGTATTTAACCATAATTAAAACATGAGTTACCATCTCTTGTTCTCTTCGCTGACGTTTGCATATTCGAAGCCACCCATTAAGAAGTATCTGTACAATCAAAAATATTATTAATGAAATAGTAAATATTATAACCAGTGGTCTTGTAATCATGCTATCAGGTTAATGAAAATGGAAACATAATGCAATTATTTATTGTATACCAAGAGACCAGAATAATGTCTTCCTATTGGCTTCAAATAATTTTGGTGATGAATGAAACAAAGTATTCCTAAAATATAACTCGAAATATAAGCTGATGCATAAGACGGGGTACCTACAAACAAGATGAGAATAACAAATGCCAACCATGGAATCCGCAAAATAGATAGATCAGCAGCCTCTTGCTGCTCACCTCCAGCACCAATTCCTAAGCATAGAAGAACACATAATAGTGAATAAATTAGGATACATGAGTATAAAATCATATATCAATTGGTAAATTGAATTCATTAAATGAGCAATCAGATAATATAAATGAGGGAAATTCCACAAAATCTCAATCCATGGCCGGGACAAACGAGTTACTGTATAGCATCCAGAAACATGAGGTGGTCACACCGTTTTAATTGCTATATATATTCAAATTCTGAACTATATAAACACTTAGAAAATTTGTTAATCTCCTCATAATCAATTCAATAGTCAAAAACAAAATTTTCTGTTACTTGATAGTGTGCTCACACAAATGCACACTGACACATGGAGGGATAAAAATGAATAAATAATCTACACTTTTTTCTATTGCCTCCACAACCATGTACCTTGGCATGTTAAAGTAACTAAAAGCAGTTAAACTCAATGCTATTTTCTTTTGCAATCTAAACTTACATTACCTATTGTACCAAAACCTGCTAATGTAATGCCAACCCAATCAACTGTATTCATTAATTCCTTGAGATAAAAATGAGAAAAGATTGAAAGAATCGCAAGTCCACAACCAGAAATTGGTTGGATAACCGAAACCTATTCGAGAAAAAACTACAAGATTAGTACCAATATAAAAAAAACAGTCAAAATAGTAGAAGTTGAAAAGGATACTAATGGTAAAAATATATCCCTTAAAACTCAGACTCGAATTTATAGGCATGACCGCAACACTTACAGGAGCCAGAGCTAATGCCCTTAACATCAATAATGCCCCAACTATGTCCATTAGAAAACCTATCATCCAGGGTTTGTTTAGAGCATATGCCCTAATAACCTGCAATACAAACACAGTTGTGGAAAAGTCCAAAGCAATGTTAATCCATAATCAAACAATAACTTGTCCTTCAATGAAAAATTGTGATTTCAATTCATTTTGCTTAATTATTTCTAACCCTAAACCCTATCTCATATACATCTACATGGGCACACATGCATTTACCCAAATTCACTATTCCAAAAAAATGTAAATTATAAGTTTCCGATTAAGGCGAAATTAAAGCAACAAAATCAACATACAAATACTTGAAATCAAATTGGTATCTAAAAAGGTGACATTTTTAGTGGGAATCAAATAATGGGGCATAAGAATAGCTTTTTGAGAAAAAAAAGGGTTATAAAAGTGAGAAATATACCTTGAGCTTGAAAGAGAGAGGAGGAAGAATGATTGTGCCCTTCTTCTGAAGGACTTTACCGATGTTGTTGCCGGCGGTGGCAATCACCGTTAAAACAATTGATTCCCACATCTTTCTCCGATCCAACGCTTTCTTCCTCACTTCTCTGCCTTGTGTGCTACCTCTCCCTGTGTTTATGACCTCTTTCTCACAATCTAGCTATTAATTAATTAATTATTATTTGTCTAATATTATCATAAAAAAACTTTGTTAGAGTATTATAAATGAGTGTAATAATATAGTGTTAATATAAAATAAATTATGCATGCTCGATACATTATTTACTATTTAGTTATATATTTTTTCTACTCTTAATTCTTATTTTAAAAGGTTATATTGATGCCTAAACAATTATTTTGGAATGATATATTCTCTTACATCATAAAAAATAATAAATATTATGAAATGATATTTTATCTATCGATTAATGATTGTTTAAAAATAATATATATAATAATTTATAGAAAGATATATCATTACTCATTTTTTATTTTGATAATCTAATTATTAGTGTATGAGTATGTTTAGTCCTTTTGGAAGGATGTTTGACCTTTGGAAAAATAGAGGAAATAGTTTATATATTGGAAATATAATAGTTTTTATATTCTTAATACATTATTTATTGATTGTTTATATTTGTTAAATATAGTTGACCTAAAAATAACATATATAAATGATAAATGATATATTAAAATATAGAAATATTATTACTTTATTATTAAATAAATATTTATTTTTAGAAAAAGTAGTCCAAATATTATAATTTTTGCAAGTACTACATTGAGTGAAACCAAATGTCATAAGTCAATTGGGTAGAACTATCAAAAGTTTAGGGAACAAATTGGTAATTTATCAACTTTTCCTTGATTAAATTGATGGCAGTGATTAAAGTAAAAAGATATTCGATGTCATGGATCAAATTCACATAGGATATCACAATAATAAAATTGATAATATGATATCGGAATTAAATTGTCATTGATTAATTTACTAAAAAAAGAATTGTCATAAAAGTGAAAGCCAAATTGTGTTATTATTGATTTATCTCAAATTTTTTTATACAACTTAATTTAAAATCTTATGAACAATTTTTTTGTTAATATTATCAATATATCATTTATGTATATATTATCATGAGCTCTAAAATAAAAATAGTACATATAAATAATAAATGATGCACTAATACAAAAAAATTCTTACACGGATCGTAAATAAATATTGAATTAAATTATTTAATAAAATATAAACCAATTACTTAACCTTGCAAGAACAAAATTGACTTATGATATTAGTTTCAAGAATAAAATTCACAATTTAATAAAGTAATTAATTTGTCATTGGTTACCTTACCAAAAAAGATATCATTGGTGAGAGTGAAAGCCAATTTGTATTAGTATTGCCTAAAATTAATTAAAAAGAGTTATCGTTCGCAGCATACAGCTTAGTCAAAATAATCACCATCTTATTCAGAAACGGGCCCACAGAAAAAAAATATTGATTTGGGCCTCATGATGGGTCGGTTCGGCCCAATATATTGGCCTCGTCCATACAAAAAGAGTAGAAACAGAACCCTAATTTCGATTCTCTTCGAATTCAAAGTTTTGGATATATTCGATAGCGTAGAATCAAGTTTCAACCTTGGTTCGGTTTTCGGGTTCTGCCAATTACTCTCTTCTCCGTAGAATAAAGAACAGGAAGTTGGTAACGGAGGAAACAATACCCCCAAAACACTGGTACGAATCCCTGTGATCGTGGTTAAACATAAAAAAGTAATTATTTTCTGAATTGATTTTCTTTGGTTGTTTATACTATATACTGTATGAGGTTTATGGAAGTGATTATTTGATTGCACCTCAGTTTAATCCCTAAGGTTTATCAGCAGCATCACTTTGAATGAACACCAAATTGATACAAATTAGCTCATGTTTTGAAGTAGAATGAATGTATGCATATACAATATTTCTATGCAAATGTTAGTCTACTAATTTGATTTGTACAATGAAAAGTACTTGTATTATATTTTATAGTAAAAATGTAAATTTATTCCAAGACATGTTATGTATATTTGCTGTGCATGTAACAGTACTCACGAGTAATGAGATTAGACCTTATTAATGTTTGCATTTTTTTCATTTGAGTTTCATTTTTGTCAATTCCACTTTTTTGTTACATTCAAATAGTGATGCATAAACTTTGTACTTCAGAAAACTGATTTTTAGTGGTCATTTTTATTTTGTATTGTAGATATAAAGTGATGAAGAATAAGAAGAAGGAAAAGTCTGTTGCGGAACGAAATGATGGTGAAGACATGGTGCATTTGATCCATGAGAATACCCTCTTCTTTGACAAGTTGATTGAGCTCATCCCTGCCAAGTTTTATCTGTCAACTGATGATAAGGAGAATCCATGGTTTCAAGGTCTCAGCAAGGCTGCGAAAGCTGCAAAGAAGAAAGAGACTAAGGAAAACATTAAGAAGTCTCGTAGGGAGCGGATGGACCCTGACAAAACCAATACAACTACACTTGACCTGCTTAAGCAAAGCTTGGATAATGAAAAGGTAAATGCCAGTGATGATCGCTCTGTGACATATGAAGAACTTCGGCAAAGGCTTCATCGCAAACTTGATGAGTTCCATGCTGGCCGTGTATGTGCTAACCCGGAGGAGAAAGCTAAGAAAAGGGATGATAGGGATGCAAGGAGAGGGTATCTGGACAAGAAACGCAAGAGGGATGTTGGAATTGAAGAAAGTACACCTGCACCTGATGAGTCGGCAGTGAAAGTGAATAAGGATGCTTCCGAGGCTTCCAAAGAGCTTGTGTTTGGCCACGTCAAGCTTTCAAATGATGAAATACAGGGGAAGAAGAGGAAAGTTTCAAAGCATAAGGAACTTGAAAGGGCAAAGAAATTGGAGGAAGAAAAGAAGAAAGATCCTGAGAAGGGTGAAGCTGTTGCTAAAAAGGAATCATGGAAAGCAGCAATAAGTAGAGCTTCAGGGATTAAGGTCCACGATGATCCCAAACTGATACAGAAAAGCATACAGAAGGGAAAGAAGAGGCAACAAAAAAATGCTGAGAAATGGAAGGACAGAATTCAAACACGGGACCAATTGAAGGCAGAGAAGCAGCAAAAAAGGTCGAAAAATCTAGCTGATAGGAGTCATGACAAGAAAATGCGTAAAATTGCAAAGAGAGAGAAGAAGCTTTTGAGGCCAGGTTTTGAAGGTCGTAAGGATGGTTTTATAAATGGTGGTTCCGGCTAATATGGCTTCGAAGTTTGTTGATTTTTGTCTTTTCATGCTATTACTATCTTTTGCCTTCAAAGAACCAGATAGTGACAATCTGGGAGGAGGTGTTATAAGTTTCTATGGTTTTGTTGATTTCTTGAATCTAACAATTTTTATCTACTTTATAAAGCATGTGGCTTATTTTGGCAATTCAGCAGTGTTACTATTTCTGATTATCAACGGATTCACAAGCATTTTGTTGAGTGATAGTTATCTCAGGTTGTTTGTTTACATCCTATCAGCATAGGCTTATTCAGTGTTTTAAATTGCGGTCATGGTTACTGCGATTGCGGCCGTTGTGATGTGAATTACTTTGTGAGTAAAAACATATTTTTGACGTCGATGTGGTCTGATGCGGCTCGATGCTGTTGGGGCCCTATACAGTCCAAATGCGGCCAGATACGGTTGTGTTGCAGCCTGTTGCGGTCGCGTCACTGTGAATCAGTATCACCACAATTACAGTGTGATGTGGTTGCAGCGGTCACCGCAACCGCAGTATTGCGGCTGCATCACATGATGATGCCGTCCGCAATTTAATACACTGGGCTGATTTACACATTCATTGGTCACTTTAATTTGCAGAATTTGTTGAGATTTGCTTGGTTCCCCCCAAGTCTAGCTTGAAGTTTTTTCTATCTTAATAATGACTATTGTATTTCTTCCTGGAGCTTGTTGTGAACTTGCTGCTGTGGTCAATTGTTACTTCTTTCACTAAAATATTCCTGTATGTTTCACCCCACCTTTGAAATCTGATGCCTTAGAATCTCCGTAAACCTAGCAGCCTGTGTCTAGTGTGAATACCACAATCAAAGCCACACTGGTTCTAATCTGCATGGTAGTTAAGATCGTGATTTAATACGTGAAATTGCTATATCCTGTAAGTGTTTTTACCGCTAGCGAAGACCCTGAGATTGTAAGATCACGTGTAGATCATAAAAAAAACCTTGTAACTGCTACTTGTGCCATAGGTAATCCCGGAGAAATTGTGCCATATCAAGTTCTGAAGTCAGGTTATAGGCCTATAACCCACCCATCTCAAAACAAAATAGTCATTTTATCCTTTTGTATTATTTTTAAAAATTGATTGTGTCTTGCATAAAACTTTGTGGGTTTCAGACTTTTCATTTCATACTAGGTGTAAGCCTCTGTGCGAGGCAGGGGCAAATCAAACAAATATTGAAGTATTACTCACCTAACTAGATCACATACCCATTGATTCAACATGAATCACAACTAATTATCCGTTGTATGTGGTGAAACATTATAAATGGATGCGTATCTCCTAAAGTTCTCAGGAAGCCATTTAATTGATAGAGTTATAGAACATAAAATGTGATAATCACATGTGTTCAACTCCAAAAAAAAAAAAAAAAAAAAACTTTGCCCATAAAAAAAATTACTATATCTCGAAAGCAATTCTTTCTAATAATTTTTAATGTTTGATAGAATGTTACGATAACAAGTTTTAGGTGTTCACTTTTCTCTTCCGTTCTTGTCAACCATGGTAATATGTGTAGAAGTTTTTGATCCAGTATTTTTTGGTCAATATTTTTCAGTTTCTCTCTTAGTTTCACACTAAGATTGATTCCTGAACTAAGTAGTAAGTAGTGAAACAATACCTTTGTATATAAATAAGGCAATAGATTTTTAAAATTCTGGTTGGTGTATTTCATTGTATATGATGTTTCTCAACTTGTATTAAAGGGCCAAATCATAAAACACAATATACTATATGCCTACCAGCCCAAGATTTATTGTCATTCTATATAATGAACCTAATACAATCAGACAGAAGATCTAGCAACAACCACAAACACATAACTGTGGCTGTGGACCAAGCCCTGCAACATAAAAAATGAATTTGTTACTCAACTTCCGTGTGTAGAAACTAAGGTAAGGTAGCAATTTTCAACTACACAAACGCTACTCTGAATCGACCATGTAATAAAGGATTTAGCTTTAGCATAAATGGGTTGGGTTAAGTTGATAAGCCAAGCACAAAAGAGTGACCGGACTTGAAACATTTATGTTTTTTTAATCCAATAGTGGTTCATGGCAGCAAAAGTGGATTGTGTCTCTAAGCTAACTTTATCTATTAGATCGTGGTTTTGAATTTGATAGCTATGTTGGTCAAAGACAGAAAAAGAAAATGCAAGGAAGACGAAAAATGCTATAATCCTCAATACTTCATTTTTTTTTTTATATAATCAAGAGTATCATTCACTCCTTGGGTAACTAATATCTTCAATATGTGTGATATCTCCCAATAAATGTTATTTACAAAAACTAAATCTTTAACATTTTAAACTATTTGAGAATCTAGTAGGTCTTACATCACTAGATTAATGCTTTGTTGATACTCAATATTGGATATGTGGTCAAGAATTGACAACCCTTTAGACCTCCCTCTTCTAAATTCTAGTGTAGGTACTTAAATGCCATTTAAGCATATTAATAAGTAGGAGATAAGGCAATATGATGTGATTTTCATAAGTGTGAGGAGGCAAAACACACTTGCAAACTTGAGACAAAGTATTTCCATCTCCACACCATGTGAAGATGACATTCTTATTGCCTTAAAATAGTATTTAAAAAGGAACCAAGGGAATAGTTTTTTTGTTTTTATAATGATACTCATATTGGACTATTTTGGATAAATCATTCAGAAACTATGCTGTGATTTGTGAATACTTAATTTTTTATACCATATTTGATATTATATTTTTCTTCTACTTCTATCTTCTATATTTTTTTTCACAAAAATACATGCAAAAATGATTGAGCATCGCATTAGTGCCAATTTTTTGATGTTTACATATCATTTTCCATCATTTTGTCAAGTGTTTAATCAATGACTTTATTTTAAAGAATTCAAAAAGAACTTTATAATTTTTCTCAAACATCTTCATATATATCCAAATTCTTCGAAAATATTATGTTTGGACAAAGATAACTAAAACAATTTAACAAATAGTTATGTAGTGTTTATTACAAGGATGGTAAATGTTTGATATTTTGAAATTAATCTGTTTGAGTAATATTACATTTCTCAAATGAAAGGGAGGAAATCTATGATTTGATTCACATTTCGGGTTTCCCTTTTCAGTTTTCACTTACAAATTAAAGTGCCAAACGTTATCATAAACTCTGAAATACGCCAAATGTAGACAAAACTCTTTTCAAAGTGTCTTGTTGCTTCATAGTGTTATTACTATTTTTATATCTAACTTTAAACTCTTTAATTAATACTAGGGCAAGGGCGCAAAGGTAACATGAAGAAAGTTAACTTCAATTTTAATGCTTCTTTTTGGATGTATATTTGTCATGCAATAATTTCTCCCCGAAGAGACATTCTCTTTGCAAAATATAGCAAATACATAAAATTATATATATGATTGTTAATTGGTTGCTATAGTAGAAATATTTATCTGTCATTACCAAAAAAGAAAAATGAAAGATGTATATATATTATGATGCTGAACTTTAACCATTTGCATAATCATCGGCTTCCATGGACCACAGAGAGAAACTATATACCCCATTCCAATACAAAGTTACTATATAATTACAAACCATCTCTTATGATCATTAATCAATAAAACAAAGGGAATAAAGTTGAGTTTCTTTCTATAAAGACTAAAAATAAAAGAGCCAATGCATGTACATATGCAGCTTCTGAATTCAGAAGCACTCTCTCTAGGTAGGTGCTGTGATAGTGCAGAGGTGGGGATATTGCTAATGCTGCACCGCCACACTCAACCAATGTTGGCGTGCACAGTTAAGACCAGTAAAATAATAATAATAATAATAATGTGAATAATATATGAATGAGGGTTCAAGCACATGGCTCCAAATTCTGATCACATGCATGTTTGTTTGCTCCTGAGTTGGCAATAACCCCTTTCAGCTCCAACCCCACCCATATGCATCTTTCTCATCAGATCAAAATCAAATATAAAATTAAAATAAAAAGGAGATTGGAATCATAGTGAGAGGTTAGTGTTCCTAGTACTCGATACTGTGTGGTCTTATGGTGAACAGGGAGAACTTAAAGAATGGAGTGCAGGAAGTTGTGGATTTGAATCCCATCATCAACAATAAAAATGGAGTTATAAGATGGTTTGATGGTTAGAGTGAAGATGTTGAGAGTGAAGTCTCACCCACAACAAAATACTAACATACTAACACTTATTCAGAGGAATATTATTGCAAGGGTGGAATATATGATTTGTATTTTTTGCAATAATCATATTGAAATTATTGACCACTTGTTTATATCTTGTGACTTTGTTGCAAGTGTTTGGAAAGGTTTTTACACTTGGCTTCAAGTTCCTATCACAATACCTTCAACAATTATGGATTTTGTCAAGCTTCATGATACTTTTAAAAGCGGTACTTGTGTAAAGGTGTGGAGAATGCTTTGGTTCACAGTGGTTTGGTCAGTGTGGATTATGAGAAATGAAGTTATCTTTCAGGAGAAGACTCCGAGCTATGTGCATTTAATTGACTTGATGCAAACTAGATCGTGGATTTGGTTTATTTCTTTTGTTTCTCATAAATCCTTGTCGTTTGCTAATTGGTGTATGGATCCTAATCTTTGTATTACGCTAAGTGAGACTAAGTTGTGATTGTTTCCTTCTTGTATTGGGTGGGCACCCCTTGTCCTCCTTTAATACAATTTTTCTTTATCAAAAAAGAAAAACTAACATACTAACAATCGTCGATAAAAAAGTACCCGATTCGACGTAGTTTATCACTTTTTACATTATTTACAACTTTCTTTTATATGTTTTTTATAAGCAACATTGTATTAAAGAAACACAAGAGATTTCTACCTAAAACAAAAAAGTCAAGAACGAATATTGTTACAAGCCATATTAATACAATACCAAATATTAACACACCAATTTTTAAAAACTAAGGAAGTTAGTACCACATAAGAGAAGAACTAAGACCAAATCCTATCGACGGACACGAAATGAGGAACCATATAACTAGGACTAGAACTGACCCCATTAGACTTAGTTTTGTTGGAGGGTTGCCGACACAGTGAAGTGGTGTGTGTGTGGAGGGTAGAGAGAGTATCAAATTCCAAAGGATGTGCAGAGTAATGGTATAAATAAAGATGGATTGATTAGGGTTTATCCTCAGCACTAGCCAAACATGCCCATTATCTTAATAGAATCCATCACCCATTATTTGATCCGCAAGGAAACCCCAACCACACATGTGGGGAATTGAAGATATTTTTGTGAAATAGTATTTGATGAATTTGAACATTATCAATGAAGCTAGAGACAAATTCATCATAGGTGGATGTTATCTGCTTGATCCAAATTGTCTCTTTTTAAAAGATACAAGTGGATAGATAAAACTAATGTTGAGAAAATATGAGGGACGAAGTTCTCTATATTTAATAATTTTGATAATACAAAAGAATGAAGTATTTATCATATTATATGAGATATTTTTATTATAAATTATCAAAAAATAAAAAATATATGTAACTAATGTTATCATACGGTGTTGGTTTTGGTAGTAAGACCTAATTTTAGAATTCACATTATACCAAAAAAATCAAGCTATTAACTATAGTTATTTTTTTATTTATTACCCTTTTTAAAAAGAAAAACAATTGTACACTACAATGTAAATACTTTTACATCATCAACATATTATTCATGATCCATGTATTAAATATTATTTACTTTAAACTAAAAGAATATACATGAATAACAGTGTAGAAGTGTTCCTACATATTCACTAAACTATTCAAAAATTAGGCCATTGTACAATAATTATTGAGAAACTCTTTAGCAGGGAATAATAAAATTTAAATATTTAAATGATAAAATAAATATTCACTAATATATTCACTAATATTATATGTATATGTTTAAATAAAAATAATTCTGCACACAAGTTTTAGGTATATATTCACTAATATTATATGTATATGTTTAAATGAAAATAATTTCAAATAGCTAACAATAAATTTGAATTTTGTTTTTAGAAAGTTTTATTAATTTGATACATTAAATTTTATTGAAAATAAAATAAATGAAGCCAGAGTGTCAATATTACATAATTACAAATGGTGAACTTAAAATCAAACATATAAAAAGTAAAAGGATAATTTCTTTAAATAAGAGCTTTATTAACCAATGCCTCAATAAGTAACTCAAAAGGGTAAATTTAATTGTAGAAGTTGAATATTTAAATTTTAAAATGATCATTTTAAGTTTTTCGAGATTGGCTTTATTTTTTAGTTAGCTAAAACCTAATTATAAAAATTGTTTAGAAATTGTGGCGACAAGTAACCCACTATCTTGGTCTTCTATTTAAGCATGGTTTACCTTAGAAAATTGCAATAACAATCATATATATGCACATATATTTGACGTAGGCCATAGGCACCAGTTAATCACCATTTTAGCTTGCCGAAAGTGGTATTATTGCTAGATATATGAGTACATGATTTGCTACTCCAAAGATTGATGAGTTCTTTTATTTCCATTCCCGTATCCAAAAAGGTAAAAGAAAAAGATTTGGCCGTGGTAGACGAAGATGCATATCATAATTATTGTTGATGAAAATACAAGTGGTCTTTCTAAGTCCACAATTTTTTGGTTTATCATCATATCATGTCCATTCAAACACTTGGAATCAAACAATCATGGAATATCATGCCTCCTCTCCACCAAAAAGGGTTAATTCTAGAATACTTTGTTTTTTATATTTTTTTACTTGTTTTGTTCATCCTTCTTTCTCTGATCTAGGATTTTTTTGTTACATCCAATATCTTTTTGGGTTACAATCATAGGAGTTGATATATGTGTTAATTTCTTGGGTTACAATCATAGGAGTATGGCATATTTATTTTTCCTATTTCTCCAAGCATAGAGAGTATGATATACATGTTTTCCTAACTTGAGAGTATGATATATATTTTTTTCTTCATATTTCTCCAATCATAGAGAGTATGATATACATATTAAAATAACAATCATAATAAATACCCAAGTTTGGTTTAGTTTAAATATAAATCAAATAAAAATATTAATCAATATTTTTTTCGTTTGAGGTTTGATTATGACATACATAGCTAATTTGAAAAGGAAAAATAACTTAAAAGAATGGAAAATGGTAGGGAAACTTTTTTCCACATATACTTATTTTATATTTATGAGCACAATGTAACGATATATACATATTTAGTATATTATCAATCATTTATTTAGATTATTTAAAAAAAATCAATAATAATTAAATATAATAGTAAATGATGTAATAACAATTATATTTATAGTGTTATCTATATTTATATGTGGTATGATCAGAATATAAACATATGGAAAACAAGACAAATCTAATTGTAGTCCGAGAAAAAGATGTATCTATCTTGTAAAAATTTTAAACAGTTTGCTGTATCAATTATCAATTATTTTTAATTATTATTAACTTTTAAATAAAAAGAATATATATAAATAAATGGTGAATGATAAACTGACTGTATATAAATTTTTGTGATTGTATAGATTTCTACTCTTCTAATTAAATACTAATGTATATAGAAGTGTGATATGGTGGAGCAAGTAACATTATTTTTGGTATAAATAGAGGGCATTATTATGATGGCACAGACACACAAAAACTACAGGCACTAGGTTAATGTGAACAGGGCCTCAAGGTTTGCACTTGACGCACATGAGGTGTGGAAAATCCTTTGGTCGGTGACTCGGCGTGATCCATGTGTATTATAAGGATTATTACATGTTACAATAATGGAGAAAACCCTTTTCTATTGAATAATGTATCATTTCTTCTTCTTTAAAAATATAATATAATTGGTTTAACTTCCTCCAATGACGATGTCATAGTAGAAAGGACATAGAAACCATGAAAGTGTTTAATATACATTTATGTTTAATTACATTTACAATGTCCATCAATATTGGCAACTATAGGAAAATTGACTCCTCTAAAGAATATAATGGTTTTTATCCAAAGTGAATTACAAATTGTGGAATTGATTCAATTTAAAATTTGAAGGTGATTTTACTCTCATGTAATCATGTGGGTCATTTCTTTTATGATCTTGCTCATTATTTTAATGTAACTCTCTCATTTGTTCAAGTCCATTGTATATGGGTTGAGCACACTTGTGGTCCTATATATTCATCTTTATTTATTTATTTATATAAAATGTTTTATCTAGAATAATAAAGCATAAAGCATATATACTTTAAACTGTGCTTTAGGCGGTGCATTAGATCTTTGCGTGTGCTTTTGTATTTGAGTTTGAGGTTGTGTTAAGCATTATCTGGCCAATTAGGTCTAATTCAATTCCTTTCCATGTGTTGGTCTTTAATTCGATATGGAGCATATTATATGTGTCAAAACAAGAGCATACCTTGAATATTCCTTGAAGATGGACATAACAATAATACTGCACTTAATTAGTAGTTTTCTGACATAATAATTCAGAGCAAGAATCTTTTTTATTGAATCTCATTCATTAGAATCAATTGAAAATGACAGTGTTATCTAAAAATTGAATACTTTTTAAAAATATGCTTAATAAGTCAAACATATTGCACTATTGATTGAAAATTTTATAAACCCAGTTTAAATTCCTGCTAATTAATCAAGCACTTAGTTAAAATCACTACCAAGTGTCTTGAAGAAAAAATTACTCGTTAAAAAATATGTAGTTAGAAAATTGTGCATTTAAAATTTTGAAATTGTAAGTATTATACTAGCTTCTTATACATATTTGTTTATGTTTGTAATTATTAACAATTGTTGAAAACTCCTTAACATCTAAACGCAATCCTTTGCATGACTATATATTCAATCGAAACCATCTCATTGTAAGTTGAAATGTAAATTCAATCGAAACCATGTCTTATTCAATAAAACTTTGTCATGCACGTATTAAAATAAATTAGAATAGTGAAAAACATAATTAAAATAATGTGTTACTTTTTATTATGTGTCAAAATTCTATTAAATGAGATATGATTGATGATACTCTTTTGGTATAAGTAATTTCTATTCATTAAAGTATAGCTAATTCTTTAGACACAATTCTGCTGGGTTGAGGAGTACTAGGTAAAATTATTAAGGTCTTACTAGTAAGTGTCACAAAACATCATCCAAGGATAAAATTATGTTCAAAATCATTTGTTATTTTCAAGATATTAAATATATAAGTGATAATTTTTATTTTTTAAAACCTTATGTGATATCATTAGATACTGGTTAATTATAGTTCTCTTCATTTTATAGGTTTGCGTAAGTCCCATAGAATTGGAAAAATAATTTCATTAATTAGTTTCCATATATTAATTAAGACATTGTTTTCAACATAACTGTAAATTATTTCTCCTAAATCCTTATGGACAAGATTAATAACACTCTATTTTATATGAAAAACCATCAAATCAGATGCTTCTAGTCATAGAATATTATAGGGTATTGAAGGATGTTGAAAAAATTAGCAAATACGATTGGAGGGTTAATATATTTAGAATTACAAGATGCATTGGTAATAACAATGAATAAATGAGTTTGTGTGGTTGGGCTAGTGAGAGATATCATAAAGATAAAGTTCCAACACTTCTTCTTTCTGCTTTCTCTTTTTTTCCCTTCCATAAAATGTTTAAAATATTATAGAATGGGACAGTGGAAGATAAACTCACACTTATTCCTTCCATACGTGATGATACAATTAAACTCTCTTTCTGGCTCTATATAAACCCTTGCTCCTTCCTTCACTTCATCACACAAAATCTCAACTTCATTAGTATTTGTTCCATATATAGAAATGGAACAAATTAGGGGTAGGTTGAAGGAAACAAGGGCTAACTAATTTCTTGTCTCCTATAACTCCCTAATCCAAACCCTTTTCAAGAATGATAATTACCTTATAGTCTTTGATCCAAGTACTGAAGGTTTAAGGAGAGAAGCTACTTAGTTTCATGTCAATTTTCATTCATTGTTGGGGTAAGGGAGGTGACAGAAGAGAGTGAGCACACATGATATTTTCATGTATGATGATGTTCCATGCTTGAAGTTATGTGTGCTCACCCTCTATCTGTCACCCCATCACTATCTCTTTCTTTCATTCTCAACCTCTTCAACCTTTCTGTTACTATAATTGCTTTTTTTTGTTTATTTCTTTTCTTGCTTTCCCTTTTTTATGGCAGGACTAACCCTAGTTTGCAGGTTGGGACCATGAGTCATTTATCTTATAATATTTTCAGCACATCTCATACCTATCATAGGTATGTGTGTTTTCTAAATTATTGTTCTGTTGTTCATAGTTTTGAAGTTAAATATGAGAAAAAAAATGTGAATAGTTTGCATTGATTAACTATGTTCATAAATAATGTTTATTGAAGAGAAATACTAGTTGATGAATTATTTTATATATAGAGTCCCTTTCTCTCTTATTATCTTCATCTTCTCTAATACCTTCATCTAATTCTGAGTATTTTTTTTCGGTAGAAATCGCACTAGTAATACAAGGAGGGTGTATTAATTTTAAAAACAATGTTTTTCACAATTTAAACATAGTTTATCCCAATTTATTTTTTCCTCTGCTATATTGATGGCATGTTCTTATAAGGTTCTTCATTTGCTGACAGTAACACTTTCATGGCTTCATCATGTCAGTAATAATTTCTCCACCTTAATGTTCGAATATCGATTAATTGTAATACTTTAACATCTTTTTGTTATTCCAATTTTAGAGATGGATAGTGCACATGTACCAAAATAATAAAGTGAAAGAAACCATGTCTCTGAACCCTCAGAATCAATAACTACAAATTAGATTTTCCAGATGCTACAATTAATCAGCAGTCACTTACTTAACTTCATATAGGAGTAAGTTGATCGGTATATTTAAAAATAAATTAATCCAGTATTTAAAGTTAGAGGTAATTGAATAGGCATGATCTTCCGAACTATAGATTCCGGAACTTGTAACATGCTTACTGCCTTTTTCTTGTAACTTTCTTCATTTATATATTTTGGTGCTATTGCACCTTGCTTAAAAAAAAGTTAGAGGTAATGTGGTTGAAATAAATTATATAAGCATATATTTTCATCTCAAAAACTAATAAAGATTTACTTCTGAGTTGAATTTTAGAAATTAGAAGTGAAAGAAAAATTTGGAAGGTTTCAGAGTAATTTTACAAATCTACTTCATAACTCTCGAGTTTCATTCTCCTTCAAAACACAAATCTCAAATGTGACCCTAAAACAAAGTCAAGATTCAAGAGATACCATGGCTTCACATATTCAATATATAAGTATAAACTAAATAGGATGTTCATATACTCAAATCATATACATAAAATGTTCTAAAACAAAGTCTGGAGGTACACTGAGTCATATATAGCACTAAATAACTAGCATTAAGGCGATGTAACAATTAGTACTTGTAATTATACAATTTTTTTATGGGTTGGAGTATGCTTATATTCCTATTTTTTGATAATAAAAAAATATTGATCACTGTATTGTCTCCATCCCAGGGTTCTAAGATATGTTAGTTTTCAACAGATAGAGATCTAGGTCTGTTAAAAACATAAAATATAATAAGTTTCATTACTTTAAGGTTGTGGAATCTGCTGGCATGCTGTGTCCTATGGATCTATATGTTGAATGGATTGAAACACTGGTGTAGCTAGGCCTATTTATATTTATATTTTGAAAATATTAAAATCAACTATATCCATGGCTTCCATTATTTGATCTTCAAAGACATGAGCGATTGACATTGATAGCAAATGTGTGGTTTATTTATTGATTGAGAATGGGGAAAGTAGAAAGCTCAATTTCTCTTGATTTCATGTTAATTTTGACGACCTTCAATTGCAGTTATTTTTACTGGCACATTAAAAAAAATACAATTAAGAGGAATGGAAAAAAGGGTAAAAAGGGTAAAAAGCAATTTGTATGGTCATGATCGATCTTTCATGCCTTGAGATTTTTATGCAGGTTATGTAAATGAACAATTTTTACTACATGTTAAAAATTAAGTTTTCATGACCGTTTGATAATGATTTCATTTACTTTTAAAAAATATGGGCCTTGATCTTCATCTGCTGCTTCATTTTAAGCCTGAATTTCATCATAACAATAAACAAGATGTTAGAGCATTTAGATGGTTAAGATCAAAGGATTACATCAACTTTTTTGCTTCTGCAATATTTGCAATTCAAGCTCAAAGATGACTATCTGAATTACTATTTACTAAGACCATACATTATATGATACCATATTATTTAAATAAAAGGCTTAAATATGTTTTTTATCCTAGAAATTTATTGAATTTTGGTTTTGGTCTCTATATATTTTGAATTTTTTGTTTCAATCCTGATGTCAGTGATGTGTTTAAAACCCACTGAAACATATTATGCAAATTGATGACTGATAATTACAATGATTTATGAATATTGAATGTTACAACTTGCAATAGAGTACCAAACTTGCGGTTTTTTCAAGATTTTTGTGTGCTGTGCCTTATTTGTCTGTAAAGTGGAGCTTGCAGATTCTTTGACATCAATTGTTTCTCCATTTTCCAATACTATTCTCAGCTATGCTCATGGCTGCAGCGTGAATCAAAGCATACAATTTTCACTTTTCAGATATCCAAGGCATGGCTAAAGTTTATAGCACCAATTGCATATATCATCTATATTTGCAGCTAGGGTTTGCCTTAAGATATGGCCGATACAATGCTTATAAGGCTTAAACAATCCACTCTACGAATTAGTTTTGGGGATTAAGTTGAGTTAGGTTTATCCATTCTATCAGGGTTGAGTCAGTCATTCTAATAGTTTGAAAGTGAGAAAAACAAAATGGAGGTTGAGGGTGAATAGAGATAAGGTGAGGATGGAGGAGGGAGAGTTGTGATGTGTGTTCTTCATTTGTTATGAGGAGCATGAGAAGATGATGACATATTTATGATAATTGTAATATATGATTCATGGAAGTTTCTCATATTTCTTTCATCCATATCATCTCTATGATACATCAATTCGCCAATTGTTTATGTTCTCTATTTAAAATACAATTAACTTTGATGGTGCAGCTAAGGGCTTTCCGGGGCATGTAGGGGGAGGTGCTATTTTTAGGGATGACCATGGTGCTTGCTTGTGTTGCTTTGCTTCTTTTTAGTATTCAAGACTCTCTTTATGATGAAGTTCTTGCTACAATTTTGTTTGTTCAGGTTGCCTACTCGAAAGGTTGGCACCTCATTTAGCTAGAGTGTGATTCAATTTGGATGGTGGAAATTTCCTTGGAAGCTAAGCAACATAATGCACAAGTGCAGGAATACTATAGAATATATAAGCATATATTTTCATCTCAAAAACTAATAAAGATTTACTTCTGAGTTGAATTTTAGAAATTAGAAGTGAAAGAAAAATTTGGAAGGTTTCAGAGTAATTTTACAAATCTACTTCATAACTCTCGAGTTTCATTCTCCTTCAAAACACAAATCTCAAATGTGACCCTAAAACAAAGTCAAGATTCAAGAGATACCATGGCTTCACATATTCAATATATAAGTATAAACTAAATAGGATGTTCATATACTCAAATCATATACATAAAATGTTCTAAAACAAAGTCTGGAGGTACACTGAGTCATATATAGCACTAAATAACTAGCATTAAGGCGATGTAACAATTAGTACTTGTAATTATACAATTTTTTTATGGGTTGGAGTATGCTTATATTCCTATTTTTTGATAATAAAAAAATATTGATCACTGTATTGTCTCCATCCCAGGGTTCTAAGATATGTTAGTTTTCAACAGATAGAGATCTAGGTCTGTTAAAAACATAAAATATAATAAGTTTCATTACTTTAAGGTTGTGGAATCTGCTGGCATGCTGTGTCCTATGGATCTATATGTTGAATGGATTGAAACACTGGTGTAGCTAGGCCTATTTATATTTATATTTTGAAAATATTAAAATCAACTATATCCATGGCTTCCATTATTTGATCTTCAAAGACATGAGCGATTGACATTGATAGCAAATGTGTGGTTTATTTATTGATTGAGAATGGGGAAAGTAGAAAGCTCAATTTCTCTTGATTTCATGTTAATTTTGACGACCTTCAATTGCAGTTATTTTTACTGGCACATTAAAAAAAATACAATTAAGAGGAATGGAAAAAAGGGTAAAAAGGGTAAAAAGCAATTTGTATGGTCATGATCGATCTTTCATGCCTTGAGATTTTTATGCAGGTTATGTAAATGAACAATTTTTACTACATGTTAAAAATTAAGTTTTCATGACCGTTTGATAATGATTTCATTTACTTTTAAAAAATATGGGCCTTGATCTTCATCTGCTGCTTCATTTTAAGCCTGAATTTCATCATAACAATAAACAAGATGTTAGAGCATTTAGATGGTTAAGATCAAAGGATTACATCAACTTTTTTGCTTCTGCAATATTTGCAATTCAAGCTCAAAGATGACTATCTGAATTACTATTTACTAAGACCATACATTATATGATACCATATTATTTAAATAAAAGGCTTAAATATGTTTTTTATCCTAGAAATTTATTGAATTTTGGTTTTGGTCTCTATATATTTTGAATTTTTTGTTTCAATCCTGATGTCAGTGATGTGTTTAAAACCCACTGAAACATATTATGCAAATTGATGACTGATAATTACAATGATTTATGAATATTGAATGTTACAACTTGCAATAGAGTACCAAACTTGCGGTTTTTTCAAGATTTTTGTGTGCTGTGCCTTATTTGTCTGTAAAGTGGAGCTTGCAGATTCTTTGACATCAATTGTTTCTCCATTTTCCAATACTATTCTCAGCTATGCTCATGGCTGCAGCGTGAATCAAAGCATACAATTTTCACTTTTCAGATATCCAAGGCATGGCTAAAGTTTATAGCACCAATTGCATATATCATCTATATTTGCAGCTAGGGTTTGCCTTAAGATATGGCCGATACAATGCTTATAAGGCTTAAACAATCCACTCTACGAATTAGTTTTGGGGATTAAGTTGAGTTAGGTTTATCCATTCTATCAGGGTTGAGTCAGTCATTCTAATAGTTTGAAAGTGAGAAAAACAAAATGGAGGTTGAGGGTGAATAGAGATAAGGTGAGGATGGAGGAGGGAGAGTTGTGATGTGTGTTCTTCATTTGTTATGAGGAGCATGAGAAGATGATGACATATTTATGATAATTGTAATATATGATTCATGGAAGTTTCTCATATTTCTTTCATCCATATCATCTCTATGATACATCAATTCGCCAATTGTTTATGTTCTCTATTTAAAATACAATTAACTTTGATGGTGCAGCTAAGGGCTTTCCGGGGCATGTAGGGGGAGGTGCTATTTTTAGGGATGACCATGGTGCTTGCTTGTGTTGCTTTGCTTCTTTTTAGTATTCAAGACTCTCTTTATGATGAAGTTCTTGCTACAATTTTGTTTGTTCAGGTTGCCTACTCGAAAGGTTGGCACCTCATTTAGCTAGAGTGTGATTCAATTTGGATGGTGGAAATTTCCTTGGAAGCTAAGCAACATAATGCACAAGTGCAGGAATACTATAGAATATGCAAGTCAGAGTTTCTCACATATTTAGGGAAGGGAATGCTTGCGCTGACAAGTTGGCTAATTTTGGAATGAATTCTATGACTGATTCGTGGTGGAATTGTCCTCCTTTTATTTTGCTTGATTTTAATAGAACATGTTGTTTCTTCCTAACTATAGGTTTAGGAACTTGTAATGGTTCCCTTGTAACTTGGTTCTCTTAATATATTTGTGGGTGTAGTTTCATCTTGCATTAAAAAAAATTAGAATACAAATCTGATGCATTCGAACATGTTACATAATATTGACAATTAATCTTCTTTTTAAGTGTCTTAAATATTGACAATTAAAGTCATGCTCACCACACATGGCTTCAAAAGTGACCTCATTCTCTTGAAGGCATTTCGAAGCACAAAAATGGGTTGTACAAAAGTGTATAATTTGTATAAATTGCACAACACCAAATGCATATTAGACACACGTTTGTACTATTCTCCCTCATTCTAAATAAGACCAGTCTGTGACATACACATAAGTGAGGGTTTCTTGGCAAGATCCTTTTCTTTGTCATGGGGCACAAGATATGATAAAATATTGTGTATATTGCGGTACTCCAAAATTAATAAAATTCTAACACCAAATTTGATGTCATCCTGAGTGAGAATTGAATACTATCTCTTGGTTGATTTGGTGTTTTCAGAATTCCTGTGAGAAGTTTAGTTTAAGTTAAGAAGACATGTGAAACTGAGAGAGGATTACACCTGCAGAAGTAGTTGAACAATTGTGTAATCACAATGAGTTAATTTTATAGCTCTTCAACATGTAAATAGTAATTAGATGTAAATTTCAAGATTAAGGGAGCAATACTTCAATGGTTGATATTTTGGTGATATATCAAATCAACTCTCCATAGTGTTTCTCATTTTTTTTAGGAGCCATATTTCTGCTGAATTATTTCTGTTTGCTAGAGGATAATGTTGTTGCTTAGTTATTACACTTTTCCACTTATGAGTAAGGTTTTCTACATCTATTATCTTCAAACCAAGTAGGTGAGAGTGCACAAAGCTGTTTTCTTCTTCTATTTGATGAGTCCTAGTTTAATTTCATCTTACAGAAGGAAGTGATCTTGCTAATGAAAATGGTAATAAAATCAAATTTGAGTAATGGAAATAAAGCACATGAAAAATACTTGAGCAATATCAGACTTTAAGCTTTAAAATATCTTAAATTTTCCAACACACATTTTATGATTTTATCTCATCTCAAAGGAGCTGTTAAATCCCATGCACTCTGATATGAAATCAGTATAATTTTCATTCATTTCAGTGTGACTTCTTTTGTCTTCACTTCTCAACTTGTCATAGGAAAACACCGATGGGGATCACCTGTTCCAACTTGGTGTTCCTATTCCTGTCCCGTTCCACTTATATATTGACATATGAAATTAATATATTATTTTAATAAAATAAAAATAAAGTAAGATATTATTTTTTACTTATTGACAAACACTAACTGGTTAGGGACATGAGACATGAACTTTTATGTACAGATGATCCAGTTTCAGGAAAACACTGTCAGAATCACAAACTAATTCATTTGTAAGTTCTTCTGAACGTTTGACCTGCAACATCAATACATGTTTTGTTTAGCTTTTAAAAACACACTTAGTTGCTATGTTTTAATATTATGGCCGGTGATTTATTCTTATAAGTGTTTGACTTGCAACATAACATCAGCATAATCCACCAATAACATTGTGACAACTAAATTAAATAAACATACATCACATATTTTATGAAGATTATTTGTCCCATTTTTTTATGTTTAAATATTTAAGAAAAATATGAAAACAGAAAATATTTTTTTACATTATTTAGTGGAATGTCATTTATTTTAGATATGAAAACATGAATTTTTTAGGACATATAATTTTTTTTTGTTGATATTTCAATTTTCAAGGATAAGTTTCCTACTCCCACATTGTTTTTCCATAAGGTCTGACTTCTCTTTCTCCACTCACTCCTAAACTTATTAATTCTTTACCATAATATAAATGGATAATCCAACGGATACTCTTTGATTACAACAAAAAGAATAAATGACAACTAATTTCTTGGCACCCATCTTCTTCAATTAATTTTTTATTTATATGTTGTTTTAAGAATTGATTAAAGATGATAAATTAATAATTTCTTGGTACTTATATTTAAGAATCAATGATAATTAAAAATGAATAATATATAATATATTGAGAGTGTAAAAATTCTTAATTTATCAATGAATATATTTTTTCTCAAAAATTAATAAATAGTAGTAAATCATGGAGCAACTGAACTAGAGTGGTGCGAAAAATATCCCTCCCGAGATTATAATTGAATTTTATTATTTATACTTATATCCTTATTTTCATTTATTTTTATCTTCATTGTATATGCATAATTATTAATTACCAGTTCAAAATATATGAGTTCTAAAAATAATTTAAGAAAGTCAAAAGTACATCAAATACTATCATGTGTTTAGAGCAATTATTGAAGAGTTGGTCCACATTTATTAGATATTTCAAGTTTGAGTCTATGTAAATGAAAATGCATCAAATATTCGACAGTTTATATTTGAACTAAAATATGATAGCTTCAAATCCTAACTTGATGTAAAGGTAGGATTGAAAACTAGTATTTCCGGTTTTAAATTTAAATCTAAATACATGTTTGATTTTCCTTAAGCAATATCTCATATTCGAGTCTTGTGGATGAAATATCCATTAGGAGAGTTAACCTCACATATTTGTAGATATTTCCAGCTCAGACATAATTGACTCTAACATGAAAATATATTTAGGAAATAAAAAAAATCCCCAGAATGCTCAACAAGAAGAGTTTTATTCAGCTCAAATATGCTTATTACATCTCTTCAAGACACAAGTGTTAAAAAAGTACATCAAATGTTATAATGCAAACACAATGGTTTATAGTCTCATTGATTCTATAAATAAAAACTAAAATCAAACCCTTAATATGTCCTCTTTTATTATAAGATTGAAATTTGTGGACAAAGTGAACAATTTTCTAGTTTCCTTTAATGTGAATGACATTGCTTGATTTAGTAGAACTATGTTACGTAATTAAGTAGCATAAATAACTGACGTCATACTTTAGTATTTTGGTTCCATTGTATTTATGTGCTTAAACCCTTACATAACCTTTTCATATGAATACGTTGACAAATTTATCTAATGCATTACATGAGATATTTCCCTTCCTTTCTAACTTTATGTTTTTTTATTTTTTAAAAACCTTTGGCCATCCATTATTTGTAGCACATTCAGTTCCAAATACCAAAATAATGTTAGTACAGTATGAACAAAAAGTTAATGATTCAATTTCCGATAACGATACTTATTAGGAAAGACAAACACACACCCCGAAAGAGATTAGTTTCTTACCAAATGATGAAAAAAATATTTGGTAGTACAAAAAACATTTGGTTGCAAATTGTCAAAAGTTGTGTATAATGTTGAATATAAGATATAAAGGTAGGACCCATTTGAGCATGCATCCTAAAGTCCAAGTCTCTAATGCCATGCTGTAATGGAAAAGAAGGTTGAAGAAGCAACATGTATATGGGAATTTATGTACACATGTAATTTTACTTGGTTACATGAAAAGGATATGCATATTTACCTAACAATATATTATGACATGAGCTAAAAAATAATTTTTTCCCAATTAAAAATTCAAAAGAGGAATTTTGGGAAAATAATTGTCTGCAAAGTTATTTTTTAAATTTTAAGATCGTATTATTTTAATGGTTTCTCCTTATATTTCTCTTTATTATTTGAGAGGAGTTTTGCTCTATTTCACCTAACACAGCCAAAGGCAAATGCCACTCCCCTCATAAAATGTTCCCATTCTAAATCGGGTTCACACTTGATCCTCGCCTATCACTATCAATGACAATTATTCACCATTTTTTTCTTCAACATGGACCTGTTCCATCATATATCTTAATACTTTCTTAAAACCTCAAACGTTGTTCACAACTTCCTTTTTTCTTTAGATGATACCCACCATTCCGAATCAATTCATCTTCACATAGATTCTCAACAACTAGCTGCTCTACTTCATTTATTGTTGCTTTCATTTTTATATTTACATTCTTGAAATACAAACAAAAAGTATTAAAAACAGGTGCAATATGAAATAAATATATATATATATATATATATATATATATATATTCAATGTGTATAAATAAATAATAGACTTTAACATATACTCTTGAACAAATCATCTAATCATTCCTTATTCATGTTTTAATCATAAAATTATTAATACATGATGAACTAAACATTTAAATCTTATAATTTCATTACATAAATACTAAAATATTAAATTTGAATTAGGATAATAAACTAAATTCACAAAATATTAAGAAGAAGAGCAATGAAATCTCAAAGAAGTAGTTTATGTTGATCGATGGAAGCAACAAAATTAGAATAATAAGTTAAATGGGTTTGGGAAACGTTGAATCACACACTTCTCATCCCGTTCACACGACACGACGAGTTTGACACACACATATAATAATAAAGCACGACACAAACATCATATGAACGAAACAAGAGAAAGAAAGAAAGATTGAAGACAAGGTTTTTTCAGTTTTGAGTTTCATCATTTCAATTCTCATCTTTATGAAAATCCCAACTTTCTCTGACCCACAATCTCTCTCTCACCTCTTCACCTTACTCACTTCCTCCTTCGATCAAATGAACGATAATAACGCCACCGTCCGAAAACGCCGCCGTATTAACTCCGATGCCGATGATGGGTCAACTCAGAAGAAGAAGAAGAATGAAGATGAAGAAGTGAATGATACCCTCACTTCATTCTTAGATAAAGAAGACCAACCAGAATTTGAGAGAAAAAACGCGATGCTCGATTACTATTCCAATAACCATGATTACTGCAGTGATGTTGAAGAATCAGAACAGATAAAGAGGAAGAGATCACGTGCAACCGCTACTGAAGACGGTGCTGATTCCAAAGATGCTAAATCTAACGGCGGCGGCGGTGGTGGTGGTGTTCAACGGCGGCTTTGGGTTAAGGACCGATCAGGAGCGTGGTGGGACGAATGCAACAAACCTCAATTCCCAGAACAAGAGTTCAAAAAAGCTTTCAGAATGGGAAAAGCAACATTTGAAGCAATTTGTGAAGAATTGAATTCAGTGATTGTAAAAGAGGACACAACTTTGAGAAATGCAATTCCAGTGAAGCAGAGAGTAGCGGTTTGCATTTGGAGATTAGCCACTGGTGACCCATTAAGGCTTGTCTCGAAAAGATTCGGACTTGGGATTTCAACTTGTCATAAACTTGTTCTTGAGGTTTGCACTGCAATTAAGAATGTGCTTATGCCTAAGTACTTGAATTGGCCTGATGAAGTTTCATTGAGGAAGATTAAGAATGAGTTTGAGTCGATTTCGAGTATTCCTAATGTTGTTGGATCTATATATACCTCACATGTGCCTATTATAGCTCCTAAGATTAGTCTTGCTGCTTATTTTAATAAGAGGCATACTGAGAGGAATCAGAAGACTTCGTATTCGATTACGGTTCAGGGAGTTGTTGATCCGAGAGGGGTGTTCACTGATGTTTGTATTGGTTGGCCAGGGTCCATGAATGATGATCAAGTGTTGGAAAAATCCGCCCTTTTCAATAGGGCTAATGGAGGGCTTATGAAGGGTGTGTGGATTGTTGGGGGTTCCGGGTACCCTTTGATGGATTGGGTTTTGGTTCCGTATACTCAGCAGAATCTTACTTGGACGCAGCATGCTTTCAATGAGAAGACCGGTGAGGTTCAGAAGGTTGCTAAGGACGCGTTTGCGAGGTTGAAAGGGAGGTGGAGTTGCTTGCAGAAGAGGACTGAGGTGAAGCTGCAAGATTTGCCTATTGTCCTTGGCGCTTGCTGTGTGTTGCATAATATATGCGAGTCGAGGAACGAAGAAATTGATCCTGAGTTGATGTTTGATATTGTTGACGATGATATGGTACCAGAGGTTGCATTGAGATCGGTTAACTCCATGAAGGCAAGGGATGCTATTGCTCATGATCTTTTACACCATGGACTTGCAGGAACTAAATTTCTTTAGTTGAAGTTGGAAGGTTTTTCTTTCTTTCAGATATTGTAATTCATTTTCTTGTTTTCATACATTATATCAAAGTCTTCTTCATTGTTTATAGGAGGGGTCGCTATAAAAGGTGTATTCACCCCCTCCAACAATATATGATGAATTTATACTAGTATTATATAGTCTTCATAGGGATAAGGGTTTTATTTATGTATAAGGTTCAGGGACTTGTAAGTTGTAAATCAGATTCTTACTTTAATTGTCAAACAAGAGATTAGTTGATAAAATGAGAATTATATTTTGTTGTAGCACTCCTCTCGAATGAAGGCACTTACACTGATTTCAGACAAGCATGTTTTATTTGTTAGCTTGATTCTCTGTGCTATGCAGGATCTTAACATTTAAGGGTAAGAAAAGACATGGTATAGTAACCATTTTTGCTTCTACCAAGTGATGTTAATTCTTGGACACTCCACTTCTTTATGTACAGTTGTTAGCATCTTAATTCATAAATGATCAAAGTGCTTGATGAGAAATTAGTTCTCTCATCATAAACTGCAATATATTGCTGCAATGAATCATGATTGGTTGCAGGGACCAAAATGATAAATCAGTTTTCTCTCTGCAGTTACTTAATTTCTTCCCTACAAACCACTTTACACTGAAATTAGGAGCAGCTTATGTTTCATACTCCAATGTTTACTGCTTAATAAAGGTGTTCACAATCACAGGCAGATGTTGGGTTATATGTTATTTCTCACCACTACTCTTATGAAATAAATTTTCTTTGTATTCGACCCTTTTAAGTTTTCAGTTAAAACTTAAATGTATGTCAGCACATTGAAAATGAAACATGCACATCTCAATAGAAGCCGTGGGAAGTGAGACACAAGAACTTGTGACATTTGTGGACAAAACAAGCATACGCGTTTCCTTTGCATATTTTATTCAAAGTTGAAACTAAATCTTAGTTTTCTTTTCTTTGTTTACCAATAAGAACTTGAGGAGTGCGAGTCTCACCACAGTAAGTTTGTTTACCTTGTAACTTCTTGTGACCTGGAAGTCACAAGTTCAAACCCTGGAAATAACATCATCCCCTAACAGATAAAATTGTGTATATTTATTATTCTCAAACTTTCCTAGATGTGAGCCTTGCGCATTGGATTGCCACTAATCAATCAGAAATTGACTCCAGTCTTTGGGCGAGTGACAGTGGTAGTGGCCAATTGTAGGAATGAAAATTCTACTCATCCCCATTAACATTGTCCCAGTGTGGGGAAAGAAAAGAAAATAGAAGAAAAAGGAATGGCCAGGTTTGATTGGACCAGATCCTTTTACAGTCCAAGAAGAAAGAAACCTTTTCACAATGCACACCTACCATTATTGTTTATGCAGAAATGAGAGTCACTTTCACACCCCACATTGGTTTTGGATTAGATGCTATGTTAACTTCACCAGCAAGTTGAAAGATCTTGCTGCAGCTATTGTTGCTACAGTTCCCACCCAACTACTATCGGGAGAAAATAACAAAACTGGATTCTGAAAAGACACGTTACAGGCATGGTAACTTGGAGACTAAGGAATTTCCAACTAGGGACCAATTAGGCAAAATCATTTATTAATTATAATTATAATGATAGACTAAATAATCGTTCAGAGGGTGGTAATATCGTCTTTAGGTTATTGCTTAATTTTTGTGTGTTCAGATCTGACAATCCATGTCCCACTAAGTAGGAGCCTCATATATTGGGTCACCATTTTTTTATACAAAAAAATCCTACATATATGTAACTAATCATACGTATATATCCCCGTCGATCTGTCCCTGATCACAGTAGTAAATGAGCTAGGATGTTGACATATATAGTATAGGTGTTAATGCACTGTATTTTGATTCACATGTATCATATAATCTGATTTCATTTTTCAGAGGACTTCTCTAGTATCAACACAAAGTAGTTTAAGAGCGTATGGAGGGACATAAAGCTCAATTAAATGCAAACTGAAAAAATAAAAACATTTTACCTTGCAGGGCTTCCATGCCAGTGAGAGCACATTTAGCGTCAACAAACTCCACAAAACACAGAAACACGGCCTTGTCTCCACTCTGCAGTACTCTTGGTCATTTAACAACTACTAGACATTCATAATAAATAAC
>NC_032022.1:14424936-14618523 GCF_001865875.1 Lupinus angustifolius | reverse complement strand
ATGAGGTGAAAAAATACAATTATTCTTAGATTAATGGTAAACATTAAATTATATAGATAGATTAATGTAAAGAAATAATTTGAATGTGAAAAATGATTTCAATTTCATCTAATGTTCAATGACTATTACTTTTTAACATAACAAAACATAGCTTTTGTAAACACTCAATTTTAGTGGGTTAGCGACATGAACCAATCACTAATTAATATTAAATTAGTATTAACATATAAAATATATAATATATAAAAAGTATGAAGAAAAGTATGTGAGAAGGAGGTAACATGTGGCATGAAAGAATAAACACTCAATTTTAGTGGGGTAGCGACATGAACCAATCACTAATTAATATTAAATTATTATTAGCATATAAAATATATAATATATAAAAAAAATATAATATATAAAAAGTAGGAAGAAAAATATGTGAGGAGGAGGTAACATGTAACATGAAAGAAAAAATGTGAGGAGAAAGTGACATGTGGCATAAGGAAGGAGAAAGTGACATGTGACATGTGACATGAGGGAGTTTTTTTTATTATATTGTTAATAAATATCTTGTCATTTTATTTTCATTTATTGCTTGTTTTATTATCATGTTAGTATGTTACCTTTTATGGCAATTTCATCAATATAAACAATTTATATGATTTTATTCCACCTATTTTAAAAATTAATATACAAAAACCAATCTTATTGAATTTATGGTGGGAATTGAAATACATAAGTAAAAGTTTGAGTGGGTGCATGTAAGCCAAGTGTGACACAAGGAGGGGATATGGCGCATGCTCATCTCTCCACCACTCCCAATTTAGTGATGTAACACTTTCTTTTTTATTTTTAAGAATCTTGTTTCTTAGCTCAATATTTGTTTTACTATAAAATAGAATCAAACCAAATAATAATAGATTTTGGTTCAAGTGGTATATGCTTGATTCCCCTTAAGTAAGAATTCAGGTTCGAGTCTTGTGGATGGAAAAAATGTCTGTTAGAAAAGTTAGCCTCATATACCTGTGAATGTTTCCGGTTCGGACAAGATTGATTTTAGTGCGAGGATAAGCCTCAACTCACTTCACCAACAATTTGAAGGATTAATTTAGGAAGTAGTTGCATCTCAAAAGCTAACTCACTTCACCAACAAAACCAATGCTTCAAGGCCAACACGTTTTGGTTGTGGTTGGTACTTGTGGTGCTCCACAAACATCATTTGGAACCAATTAGTTTCAAATACCTTATTCTATATGTTGAGTTGACCAACTCTCTAACTTGGTTACCGACCTATATGAGATTTTTTTATATTATTAGCTATAATAATCATTGTATTTAGGACTATGAAGAAACCCATAACATAAATTTTAGAAATATTAGAATGTTGATTTCACACTTTTGGGTTGCTTGACAATGATTATCACAACCCATGTAAAAATGTTAACACAAAATTAATTATGTTGCATCATCTACTTGCCCATATTTAAAATAGTGAGGTCATGTTATCTTCCAAGCCGTCAAGTTTCAATTTATCAATGATAATATAAGTAGAATACACCATTTAGTATTTCTTCGATTTATTTCTTCAAGCAACTAATGATATTTCATAATAAATAACTATGACATTTCTTAGCTACTTTAAGATTAAAATAAAGAGAAGACAAGGACATTTACAACATTAATGACAAAATCATGGAAGCTATATACGTACTTGAAGGCAACAACATCAATATTATTATTTTTGTGTGTGTTTCATAATAACATTTATTTGGTGCTTACACCATATGCCACTTTACTTCTCTGGCATTACCCTACAACTTGCTCACATTACATAATCTACATTTTGACAGAGACATAAAAACGAAAACAACAATGCAATGTTGTTAAAAGAAGTGCCGAATTTAGTTTAATTTTCTCTAAATTTAAAAGCAATTAGCTAATAATTTAAAGTGGTAAGCAACTAATCACTATTTATCCATTAAAAAATAGATGGTGTATTAGTTTAATATTTATACACCAACAATTTATATTGTCACATATTTTATATGTGCATTAATGTTATTTAAGAGTTGATAAGAATAATTCTTAACATGTGAGGATATTGTTAATGTATAACTTTAAGTCTCTAACTATATATGTTCTTCAATTTTTGATATATAATTTTTTCTTGTCATATAATTTTGTGG
The DNA here is from genome assembly GCF_001865875.1 of Lupinus angustifolius. Lineage (NCBI taxonomy): Eukaryota > Viridiplantae > Streptophyta > Magnoliopsida > Fabales > Fabaceae > Lupinus > Lupinus angustifolius. The sequence goes on along the minus strand of NC_032022.1, from coordinate 14,616,352 downwards.
TTAACAATCAAGATTTCCCTAGGTAAAGAATAGACGAAGACTAATACTTTTTTGTTGAAGTTGATAGATCATGAAGTGAATAATATCTTTTAATAAATAATTTTAAGGATCAAAGTCATGAGATTTTTTTTTTTTGATCGGCAAAAGAAAATAATATTAAGAAACTCATTTATCTACCAATTATGATGTTTTTTTTCTCTCTACAACTTATAGAATTTGTGATCTACCTCCATTATTATGGATATAGTTTAACTATCTCTCCCTATAGAAACTTAGTTCCAACGTTGCAACAAAAAATAGAAGGTCAACTATCGATCCCTTGTGTCTCGGTCCTTCACAACTCTATTTGATATCAAATAAAAACTAACAAATTATTGTTTTAATTTAATGGCTTGCAATGCAAACACCTTCTATGCATACCTTACACAAAAAATTTGTACGTAATTTGCGCTTCATTTATGATATTGTTAACCTTCCCAAACACCCACTTTTGTTTTTTCTCTTCCAACCAAAAATTTTATTCTTGTTTTGTCTCTTTCTTCATACATATATTATCATCTTTTAAAGCATTTTCATTTGCTTTATGCATGCAAATTAACTCTCCCATGCACTTTCTTTTATCAAGGTACGTTATAACTTGAACCCTCTTTTTGGGTTCTTGTAAACTTACTCTTTGTTTTTTATGCCTTTTGCAATATATCGAGTTTAATTTGCATCAAGTTATTGAATATTGCTTGCATCATTGTGTCACATGTTCATGGTTGTTTTTTCTTCTCTTTATAATTTGTATTTTAAGGAACATATGTTTTGGTTAAAAATATTATATTTATACGTGATCACCAATGGTCAATATTCATTTATCTGACTAATACTTTAGGTATCTTTGATTTATATTTATGCAACACATACTCATATACTATTGCCATAACTTTTCTCTTACAATTTCTTAACACAAATATTCTGATAAAAACGGACATTTTTCTATCACGAGTACACCAATTTGGTTTGTTTTTACATTAAGGAACAATGAACCTTACTTATTATGGGGGAGTTAGGATGGGATTTTTTTATTTTCCTCTATTAAAATAGCTGGATAAGATTTGCATGCATGTTAATCCATCATTTGAATGTGCAATTACATGGAGAAATTGCACCATGTTATGTCAGCAAAAATGACAATTTATTATCATTATGATTTTTTTGGTACATATTATCATTGTGATTTGTGTAAATGTGATTGTGTGGAAATTTTGCAGTCTAATTGACTATGATATTGCATTTATGAACATGTTACATTAAAAATTTGATGAGTGTGCAACATAAATTGCTAGGAGGAAAAACAATAATAATTTCTAAATATGTTGATTTGTGAATAACAACTTACTTTTAGCACTAATCAATCATAGATAGGTTGATTTTGCACAATAACTATCATCTAACAAATATTACCTCATATCCTCAAGCATCTATAGTTGACTTAGTACATAAACTTTTAGATTCTATTAGAGTAAGATTATGTTTATTTTGTAAGATTATCATTATATTTATACTCTCTTTTATCTAATTTTTTTCTCTTGCATTAGGACACCTAGGAATTTCTCCTTTGTATCTCCGAAAATGAGACTAATTAGTGATAATGTGCAGGTTCTTTCCAATAAATTCTAAGGTAAGATTTTGAGACACCCATTTACATGGCAACAAAAGCAAAAGAGAGTAATATTGTTGTGAAGGAGAAGAAAAACCCTTCTTCCATTACAAGCACAAAAAAGACCACAACAACAAACCCAAGAGACAAGGCCACAACCTCAAACCCAACAACAAAAGAAAAACATGTCCCAAACTATCTCAAACCCACAATAAGCTCAAGCCTAGTTGAATCCCACTCCATTAACATACCCAAAAGTGATGCCTCTAAAAAGCTCATTATAAATAGAAGAAGATCTTATGATAAACCACCATCACCTTCAAGGTTACCAAAACAAAAACACCCTTCTCCTCCTTATTCAAGACAACACAAAGCTCTTGTGTCCCCTAACCCACGTGGAAGGTCACTACCATTGCCTATTAAAAGCACTAACTCTTCTAAACCCATTCCACAGAGGCTCTCAAAGACACCCAAAGAAGGAAAAATACACCACCAAGCATTGTTTGTTAAGAGTGACAAGAAGAGTAGAAGCCCTAGTCCTTCTACTTCAATAACCTCTAACAAGGTAATAAGTATTATGTTTTATCTACAATGAACAACTGAAAACTTTTGTTCTCGATCACTACATGTAGATATTTTTTATTTTGAATATAACTTTATTCATTATATGGAAAATTTGTCAAATTTTGATGTTTAAATACTGAACATTAATATTTTGACTCTACCAATAATTAACGTACAATTACATTATCATATCAGGTACCTAAAGATGGTTCTTCTGACTCAACCAATGGCTCAGAGAGTAATCTTGTTGAAACAACTACAGAAGTAAGAAATGTTAAGACTGGGACAGAAGGTATAAGTGAAAAGGTTGAGGTTGAAGAAGTAGAAAAGTTAGAAAAACAAGAAGAACAAGAGGTTGAAAATAAGGCTGTATCTGAGATTCCACCTCATGTTGAGTATGAACATGAACATGGAAATAAGCATGATCATGATCATGAGGTTGAGCCATATGATGAGCTTCATGTTCAAGCTGTTCATGATGAGAATGCAATTCCCACAGTGCCAGAAGAAGAAGCTGCAAAAGAAGAAGAAAATGAAGATAAGCATGATGAACATGAGAATAGAAACCAAGAACAGTGCAACAATATAAATGAGACAATCCCAGAAATTAAGCATTCTACAACTGTAGAAGAAGTTGAGGTCAAAGAAAAGGAGAAAGAAGAAGAAGAAGAAGAAGAAGTATATGGGCAAATAATAGAAGAGGGTCACAAAAGTGAGAACAATAATGTGGAAGAAGAGAAAGAAGGTTTTGAAGGAGGAATAAGTGAAGAGGTTAATAATAAGAAGGAAGGAGAAGATGATGAAGAAGAAAATGTGGAGAGGGAAGTTAAAGAACAAGTGAAGACAGAAGAAGAGTCAACAACACAACCTAAGCAACAAGTACAACATGAGAAGAAAGAAACTCAGGTATCCAATGATGTGATAGAAGAAACTGCAAGCATGCTTATGGAGGCAAGAAAGAACAAGGTGAGAGCATTGGCTGGAGCATTTCAAACTGTCATTGATGATCAAACTAAATGAAACCAAACCAACAACATCATCATGAACATGATCAAAGACTTTGAGATTTGAGACCCACACAGATTCTAATGAAACAAAAACATGAGAGAAATAGGGTGCATGCATGTGTTGTTTTCAAACAATTGTTATTTTTCTGCTATCTGGTTTTCATTAACATGTGTGATTAATACCACTGTAACATATTTAGCCTTTGGTCAATTTAATACCAATGCTTGCAAAAATACAAGTAATATTGTAAGCTTTTCTTATATGTATAGTAATATTTTATTTCCTTCATATACTATTTTAATACCCTTTTTTATTTTACTAATAAGTTACTATCTCATTGTAGTAATAGAGTAATAGCTAATAATGGTTACCGTTGATGAACAAAAACATATAGCATATTGAAACTCAGGCAAAATTTAACTATATAAGGTAGAGGTTTCAAATCTTAGAATTATCATTTTAAAGAATAATGTACCTAACATAGCTTTAATATGACCAGTTGGTCAAAATTATCAATCAAATATTACATAAGAAATGAAAATATGATAAATCACATTGATTCGTTAGTTGGTGATGGCAAATCATATTACAACCCTTCCACCAAAATCTTGTCCAAAGTCTTTATCCCATGAGAATCTTGAAACAATGACCATGTTCCATTCTTTTCATTTGCCTTTTGCAACTTTCAAAAGTAAACCTTAATTTTTATTCACCTATTGTTTTCCCTTCTCAATCTCCACTTTAAGCCATAATTCATTAAAACTAAAATGAAACTGTTATATTTATAAAATATGATTCTTATTTTATAAAATTATAATTAGAAATTCATAAGAAATATAAAAATGCAACTAAAAAATGTTAATATTTTAAATTATAGTTGAGAAGTAAGCCAGATCCATGTTAATCCACTTAGCCAATGGGCTTAAGAAATCAAGTAAACTAATCCAAAAGAACCCAAATGGAAAATGACCATAAATTTCAAATTCGTTTCTTATTCATCTTCAACTTTTAGCACAGACAAAAGGACAACAACTTGCAAAGTCACAATAATTTAATGAAGACATAAATCAAAGTCCTGTTATTTTTTGCATTATTATTCAATATATCTAAACAATAGGATAAGATTTGTTTAAAATATGTTCTAAATATACCTACCAAGTAACCACAGATTCTTGGCCATTCCCCTACCTATCTCTTTCACTACTATCCATCAAGTTTAAAGAGAAAACAAACAAAAGCTAAAACGTATAATTTGTATGTGATATATCTTGATTCAGCCATGTCCACTTTACACTATTGTTCACCAAATTGGTTGTTTCTCTTTCCTTTTCTAGTATGAATGCAACATAGTGTAATTCCAATATCTATATCCACTCTAGAAGCAAAGAAGAAGAAAAGAATGGTCCAAAGTTCATGTCATTATATGAAGCTTTCATTACTTTCATTCATAGACCCAAAGGCATATATGCACAGTATATTCCTCAACAAAATTCATTTCTAAATCATGTTATATAAATAACAAAAAGAGAAAGATATGTTTTTTTTACTCAATAGTTAAGACTTAAGAGTAGTAATTTTTATTAATAACAAAGAACAGTAAAAGAATAAAAACAAAAAACTTGATGTTAGATGTTAGTAATTAATCATCATTATCTTCTTCTTCCTCATCATCATGCTCTTGTAAATCTGCAAGAGAAAAACTCCTAGTCTTGAAGCTCCTAAGTCTAAGCCTCATCTCAGCAGCATAAGATTCAGATAATCTCTCACTGCAAATCTGCACTTGATCCTCTTGTTTCTTTTCCTCAACCAAGGAAGAAGATGAAGATGATGAAGATGATGAAGATGAAGTACATGGTACTTTTCTAACCTTTTCTCCTTCATCTTCTTCATCATCATAATCTTGAGACTCATCCACAGGCAAAAGTGGCATGGATTTAGGGTTAGACCATGTGTAAAAGTTTGATGATCTTCTACTGGACCACTTTGATGCAATCACAACCCTTCTTCTCTTATTGAAAGAACTCTCTTGCTTTTGCAATTCCTTCAAGTTATTCACTTGGGATAGATCTGTGAATGACTTTGATTTCCCATCAAAATGGCTTGATAATCCTCTCCTATAAAAACCAAACTCCAAAATCAAAATCAAGATCAAAATAAACAAACATACAAAAGCAAATGAAAAATTATGTTTTGACCAAAACCCATTAATTTAAACACAAAAAAGAATAAAAATTTACCAACTTAGAATAAAAAAGGATCTAAAACAAGATAATAACACAGAGAGAGAGAGAGAGAGAAAAAAGAGAAAGGAACTAACTTGATGGGAAGAGAGTATTCCAATGAATCTAAAGAACCCAACCCAGTTTTTTTCTTGAACTCACTCTGCACCTCATCATCATCGTCTCCACTATCATCCGGTGTTCCAATCGACGATGAGTTCTCCGACTCCGATGAACCGCCGGCGAAAAACTTCGATGGACCGTTGATCTGGAAGCCGGAAACATCCTCAACCGGGTTCAAAAACATGCGTCTCTCTGTCTGGGTGGAAGCCACCAAAAAGTCCATTGTTATTGTTTTTGTTATCTGCAAAATATTATTGGGAAAAATATGAAAGAGTGAAACGGTGGGTGAGTTTTATTTATCCTTGTCCTCTTTTACGTCCTCTCTTCCTTTTGGGTTTCCAAGTAATGGGTCTATTTGTCATCAATCTGAAGATAAAGTGTTGGGTTGAAATGGAACAAACTCAGATAGTGATGAAAGGTTCAGAATTTGGAAGAAGAGAACATGTAAAGTATGAACAACACTTTTTATCTTATGATCTATTGTTGTTGTAAACTTCTTTTCCTATTCAAAGATGGAAGAGGAATAAAAGGTGGAAAGAGAGAGAGAGAGAGAAAAGTTGAAGTGGGTTTGGAAGTATGAGATTTTATATATAAAATAATTAAAAAAAATTGGGGAGGGTAGACATAAAAAAATAAAAAAAAATTTCTTTTGTGTGTTCATGTTAAAAAATAGAAACATATTTTTATTAGACCTATGGTAATTGGGAGTTTGTTTGAATAAGTATATGTAAAAAGTATCTATTTGAACATTGATATTTGTATATTATCCAAAATTTCTCTCCTATTGAATGATCCAGTATTATAATCAATGTGAGGAGACGAATGATTTTTCTTAAGTTTTCATTTCTTTAATTTTAAAATAGATTAAATTTTGATTCTTAAACTTTTTTAGATATCATATATCAAAATTATTAAACTCTCTAATATGAGAGAATCTCCGTCCCTTTTTATAATATCATATGAGAGTAAGTAATTCTCTCATGCCCTAGAAGGAAGCACTTAAATAATAGATGGAAAACCAATATATTTTTGGATACTATCAATATATATTCTCGCTTTTTAATTAAAGAATTAACTTCTTTCAAAGTATAAGTGTATATTCTAACAAATATCGTTTACAGAAATTAAACTTTTAAACATTTAATTGTTTGAGGATATAGGAGAATCTTACATTACTATATTGACGATTTTTTGATAGATGGAAAAAATAATATGAAATACACTTTTAATATTTAGATAAAATGAGATAACTCAAGAAAGTGATGTATCATTTTACTCCAACTCTAATAACTTATTTTTTTTATAAAAAAAATAGACCCTAATGTATTATTCTTACCATTTTTTCTTTATCTACTACTCACATTTTTTTAATTCCTTAAATATGCAACATGAATAAAAAGGAAGAAGGAAAAATGATCTAATAGTGATGCTGATAATTTAAGGTGTTTTATGTTATCAATATGTCATTGTTCTTTTATGTGGAACTCGGTTGTAAACTGGATGATCTGGGTTTGATTGAATAAGCTGGTGGTGAAGAAGTGGAGTTGACCCTAATTGTTACTATAGACCTATTGGGGAGGTATCTGAAAAGGTTTTCCGACGCTCAAATTAGTAAGTGCTTAGAGAGATAGAGAAGTAGAGTATAAGTAGAGAAAAGTGGTCAGCAAATAGACATATTAAAAATAAAACACTAGAATAATGCAGTTGACGTGTAGGCTACTCATTGATCAGATTGGGCAGTCGGTGGTGGCGCACAAGCTCTCCACGTGTTAGACCCAATGTGGCGTTGATTTGGGCCTTGAAGACAGACTTGTAGGCCGAATCAGATGTTCTTGGCCTAACTCAGAAATGTGGGGTATCCTAAAATAACTGGGTTGTCATGCGACACCTTACTCTAGTCAGATTGGAGTAGCCCGACATGATGATAAAAAAAAACAATGTATCTGGTTTATTCGGGTAGGACAATCATCTCTATCGGTACATTACTTTTAATTAAAAATCATCATTATCATTACATAAATTATAAATAATATAATGTACTAATATTAAAAAAAATTGGTCACATACTATTTAGCTTATTTTTCTATTGGGTGTAAGCTGTATATTTTATTTGACTGAAATTGCTATTAATTTATCTACTTCAAAATTGTAAACAGTATGCATCCACGCAAATATTTAATTTATTGAATACAAAATAAAAATCATCATAAGCAACTGATTTTTTATCTCACCAGTAAAATGACATTATGAGTTTTTATCTATTTCTTACTGTTTTTTTAATAAAGAAAAAGTAATTTCAGTTCATATATATATATAGGATCAAATGATGTTGAAAATATGTTTTCTCTGAGTGATAATAAAAAGGGGGCTTTATTTGTTTGACAAGTTTCAGATGACGTGTCAGGGAGCAGAAAAAGTTGATGTACCTTGTTTAATGTATCATCACGGATTCATCATTTATGCCTCTCATACTTATCCTTATGTTTCCTATTATTATATCACACCAACACCATGCCTCCGAATCCTATCAATTATCATATCACAACAATCATTTTTCTTTAATATTGTTTTAGATTTAATACGTGTACATTGATATCGTAAGTGCTTTTTATATTGTCAGCAAATCTCCACATTCATATGTTAGTTATTATTAACTTTTAAACAAAATTATTATAAATCAATAGTATATGATATGCCGATAGTGTAAAAAATTTACAGTAACAATGCATAGATTTTAAACTCTAATATTTTTAGTTGCATAAAATAATGTTGTTGATAGTTTAATTTTTTCAACATCTCACCATACCATAGTGAATAGACAAACACTAATCTCTTTTAAGATATTGTCTCATCTTATTCTAATTATAATCATTAAACTTTTTAAAACTAATTTAACCCTATCAACAAAAATGTATGAATATAATATATTTGTATGTATTTATCTAAAAAATGTGTTAGTGTAATCTCTTTTATCCTTAACATTATTCTTGGAAAATTCAACATCTCTATATACTTAAGGTCACCTTTGGGTTTTTCTTTCATGACATATATGCCCTGGGAATAAAAAAAATTGGATTGAGATAAAGTTGCAATAAAAAGAATAATTTTTCAGATTGAGATCCACACAGTTGTGAAAAAAGAGAGTAAATTTTATGAGTTGTTTAGTAAAAGTAATAGAAAGAAATGAAATTTTTTCATATGAGACAATTAATTAGATCAAAAAATAAGGAGAAGTAATTGTGTATATATTCACTACCTATCACACTTTCTCCTTATTTTTGCTAATAAAATATTAGTTGGTAGGTCCTATATTTTTTTATTTCTTACTTTTTTCTCTTCTACCAAACCACATAAATAAACACTTTCTCCTATAACTCTCTTTTTTTTTCGGATTTTAGCCCATAATCCTTGTTTTTTTAGGTTGATGAAAATAAAAGAAAAAGAGCAACATTAACACCTTAGAAAAGGAATCTACATACTATGCACAAATCCTTGTACTCATGTGAAAGGACCAATGACCCAACGAAACGAAGTAGATTTTTCTCTTTTTGAAATAGACCTAGCCATCTATTTAACAAATATTGCATAGTTTAATTTTAATCAATCATCAATTGTACAAACACACTGTAGCTACATATTTGGTAAATAAAATATTGAAAGCTCGACAAAACTAATGCAATATATTCTTAATGATTGATCCAACAAATCAAACAATTACAAAATAAAAATTCATTTTCATTGATCACTAAATCATATAATACAACATGTAATTTGTAACAAAACTATTTATTATCCTAACTTTATCTTAGACACATATTTTAATTTTTTTTTACTAATAACTATCGGGACGACTGAAGTAATTTTATAATATGAAAGGTTTACACATTGTTTAATTAGTTTACTTGTAGAATAGTCACTCAAATCATATTTGTTAAATAAATATCCATATTGTTTCACCTAATTAGTTTGAGTTCACTAGTTCTGGTTTCAATTAATGAATATTTATTTATAAAAATATCATTAAAAATGATCCTAACTGTACAACTACAACAAGTTCAATTTCTTAATGATTAAGCAGGAGAATATTCTAGAAAAAATGAAATTTTGCTAACAACTACCCTTAGGGCACTATTTAAAGAACTTAAAATTTAAAGACAATCCTAATAACTTAATATATTGTCCTTTAATACATTAAATATACCACTTTCCTATATAATTTTTGTATTTTTTTATCCTTAACCATCACTCTTAGCCAAACCTAAATTAATGTAATCTTTGTTAAAATCTCAACTTGATCCCAACCATAATTGAGGCATGATAATGAAAACTAAAAAGCAATTGCCAAGATATATATCACTACTACGATCCATATATTAAATATGAATTTTGTAATTGTTAATGTTCCTAAAGTTGGTAAAAGTATCCCATTATTAATCTTTGTGGGCATGTGTGTGGAGACGTGAGAAATAAAGAAAGATTAAAAAAAAGCATTAAGTGTTTAGTTTAATTAATCCATTAAGACGTGGAGACCATGTGGTACAAAGTCTTCATAGAGAAAAAGAAAGTGTCTAAAAATATCATAGGTTGATTTTGGTGGACTTTGCATTATTGGCAGACAGATATTCTAAAATAAGAGAATTATATAATAAAATATAATAACCATTATCTTCATTAATGGAAAAGCAAATATATATTTTTCATTTTGTTTTTTATAGCAAAAGTATAATTTTATTATAATCAAAATGATAAATATATTATCGAAAGTTATATTTTTATTTATTTCTAAAGTATTTATTTCTTCATTAATAGAGAATATCCTAACTTAATAAAATGATAACAAATATTATGATGTTATCATTATTGGTTGGATGAAATTAGGTCAATAACAATGTGAAAATGAGTTAGTGGCTTCTCCTAGCACTTATATATATATATATGAAATTGTAGGGCTACCTTATCTCTTTGGATAGAGTAATTTAATCAATCAGGCATCATATTTGGTGGAGGAGTCAACAATCAAATAATATCATTCCTTGGATTAAGAAAGCAACTACTAAAATCAATTTTTTTAGTATAATATATATAAAATATAAAGTTAGACGATTGATTCATCATTCATTATTTATATACATATAACTAAAATTATTTATTTTTAGTATAATATATCTAAATATAAACTCACGTGATTAATATATCATTATTATTTATATATTTAGAGTTTAATATTATGCAGTGTGAAATTTTTATAGGATGATTAACATGTTTGTAATGGGTAGTATAAAAAATCTTGTAGTGTAGTACATATATCAAACTCTAAGTTTTAGTTAGGAGTTGATGTAATTAACCCATCTCAAATGATAGAATAGTCGATATCTTTTTACTAATTAGAAAAACGAGGATAACTTTTTAACAAAAAGTATAATAATATTACACATGACTTTACTCATTATACACATATTCTCATATTCAATATAATTACTCTATAATAAATGAACAAAAATTGCCAGAAAAAAACTCTGCCTTTTATGTTAAAATTGGTTTCAAGTTTACATTTCCTCCATAATTAACGGATAAGTTATACAACTTCTTTTATGTTTTATGTGTATTTGTTGATAACCAAACCATAATAATAACTAACTTCCAAATATTTTATTTATTACCGTAATATTAATTTGGGGCAGTTGATTTTACATTTTGAAAATATTTTTTAGGATGGAGGCAGTCCTTAATATACTAAGATGTTTTAGATTTATTTTTTAATAAATTTTTCATTTAAGATGTTCCACAAATACAAGTAGTTCTATGTACTACTTATGATTTAAGATGTTCAATAAGAAATAACATCAGTATGTGTTACAACAAATACCAATAATGTGTTAGTCTAATAATATAAAACATTATTAAATTTATATGATCCAAACAAAGATGTTATAATTTTGTGCTTTCTAAATTACAAAAACATATTCGATCCCTCTACCCCACTTAAATTATTCAAACTAATTTTTAAGTACATAATAGTTCATCCCAATTTTTGTTTAGTATTCCATTCCTGCACTTTTTAGTTTGAACATATAGCATACTATCCATATTGAAAGTTAGTATTAAATTTAGAGTGCGTTCGACTTTATTTATTTTGAGTTAGAAATTATTTAGAATAAATAATTTAATGAGATAACTATTCAATAATATTTTTATCCAAACATGTACTAGCTCAACCTATTAAAGTAGCATAATACATCTATTAGACTCTTGTTTTTTTCCCTTTCAAGACGAAATCATGCGCTGGTTAACTAAAAATAAAATAATATTACTAGATTAGGATCCTATGTTATTGCACATGGAATCTGCATTTTTATAGAGTAACTAGGTCTAGAACAATCGTCTATATTTATATTCAGATTATCATTTTGTGGGATTATTATCCAAACATATACATGGTTACATTGTTATTAAATGATTTATATTCATTTTTAATTATTATTAACTTTTAGATAAAAATAATATAAATAAGCAGTGAATAATGAATTGATTATATATAAATTTTTACATTATTAATACTAGGTAGGGTGATTTTATGTGATTCAATATTTCATTATTATAGCCTTGCGTTAGCTGACATTTTATGTCACCGTATCTAAGGAAGTGACTTAAACTTATCCATATCTGATCTGATTTTATCACATCTGAAATGCTTAGTTCTGACATTTTCCAAACCCAAACATTATTCAAATAAAAGTATAGTATATATCGGTGGTCCCATCCATATAATTCATGAATCATCAATTAGAGTTAAATTGAATATGAAAAATAACAATAAAACCAATTAATAATGTAGATGTATATGAATGGTTCTTATTTAAGAAAACCAACTAGAGAGTTCTATTGTTAGATGGGTATGAGAAAAGTGAAGAGTTACAAATGAGACACCACGTCTTGAACCAAAAACTTAAGGCTTTAGTTACTTGGGTCTTTCCTTCTTATAAACTCTTTCATTCCTCCCCACATATCAAATGTGAGACTTCACACTTAAATAAACCCAACATAAAGTTTATTTGATAATTGAATCTCCTGAAGAAAGAAGGGTAAATGAAGGTTTTCAAAAGTATATTTTATAGCTCCCAAGCTTTTCATTTTTAAAAAAGTTTCCCTCCAAAATCTAACCTTAAGACTTTTGTTGTAGACCAAATGTCACAAAAAAACAAAGAAACTCCTTTGAAGGTTGCACGCTACAATCAAAAGGAAATGAAACAAAAACCAAAAAATATGGGATGCATATACCTAACAACAACGTGGTTATGATCTTTATCACCTGAAATAAAAGAATATGAGTATCATTATATTTTATTTTTTCTTTAATTTTCTATATCTTTTTTCCCAGTACAAGAGATGATTCTGACTCATCTTGCAACAAAGCAAGAACGAGTTATTATGTTAAGTTATTTAATCAACAAGCAATCTTCACAAGACATATATCACTTGTTATAGGGTTAGAGGATTTGAACATTACATTTTTTGGGAGAACAATCTGAACACAAAATTGAGAACAATCTGAATGCAAAATAGGCCTGGGATATTTGAACTCTTTGTAAGGCCCGTGACAAACTTCGAGAGCCCACATTACATACTTGTAAACAGCCTCATTTGTAATATTATCTTTGCATGTGGATAAATTGTATTTTCTTGTATTTGTATTTTGTTTATCGGAATAAAGTCTATCCTCGTATAAGGAGGTAATTTATTTTATCTGATTAGTAAAAGTATGACATATGTGTTGTTTTGTTTAGTTTTAAAAATATTTTTCTAGAAAATGAAAAAATATGACATGTGTCATAATTTTAGTAGTGGGAGGAGATAACTTATCTCTTTATACTATACGATATTTTATTCTCTTTGTTTATATAGTAATTATACTTTGCAGAAATACAAGGTATGCACAAATATTTGTTATCTCAAATATGTCTTGTCAATTAAAAAATTTAAACATTTATTATTTTTTGTTTTTATTTTAATATTATTAGTGTAGATATGATTTATGACAACAAATCTTTATTATACTCTTAAACTTTAGAAGTATGATTTCACCATTTTGAGCCTTTGATTAACAGATTTCATGTGAGCACTGAAAAAAACAGAAAAATTAACATTTTAGCATGCTAAGGAATGTATAAAGACACATTTTAAGGAAACCAACCATATCAATATGTATTGGAAAGTATATATTCGAATTTTTAAAAGTTTAAATGCATCAATCACTGCCCTTAGGTATAAAAATAAATAAAAATGGTTATTTGTTTTACTTTATAGCAAAATAAATTTATGAATATAAAGAAACCAACCTATAATGAAATTAACGAAGTTCTGAAAATTGAAGAGTTGTGAGAATGAGATGTCAATTTTAATATTCAAATAATTTTCCACCATAACATGATTTGGATAGAAACAAATGAAAAAGTTGTTGATAGTACTGTTTCATAAATGGTCTAAATAACCATTGACTTTTAAAGTCTACCTTGTTATCAACAAATAAATGTGTTTTGAAAATTGTTCAAATTAAATATTGACCGTTGAAGAACGCTGTGCAAGGTCACAATTGAATTCATAGTCAAATTATCAAAGATCTAGGGAAAGAATTAATGAGTGGGTTTCAATAAAATTAATAACCAGTTATTGGTGACATAACTGATATCTATACTATTAATAAAGGGAAAATACAAAATAACCATCTATCATGGTGTAATTTGTGTTTTCCTATTTTGCCCTCAATATCTTTTTATTTCTACCAAAAACCATATAATATTATTTTCTTATTTTATCCTTATTATCTTCTTATTTTAAAAGTGTATTTAAAAAATTGAATATTATACCAATTGAATAAATTCAACCGTAAATTTAGCGCAAAAAATTATATTTGAATTTATAAAATACAAACTATACATTACAAACGATAGGAAAGTGGGTTGACAGGCACGACAGTGCATGTCAACACGCTAGTTATGATAATTGGAAAAGAATAATCTTCAAAACGTTTTTGAGAGAGAAAATATAATTTTTAATTTTAAGGATAAAAATATTTTATTATATTATATTTAAATAATAAAAATGTCATGTTATATTATTTTTTTATGAACTTCTGGAGAGAATCCTAACTCGTGATATTACTACATATGTTTGTTAATTTGTTAGCAATAGGTTGAGAAAATGGTGCAAAGAGAATAGGCATGAGATTGACCAAAGTGCATTTTGAATTTGTGACACGTTCGTTTGTATACTTTGGATGCACGTTTTGGTCATCTTTATTTTGTGGAATAATAAGTTGAGGTAGGAACAAGCATTGTCAACCACTCTTGAAAATGAACTAATAGCTGACTTTTTACCTAATATTTGTGTGTTAAGTGCTTGAAGGGCAGAAATATGATAAATATAGCAACTTGACTACAATTTTATATAACTAGTGGTTCACCAAAAATAAAGAATAATGTATATATTGCAATGTGTTATGTGAATAATGTATATTGAATTTAGAACTCGATGTATTTGGATGAATTTGGGTTATCATTCGAGTAGTCCGACTTCATTGTGATCTCTCATATTTTAAAAAAAATACTTTTTCTTCTTACAACCATATAAAAACAATAACTTTTTTGAATTAAATTGTTAACCTTTTATGCTATAGTTAGACTCTCTTTAGTTAGTTTCACACGGATTAAGAGATATGATAATATCTTTAAATTTGTTAACAATTATATCATATTTCCAAAACTGCCATTGATTAATTAAACTAAAGTCATTTCACTTCACACTTAAATTGTTTAGGTGAATAAGAGTATTTTGATAATAAATTCATTTATTTGTTTGAAAAGATCATATAAACTGGACCAATCTAAAACCTGCAAAACAAATCTTATAAAAATGATGGGAAGTAATATTTATTTTGGAATATATATTGTAAAATATACTTTAGTTTTAATTTTCTACTTTAATTATATGCTTTATAATACTCAAATAGTTCAAAACTTTCTATTTATATTTTTTTACAGAGCGTATTCATTCACACTCATTTTAAGTTACACTAGTTACATTCAATCTGAGTCATTTCTGACATCCAACATACCAAATGGATGAGAGAAAAAAAATCTTAAATAACTTTTAAGTTTCACTCATTTGGTCCGTTAGATCTCAGAAAACGAATGAATAAGATTGAGTGTTACTGATGTAACTTAAAATGGTGTAAATAGATCCTTACTTTTTTTGATATGCTTTAACCTAGTTTAGTCTTAAATATTATCATATCATTATAGAATTTAGATCTAACTTGAAAGGACACACATCCACACATTTTGAAAATGATTAATTCATTACTCAAAATATGTGAATACTCTTGGTATAACCAAAAAAATATCAACATAGAACTTAAATCTAACCTCACATCATAATGGCACTCAAGATAGATAAATAAACACGTTGTAGCCAAATAACCCTTTACAAAAATTGATATAAGTCGAATACAAATACATGAGTGAAAGGACAGAACACTATCATACAGCAACAACAAAAGTCCATGTAAATATTAGGTGAATGCTATAATTAGAGGAAACCATTTCTTCAAATGAAACGACCATTGAATCACAATTAGATGAAACCATCAACTATATAAAAACATTAGGTTAATGCTATAAATTATTATGAAAACTAACATTAGATATATTTTGCTACATATAAATTATACAAAGTTAATTATTTATGCCATGACTTGGAATCCAATATAGAGTAGAGGTATCATTCCATTTCCCCATTACAAAGCATCTTTTTAATTAGATCAAGACTCTTCCCATTTTTTAAGCAAGTGCTGATTGAGTCATTGAGTGACCCTCCCTTGGATTCCACCTTCCTTCTAAATTATAAAATACCCCACAAACTTTGACAATCAAACATCATCCCAATTCCTCAACCCCCTTTAATATAAAATAGTAGCAATAAAAAATAATAAATCATAAAATAACATAGAAGACTTTTTAGTGGGATGAGCATTGAGGTTTAAGATTTCAATTTTCAAACTATATTTTAATATAATAATAATCTTTTCAACCAGATCAAATTTACAATACAACCCCTCCTCAATATTCCAATTTAATATTTAATTAGTTCCACTTAAAAAAAAACCCCTGCGACTTTTTCCCCCAACCTCTACGTTGACTCGAATATCAAACCCATTCCCCCAGCAATATTCTCCTGCATCGCGGCTTGAATCACGTGACGGTGCTCCCCCTCGTAAGTAACAATCAGCATCGCTGGATCGTCTGTGGCACGCTCCACGTGTTTCCTCGCTGGGCACCCTCTTACTGTACTACACTTGTAATAGCCCCTAGATCAAAAACAAAATCAACATCAGCTAACATGCCTAAATATTCGATTTCACGACTATGTTGTGAGGGACAGTCACATAATCCAAAAAAGATTATTCCGTATAAAGGGACAACCACACAATCCGAAAACTCACCGTGGATATGGTGAACCTTTGATCGGTTTCTGACCGTACTTCCTCCATGAATACTCGTCTGGTGGAATATCAGCTATCTTTGAACTAATCGCGGGAACTCTAACTGTCTTCTTCACTCGATTCTTCCTGAAAATTAAAAAAATATAAATTAATTTAGTTTTCTAATTTAAAGAGTTTAAAAATATAAAATTGAATTAACGTATGATACGCTGGTTTTGCTAACATGTGCCAATGTGCGAAGGTTAATAGTCAAAAAGGTAAAGTAACGACAAAGTAAGGTGGGTTCAATTTTGGGAAATTCCGTTTTCTTAGGATTTTTGTTTAAGAAATTTTGTAGAAAAAGCGATTATTAACAAGAACCCTATGTAGTCACGATCACGCGTGCTGTTAACATTTAATGCCTTTAACTGCACCACTACCGAAATCGTTGACTTTAACAGAAATTGACTCGCTCAACTCGACCGAGTTATACTAACCGAGTCACTTTTTTCGAACTCGTAACCTTGACGGAAACATTGAAGAGAAATTATACGGTGCGATGCACATACCTTTTCTTTATGCAGTGGCACTTGCTACCGGACCCGGAGATGTTGCCGGAGTGTTCGATGTGGTCATGGCACCTCTTCTTGAACGGCGCAGACGACAGCGGAGGCTTGACGCCGGAGACAGAAGGCACCGCCGGAGTCAAGAAAATCGACGATCCTTGCTTACCGTTGGAGACACTTCCGTCTCCGGTGATAGCCGAGGACATAAAAGACGATGTTGATGAAACGCTGAAGGTTGCAGTATCCTTAGAAAATTCAAGCTCCATAGACTTAGCGTTAGAGGTAAAGAAGTTATTAGGCTTGGTAAAATCAAGAGTCAAACTCTGTGATTGCGTTGGAACGAAGGTGACCGGCGCGTGATGAACCACGACCTGGTTCGGCTGCGGTGGCGGTGGTGGAGGAAGAGTGGGAGAGGTGGAGGTGAGAGGAGCACGGCGGAAACGCGCGTGGCCGGTGCGGTTGAGTGATGAAATAAGATTCTTGAATTTTGAAACAGTGAGATCGGTTTGAAGATGAGAGGGTTGATGAGATAAGAGATTGATGAGATTTTTTATTCCCTTAATGCCCTCAGAAGCAGCTTCTTCAATTGCTTTCTGTTCTTCTAGTTTTGGGAACCCCATTAGCTCCACCGCCATTAGTTTTGAAGGGTAAGATGGGAATAAAGGGTGAGAGTCAAAATGACATGGGAAGAAGAAGAAGGTGAAGAAATGGGTTGTGGATGAGAGTTATAACTTATAAGGGGTTGGGGTGACCGGATGACCGGGTAACACAAAAGGTTAGGTCAAAATGGGGTTTTCTTTTTTAATTTTTATTTCCCATAAATGGAGGGATGACATAAATATTTCATGTTTTTTTGGGCCAGAGCTCATAAGTTAAGTTTGTGAACTAGATGTATACTTGATGGAACTCTATGTGTTTATCTACTTCACTTGATTGTCTAATTAAGGATAGATAGTGTATTAGGGCCAGGGATTGCAACAGACACATGTGAATGCGGGTAATACTTTCTCGTTCTCAAATTCGTAATATTTATGGATATCTATTGTGGATATTTTCACATATATTCACGGGTCGGGTATATTAGCTAATTTATAACACATTGACATTTTTTTATAGAGAAATGTTAATATATTGTTATTTATTACGAGTGAGACTCGAATCTTTAACTTTACTTTATTCCTTAAATTTTTCTTCTTAACGATAAGACTGCTTTATGGCTTCTCAAATGAGCTTAGATTACATAATAAAATAGATAAGGCTTAAAATAAAATAAAAAATATTTTTTTTTGGGTAATATGAAGGATATTCATTTACCTTTTTTAAAGAATTTATCAATTTATTTGATTTAAGTTGAGGTTTTGGACAATCATTTATATAATTATATGTATTATCAACTCTAACAAGTCATTGGAACAAAACATTTTTGAGGATATGACATTTTTTTACTTTTAAGATTAAAAATATTTTCTCACTTTAAAAATAATATTAATGTCATTGCATTTTGCTTTTTCTTTAGTCTTTCAAATTACTCCTCTCATCATTACACTAAAAGGATCCTCACCCATTTTATATTATATTATTAAGCATATGAGGTGGACTAACTTGATCTTGAAAGAGTCAGTGCAGTAAAATCATAATAAAGTCCTACTTTATATATTCAGTTATTGTTTTTCATCATGTATTGAATGGCTATTTAAGCCAATGTTGCAGTCAATAAAATCAAGTCATTCAATCCAATTGTTTTGCTCTTGCTTTTACTTTCAGTTTCTATAAAGGTTCTCAACAATTTGGTATCAGAGCTCCTACTGGGGCCTGATCTATCAAAGCAGCAGTCTTTGATACTTTTGCAGCAGCAAAAAAAAATGATGACTAAAGAAGGAAGTTTTGTACAACCCGCAATTCCACGTTTTGATGGTCATTATGATCACTGGAGCATGCTAATGGAAAATTTCCTCAGAGCGAAGGAATATTGGGAACTGATCGAGCCTGGCTATGTTGAGCCAGCAAGTGGAATGGTACTGACAGAAGCACAACGAAAGAAGAATGATGAGATGAAGTTGATGGATCTCAAAACAAAGAACTATCTCTTTCAGGCGATTGATCGAACTGTGTTGGACACCATCCTTAAGAAGGATACTTCCAAAGAGATATGGGATGCTATGAAGAAAAAGTTTGAAGGAAATGCAAGGGTCAAAAGGTCTCATCTTCAAGCTCTCCGTAGAGAATTTGAAACTCTTGAGATGAGATCCGGTGAAGGTGTAACAAAATACTTCTCTAGGGTCATGACAGTGGCTAATAAAATGCAAATTTATGGAGAGGATATGTCAGACGTTAAAGTGGTTGAAAAGATTCTACGCTCTTTAACTGAGAAGTTTAACTATGTTGTTTGTTCCATTGAAGAGTCAAAAGACATTGATGCACTTTCTATTGATGAGTTACAAAGCTCATTGATAGTACATGAACAAAAATTCCAAAGACGCAGCGGTGAGGAACAAGCCTTGAAAGTGACATATGAAGGGGGAAGAGGTCGTGGTTGAGCTGCTTATAGAGGAAGAGGCAGAGGTAGAGGTCGAACAGATTTTAACAAAGCAACCATAGAGTGTTACCAATGTCATCAACTTGGCCATTTTCGTTATGAATGTCCTCGCAACAACGAAGCTAATTATGCAGAATTTGATGGAGAATCAGAAATGCTTTTGATGTCTTATGTGGAGTTGTATGAAGGTAAAAGAGAAGATGCATGGTTCCTTGATTCAGGATGTTCTAATCATATGTGTGGAGATCAAACTATGTTCAATGAACTTGATGAAAAATTCCGACATTCTGTAAAATTGGGAAACAACACTAAGATGAATGTGATGGGGAAAGGAAGTGTGAAGTTGCTGCTAAATGGAATGAATCTCACTGTTACTGAAGTATACTATATTCCAGAACTGAAAAATAATCTCTTAAGCATAGGACAGTTGCAAGAAAAGGATTTGACAATTTTGATCAAGGGGGAAGTTGTAAGATATTTCATCCAGAGAATGGTCTCATTATTCAAACCAACATGAGTGCCAATAGGATGTTTATTTTGCTGCCCCAAACTCAAGCATCTTCACAAGCACAATTTGATCAGTGCTTTCACACAAAAGCTCAAGAATTGTCTCAACTCTGGCATCGAAGGTATGGACATTTAAGTTACAAAGGCTTGAAAACATTGCTGTACAAGAACATGGTTCGTGGATTTCCTCAACTCTCTATCTCCACTCTGGCATGCACTGATTGCATCAACGGAAAGCAACATCGTGATTCTATTCCAAGGAAGAGTAATTGGAGAGCAACTCAGAAGTTAGAACTCATTCATTCAGATATTTGTGGTCCTATCAGCCCCATCTCTAACAGCAACAAAAGGTACATCCTGTTATTTATTGATGATTACACTAGAAAAGCATGGGTGTATTTTTTGGTAGAGAAGTCAGAGGCATTAAATTCTTTCAAATGCTTCAAAATCATGGTTGAGAAGGAAGTTGAGATGTCTATTAAGTGTCTACGCACTGATAGAGGAGGTGAATTTAATTCAAATGAGTTCAATGATTTTTGCAAACAAAGTGGGATTAAAAGGCAATTAACAACTGCTTATACTCCACAACAGAATGGCGTTGCCGAGAGGAAAAACAGAACTGTTATGAACATGGTTCGTTCCATGCTATCCGATAAAAATATCCCCAAAACCTTCTGGCCAGAGGCAGTGAACTGGACTGTTTATGTCCTAAACAGATGTCCTACATTGGCAATTAAAGATGCAACACTAGAGGAGGCTTGGAGTGGAGTAAAACCCTCAGTTGATCACTTTCGGGTCTTTGGGTGCATAGCACACGCTCATGTTCCAGAAGCAAGGAGGGCTAAAATTGACAATAGAAGTATTACCTGTGTTTTATTTGGAGTCAGTGAAGAATCAAAAGGATATAGGTTGTTTGATCCAGTTGCTAAGAAAGTTGTTGTGAGTAGAGATGTTATCTTTGAGGAGGAAAAGAAATGGGATTGGAATGAAAAACAAACAATGCTAGAATGGGACAGTATTGAGAATGAAGAAATGGCAAGTGAAAATGAAGAAAATGTTGATAAGGAGATTGGGGGAGTTGGAGAAATAAGGGATGATTATAGTGATGGTGAAGAGAGAGTGAGGCGACCTCCTGCATGGATGAATGATTATGTTAGTGGTGAAGGTTTGTCTGATGATGAAGCTGACTTGGCTTTAATGGTCTCAACTGATCCATTATATTTTGAAGAAGCCGAGAAGAATAAAAATTGGAAATTGGCCATGGATAATGAAATCAAATCCATTGAAAAGAACCATACATGGACACTCACTGAACCACCTGTTGGGGCCAAAATGATTGGAGTAAAATGGGTTTATAAAACCAAATACAATGAGCATGGAGAAATTGACAAGTACAAGGCTCGTTTGGTTGCTAAAGGGTATTCTCAAAAGCATGGAGTGGACTACACAGAAGTTTATGCACCGGTGGCAAGAATGGATACAGTGAGAATGATTATTGCTCTAGCAGCATATAATAGTTGGCAGATTTTTCAGTTGGATGTCAAGTCAGCTTTCCTCCATGGTGAGTTGAGTGAAGATGTTTATGTGGAACAACCAAAAGGATATGAAAAAGAGGGCAGTAAACATCTTGTTTACAAGTTACACAAAGCTTTGTATGGATTAAAACAAGCACCACGAGCTTGGTTTAGTCGAATCGAAGCACATTTCATTGGTGAAGGATTTCAGAGGTGTGATAGTGAGCAGACATTATTCACAAAGAGAAGCAAAGAAGGAAAAATTATAATTGTAAGTGTTTATGTTGATGATTTAATTTTTACTGGAAATTGTGAAGTGATGATGTCTGAATTTAAAAGCTCTATGATAAGAGAATTTGATATGTCAGACTTGGGTAAGATGAGGTTTTTTCTTGGGATAGAGGTTTTGCAAAAGCCTGATGGTATACACATATATCAAAGGAAATATGCATTAGAAGTTTTGCAAAGGTTTGGTATGATGGATAGCAACTCAGTGAGCAGTCCAATAGTTCCAGGATTTAAAATAAATAGAGATGGAGATGGAATAGCTATTGATGAAACATACTACAAGCAGCTAGTGGGAAGTTTAATGTACCTCACTGCCACAAGACCTGACATCATGTTCGTTACTTGTCTCATAAGTAGATATATGGCCAAACCAATGCAGATTCATTTACAATTGGCTAAGAGAGTACTTCGATATTTAAAGGGAACTTTAAATTATGGTATTCATTATAAGAAAGGAGGAGATGGTAAGCTATTAGCATTTACAGATAGCGACTATGCTGGAGATGTGGATGACAGGAAGAGTACATCTGGTTATGTGTTTTTAATGAGTTCAGGGGTTGTCTCATGGTGTTCAAAAAACAACCTATTGTGACTTTAACAACAACAGAAGCTGAGTTTGTAGCTGCTGCAATGTGTACTTGTCAAAGAATCTGGATGAAGAGAATTTTAGAGATGTTGGGACATTCTCATGGAGATGGTATAACTATAATGTGTGACAATAGTTCAACCATTAGATTGTCTAAAAATCCTGTTATGCATGGTCGCAGCAAGCATATTGATGTGAGGTTTCATTTCTTAAGGAATCTTACTAAGGAGGGTACAAATGAACTGGTTCAAAGATCAAGTTGCGGACATAATGACCAAACCATTGAAGCTTGAAGTTTTTCAGAAGCTGAGAAAGATGCTGGGAGTATGTGAAATTTCTGACATAAACTAATTGCTACATAGCATTTAGTTTAAGGGAGGGAATGAAAGAGTCAGTGCAGTAAAATCATAATAAAGTCTTACTTTATAGGACAGACTTAGTCTTTAGTTGTATTCTGTTTTCCCTAATTTTTGTTACCACTTAGCACCATTAGCCTTTAATTTAGCATAGTTGATTGTATTAAGTTATTGTTTTTCATCATGTATTGAATGGCTATTTAAGCCAATGTTGCAGTCAACAAAATTAAGTCATTCAGTCCAATTGTTTTGCTCTTGCTTTTACTTTCAGTTTCTATAAAGGTTCTCAACAGATCTTGTACCAAATTTCAAATTCTAGTAAAACTCAATCTATCTCCGAATTTCCATTTTTAAGTTTGTGGTATAAGTATTATTTTTTTTTAAATGGATATTTTAATGTTAATTTTTATGTTCAAAACGACCATTGAAATAGGTTTTCAATAGTTTTAATTTATGACTTAAAACCAATATTTGAACTTTAAAACACCATATTACAAGAATTTTGGTTATTTGTCGATCGTGTTGTGATGATAAACCTATAACTCGATAGATCTAAAAAAAATAGATGATGAATCAGAGGTTTTTAAATTTTAATTGACTTGTTCTCTCTTTCTGTTCTTGCTTTCATATTCAAATATACAATAAACGTACATATCCAATGTATCATCTTGTTGACTAGTCTTAAAAACTCGATAAAAACGTGAAAGGTCTTCCAAGCATTTATTTCTTAAAAAACTTCATATGAATATTCATTATCATTTTGTTTACTCATTCTCCCACGGTGGAGCACATCTGTTATCCCTATACTTTGTGTCACTATATGTGTCGTGGGTATATGATTGGTCAAAAAATATTTAGTAATTAAATTTTAACTTAAATATATTTTTTCTGACTAATTACGCACTCATAGCACAAAGTGTAAGACAACAAATGTGTATCCATCCTCGTGCCAATTATAACATTCCCCATCTTTTCATTCCTGGTTTTTGTTTTGAAAAATAAATAAATAATGAAAATATTGGAAAATAAGAAAATGAAAAACAATTTATAAATTTATCAAGACATATGTTTTATCTCCTCACACTTAATATAACGTTTATTGATAATTGAAAGGTTTGCATAATTTGCTTAAACCGTCTTGCGCAATATAACAAAATAACAAAAGTTGTTACTTTTTATTTCAATAGGTCCTTTTGAATTAAATTATGTTTTCAAATCAGCTATTAAGTTATTTATATTCTCGGGTGGGTCCCATAAGTTTTTCTTCATTACCTTTTAAGCTTATACATTATTTTTTATCTGTAAACTTTCACTAAAGTAATAGATTAATTCTGTAAATCCTTTCATTTAAAAATCAATTCTCAACTAGCCCCTTATTTGGTTGGATAAAAAAGAGAGTGAGAAAAAATATTGAGGTTATGTAAAGGACATATATGTATTTTATTTGTAGGTAACACTCCTCTAACTTTTATTTGAATATAATATATATGCACTATTTGTGATACAGGGTAATGGTAATCATGGTATCATCATTTGTGCTTGGTGCAAAATTAAAGGGAAATGAGATACCTAATGTTGAGAAGCTTGTTTCATATCTCAATTGTCTCATTTTCTATGTGCATTTTATTTATTTTTATATATGGTTATTCCACTTATTAACCTTTGAACTCTTACTCATAGGTCATAGTGTATTTTCTACATTGTCAATGAGGTAATGCTTCAATTTGGTTTAAAGTATAGTTCTGCCCCAAAAAATTTATTCATGCAATTTCATAGCATTTTCAAACATTGTCTTGGTAGGGCATCCAAATTTATATGAACACGATAATTAGATAAACTAATAGATTGAACTGGTATGTGTTTAGAAGAATATATTATCTCGGATATTAGATTAAGATGATATATGGTAAAAAATATCAAATAAATTTGATACTAGTATTTGTTGAACTCGTGATATTAATCTAAAGTGATTCAAATTATTAAGATATTAATTTGAGATTTTCATAATCCTAGAGAATAAAAAATTATCTAATGATGATATATGATAAATAAATAATAAAGCTCTTTATTCTCTACAATTCAGGAAATCTCAAAATAATATTGTTAACAATTTGAATCACTTTGGAGTAATATTATGAGATTAACATTCATTTATATTTCTTTATTTAAAGATTTAATGATAATTAAATATGAATAACAAATGACATAATGATAGTTATAAAACTATTACACTATTAAATCATACATTTTCTCTCTCTCATGAATACATATCATATTTAAAATTTAACATAAAATATGCAATATAATGGACAAATTATTTTCTCTTAATAATTTGAATTACTTTGGAGTAAATTTTAACAGCACATTAGAAAATTCAGGAAGTTATAGAAGTAAGGAGTTATGGAAATGAAAAAAGAGAGTAAAGAAAGGTGAGGAAAGTGGGGATCACATGGAGATTGGAAAACGAGTTATTTATTACTTTAATACATTAATTTTGAAACTATGTTTGACCAGACTTCATGTTTAACTTACTTTTATTGCAATTTTATATTTATTCATTGGCTACAAATCAGTATCGATAATAATGTACGGGTAATCAAACTGGTTATGGTACTGTTATAGTGGTATAATGGTTTAACTGATAGTTTATTAATTAAACTGCATACCGGCAAAATTATATATAAAAATATAATGTATTATTATTAATGTTGAAAAATCAATATTTTTTTCAATGTCATTAAAAAATTAATTCTAAATAAAAACTGACCGGTATGACCAGTACGGTTCAATTGAAAACCGACCGATATGACCAGTTTTGACCGCTTTTAACCAGTATGATTACATGATCAGTATAATTATTGTACGTATCGGTATTGAGACCGATTCATCGGTTTACAAATTGAACTAGATGGCACGAACCGGTTTTTATAACACTGCTACATTAATAATCACCACCGGCTGCAACCAGTACTACACCACCTAGGAGATAATTTTTCAGAGCCGTTGATTTCTTCTGTATAATCTGACGGCCATTCTTCACATCAAGAACTGACTTTAGTGCACTCAAAAAATTATGTTAAGTTACCATGGGGCAAGGGTTGAGTAAGGAGTTTGGATGAATTCAGGTAATGTATTATTTCGACCCACTCTCTTTTATCATTTTGAGATCTAGATGTGTTTGGATCTGTATAATATTTGTTGGATCTGTTACTCGTGGGTTTTTAGTTATCCAATTGATCCACAGTACTCAGAAATTTAAAAATATTTATAAAATAGCAAACAATTTATACAATTATTCACGTCTTTTTTATAGTCAATTGTGTATCAGACAATTAAAAGAAAAATAATAATTACAAAATATAATCAAAGTACAATTACATAATTTTAGTTTGTCACTTAAATATAAATCTTTAGCTAAAAAAATATAATTTCAAATAAGATAATACACCATACTAAATATGTAAGATTCCTTCATTAAAATATAATTACATCACAATTCTGAGTTAAGAAATATACCATAGTTATTTTTAGCTATGTTAATGTGTAGTATATATACATATACTTAGAAATTACTTGTGCTAACTACAATGTTGAGTAACTAATTTTTGGTTTAAAAACTAAAAAACACGCATTACAAAAATGTTAAAAAAATTGAGTAAATTACAATAATGTCACATTAATTTTAGTAAAATTATATAAAAACTAACTCTTTTTTCATCCCTACATAAATCACCAACAATTTAATTACATACATTATGATAACTACTTGTGTATGAGCGATAAGAGTAATCTTTAAAACAAACAAAAAATGTAATAATAAGTGTGTTCAGGTTATGATATATTGTAGAGACAAACTCAAATAATATAAGAGTCAATGACTCTTTATTATTGTTAGTTCGTTACAAATAATATAAGATTTATTTAAACAACATCTCATTTGAATTATCGATGCAATTTATAAGAACAAAAGTAATAAATAAACATTTACTCTTATATTATTTAAATTTATCTTCACAATATACCATATTTTGTTCAACTTAATTATATTCATCATTTTATTTTAAAAATTACATTTATCTCTCAAGAATACTCAATTTAATATATGTAGATTAATTTAAATGATTTATATAAGTACAAAAACAAAAAGATATTTTTTATAGTTTCATTAAAACTCACAATTATATGATAGTTGACCAATTTGGAGAACAAGTTGGCCATGGACTATTTCTATAATCACATTTTTCTAGTATTAGTTTTCTATTGGATTTGCATAAATAACCTTAAGATTAGTGGAGTTCAACTGTTCAAGGCATTCCAGGCTCTACCCTAAGGTATATAGGATGAGGATCTGATGTCCTCAACCATGTCCTCAACCATGTCATTGGTCAATCACAATGAAGTAAAATTGTTAAAGTTATAAATATTTAGTTATTTTAACTGACGTGCCATAATATTATAGATTTGTGACAGAGTTTGGGACAGCAAATCCGTGTCCAATGTTTCATTAAGAAAGATAAAACATAATATTTCAATTTATTAAGAAGTGTTTAATTTCATTTATAATATTAAATTATTTCACTTGTATTTCTTAATGAAATATCTTACAACACTAGTTACGACCCTTATTATATTATTCCAATAAGATTTGACTTTAAGCATGCATGTGAACTACCTTGGTAGGAGAAAAAATCTTCCAAATCTCACCAATCAACCTTTATGATCTGTATATCATTGTGGACATTGTATTTTATTCATTCCTCTTATTTCAAATATAATTTATTAGTGGACATAGTTTGTCTCTTTGAAGAAATTCATTGTTATTATTTGGTATAAAATACGCCACGTATATTAGCTAATATAAAATAAGATATCTTATCGTAAAGTTTGTGTTTTGTATATGGTGTATTTTTTTTAATCAGATGCATATTAACATGAATCAAATTGGTTAATAAAAAATGAATGTCAACATTATGTGTCTACTCGTGACTAAGTGGTTCTGGATAGGTATCATCTTTTGTCTTCCTTTATATTAAAGAAGAATATTAAAATACAGTGTTTCGTATATTGAAAAATACGATTGTAGTTGTTTTTGAAGTGTTTATTACGTTGAAAGATAATTATTCTCTCTATTTTTTATAAGAAAAGAATGCCACGTATCATATGCGATATTATAAATATTGAATGGAAATTTACAACTTAAGATAAAAATCTAAGGATTATAACCCAAACCTATGAATGATATTCCCTTTTCACATATACTCACTACTTCGCCTTCTTTTATTTGATTGCTAATCATTCAAATTAAAAATAACACCAATTTCATAACCTTCATAATTTCTTTCTTGTAATTTTGCAGCAAATGTGTGGAAAGGTTTTTATGTTTAGGACAAATTTTTGGCTCTCACTTATACTTAATTATTGATCTATTCAATACATTCGATTCGTTTGGCTCTAGTAGAGGATGTTGTGGTTTGCGTCCATTTGGATTGTGCGAAATGAAGTTGTTTTTTAGAAGAAAGTGAGTTATGTTCGTATCATGAATTTGATCCAGGTTAGATTTTGGATTTGGTTTCCCTCTTATGTATCATCTTTTTTTTGTTTGCTAATTGATACATTGATCCAAAACTATTTATCAATTTAGCTTATAAAACGATAAATGATTGATCTCCTTTATATATTGGGTGAGCACACTTTGTACTCGGTTTAATACAAATTTATCTTACAAAAAAAAATAAACAAAGTGACTAGAAGGTTGGATTGCTTTTCAGTTAATTCATGACAACAAACAACGTTCTAATGGAATGGTGAGGATTTGATTCCTAGCTATATATATTTAAGCCAATAAAACATTTACCACATTCTTTCTAGTGTGATATGACCCCTTAATTATATTTTAATGTCATTTCTGAGTTAATCTATGACGTTTTCAATATTCTAGAAAACACATTAGTCTTAAGCACAAAGTCTAACTTTGTTTCATTTATTTATCAATCAATTTAGCATCCCATTGGGTTTGTCCAACGTCAACATAAAAGTATATCTTATCACATGTTTGGGATTATTCTAAGACCTTTACCTAAATTAATATTAAATAACCGAGGAACAAAGTGTGTTGTGCACTAGGAATGAAACAAGTATAGAACCTTTTTTGCAAGTTGCAACTCCATAATAAAGATTCCCATGAACATTCTTTGTTTATAATATTTTTAAAAACGATTAAATTGGTGAAATCTTATGTGGATACAGCTTTTAGGATAAACAAATAGAAATGGGTTAATATAATAGTAATTAATTATTGATGTTTGTGATTGTTAATGACTTGGATCGCCACTAAATGGGTGTGTTTATATCACATTTTGTTAAAATAGTAGAGTCATGCATGAATCTTGATAAAGCAAGAAATAAATAATGAGAAAATCCATGAAAAGAAAGTTTCTTGATGAATCAAGAAGTATGAGAGAAAATGAAAATTTTCTATACAGAACTGAGTTATAAAGAATAATGGAATCACCCTTTATATACTACAATGTCTGACTAATAACTAACTAGTTAAACGATTAATTAAACTCTTAATCGATTAACGAAAACAATATTACAATTAACAAACTGAAATCAACTAGGAACTTTAAAACATTTGGCCAACAAAATTAGTAAACTATTTCCAATGTAGTTGACCTTTTAACAGTTTCTATTACAAGTTCCTAATTGATTGTGGTAGGTCATTAATCAATAGAAGATGCCTTGAATGTTCCATTGTCTTCAATTTGGAGATATAATTATATTTTCATGGGGTGGATATTTGGCAAGTGGGTATCAACTTCTTTAGAGATGCCATTTTTTCCTTCTCAATTAGTAGATATAGCCCTTGATGTTAAGGGTTAAAATAACAAAAAGAAGAAAATACCATATATAATTAAACTTGTTGAATATTTACCTATTCATTCATATTCAGAAAGACTCTTTATTTGACTATAGCCCGACTAGACTAGACCTTATCAAAATAAAAGAATAATTGATATATACAAAACTCACTTATATGATTATATTTTATGCTTTTGATAGATACAAGTCATATCAAGAGGACACCTTTTAAATACCGTTAATTCCTACAAAATTTTATATTTTCATATGAAATAATGTAAAAAAAATCCCACAAAATGTATGCTGCCATATGAAAGGTAATTTTAAAGTTCCATATAAATTCATAGGTGCACAAAATAATTTTGGGGTCTCATTCAAATTCGGCATTTTAACCAAAATAACTCACTTTGTTCGGTTCTTCAAAGCCCAATAAATAATCATGGGCTATCTAATTTTATTTAAATGGGCTAATTTTATATATGGCATTTTGCTATATTATTATTTTTGTAATGTGAATTGAGGAGGCCAGCAAAAAAAGTCTCTAGAATGTTTTTTTGTATACTTGATTTCTAACTCATATTTTAAATTTCAGCCTTAGAAATTATTTATGTATATCTTATAAAGATAAAGATTTTGAGTATTACTTGAATAGATCCCAAATAGAAAAAAATTTACTCATACATTTATAATTTTCAATTCATCATTTACCAATTACTTTAATCATCATTGATTCTTCAAAAAAATATAAATAAATTATAAATGATATAATAACCTTGTATAAATTTTTACACTAATTTCCAAATCCACTTAGTTTGCCAATTCATACCCTAAATATTTTTGCCTGGTCAATTTTTAAAAGAGAAGGTCCATGACTGAACTTAAAATTTGACTTCATGTACAAATGTGAACGTTAAAAACATTATTATATGAGACAAATTGATTTGTATCCTTTTTATCTAACAAACTAACCGTATTAATTTTATTAGAGACAAAATTATATCAGAAATGAGTTTAATATCATACATCATCTATTTTACAAATAAGGTGTTAGTCTTATGATTAATGCTCGTAAGATTTTCAGGATGACCAAAAGGTTAAGATTAAGTTAGTCTCATCACATATCTCAAAGAAGATTAATAAACCTTGATAATACAAAAAAAATACATCATCCATTTTAAACCGTGATGAATTCGTGCATTATCATTACACAATTTTTTGAACAACTTAGTTTGAGATTTTGTTAGGGTACAGGGTTAATTAGTTCCTTAGGAACATACTTGAAATAGTGAACGAGGCTGCTAGGATTTTTCATTGAATGAAGATCACCTTCATGTCTCACTTGGTATACAAAGTCAATTACAAAGCTTTATTCATCTAAAAATAATAATAAAAACAGAAACTAATATTTTATGAAGTTTGATTGGTCCGGGACATAGAGACATAAAAATTATGAGATCTTGTATCCTTTTTCATTAACTTCCCACCATTTCGTACCCATTCAATGTTTTCATTTCTTTTTCTTCTATGCCTTTTGTTCTTATTTCGTTCCTAGATTTTGTTTTCTTCATATTTTCCCCCTCATTGAAGTTCAAAGTTGTGTACTTTATAATTAAGATAGTTTTTTTGAGCTTTAATCCAATTTCTTTTTCAATGGTTGATGTTGCATTAAGAAATTTGTGCATCACTAGTTTTTTTATGGAGAAACTTTCATGTGGTCGCTTATTCTGTACTACTTTGTCTTCTTGGTACATCTTTTTTCCTCTTTATTAGAACTCTTTGACATTCATATGTATTTTACAATTAGGAATTTTCTCTAGTACAAGATATATAAATATTATGAAAATAAAGAAAAAAATATTATGACGTTTTTATCATTTTATTTACAATTAAGTAACATTTTTCATATTGAAAACAAAAGAAAAAACAAGAACTTCTCCCTTCTTATTTGTATTTTACACTCCATAATTGCTAGCATAATATTTAGTTAATTAATTGCCTCCATTTTCTTTCTACCTCCTACCATACTATTCTGCCACATTTTACTTCCTCCTGTCCCTAAGACACTTTAAAATTTAGATTATCTTTGTTTTTGTTTATTTCAATAAAAATATTAATTAATGAGCTATATTGAATGATAATTTTTTTAAAATACAAAACAAAAGTAACTTTAGTGTGTTTTTTAAATACAAAATAAAAATATTAATTAATGAGCTATATAATTTATTTTAAAATGTTTTATAAATAGCACCATTTTAGTGTGTTTTTCTTGTAATTTTACTATGTAAAATGTTGATTGATGCAAAGCAAGAAGAAGTAGAAAGTGAGGGTGAAAGAAATGGACAGAAGATGCATAATCCCCTGGAGTTCCACTTAATTAGAAATTATTACATGATGCATAACAAATTCTTAAATTAAGAGTGACATGCTTTATTTGAGAAATGAAAATCATATGTCCAAAAAACATTCCTTCCAATAAAATCTTAACACATAATAAATTTTCAAATATTAGTTTTCCACTAATCAAATTTTCTAATAAATGTCAACATTTCATTGAATGAGACAAAGTTAACAACATATTTTGGATGAGTGATCTTCATTCTTCTTACTTGAGAACATAAAATCATGGGAACATATATTCTGTCCCAAAATATATATTATTTTATATATCACTTACTTCTGATTTGTTGAAACGATAATTTTTTGACCAATCATGAGTAATAATACATGAAATAACAGATTTTTGGAAAGCTTTGCAAAACTAAAGTTTAGACTTTGTTGTGTTGAACCTTCCAATCCTAAAGTGGTTCATGTCCACCCCACTTGTTTCTCCATTAACCACGAGTTGAACCAATATCTTCCCAATAACCGGAGCCATCTTGAAGCCATGACCCGAAAAGCCACCACCAACCACCACATCTTTCCCAAACTCACCACCCAAAAAATCAATGACAAAATCCTCATCCGGTGTCATTGAATACAAACAAGATTGTTTCACCACCGGTTCACTTGAATCAACCAACCCACCAAATCTCTCTTCAATCCATTCCTTCAACTCATTCATATTCACAATTGGGCCCCACTTTCTCTTATCCGGGTCACAATGGGTCCCACCATGAATACCAACCTTAATCAAACCCGGGTACTCCAAAACCGGTGTTCCGTACACATAAATGTTCCCAAAACTTGCAAACGTTGGAAAATCACCACCGATGTTGAATTTACCTTCATGCCCTTCCTTAATCCTCCAATACATAAGGTGAGTCTCCACCGGCACTATCGGAAGATCAACACCACTAACCGTTTTAACTAACTTGTTAACCCACGCGCCAACCGTTACCACACACTTTTTGCCGCGAAACTTTTCACCACGCGCGGTGAAAACCACCACGCCTTTCTCTCTCTTGATATCTATAACCTCGGTGTTGTCTCTCAGAACGGCACCGTTTTTGAAAGCTAGGGTTTGGAACATGGACACAGCTTTCGAGGGTTTTATGACACCGCCGAATTCGTTGGAGACTCCGGTCCAATTCTCCGGTATATTGAACCTGCCGGAGAATTTCTCCGCCACTTGGTCACGGCGGAGGATTTGATGCTTGATGTTGTGTTTGCGGCAGTTGTCGATGACGGCGAGAAGCGTAGGATCGTTGTGTGGGGCCATGTCGAAGTGATGGGCTTTGTAGTAGACCTTGAAGCCCGCTTGGGCTTGGGCTTGTTGCCAGAGATTGTAGGATTCCATGACGAGAGGGTAATAGTGGTGTTGAGTATAGGTTACTCTTATGGTTCGGGACTCGCCGTGGGAAGACCCACGTTGGTGGAGGAAGTCAAATTGTTCAAGTAAGAGGGTTTTCAGACCGGCTTTGGCGGCATGGTAGGCGGTGGAGCTGCCCATAACGCCGCCACCGATGATTATGACGTCGAAATTGTCGCCGGAAGAAGTCGTCATATTTATCTATGTGTGTTTCAAGTGTTATGGTGACTGTGTTGTCAACTTTGCATTGGCATTCACATTATATAGTCAGTGGGACAATACACAACAAAAGCAAAAAAAAAATTAATAATAAATATTTAATTTTTTAATTAATATGATATATTTTTATGAGTAAATTATACTAAAGAAAACTCTTAATTTTTGTATATACATTACACCGATTACCTCTATATGATAAATAAATATGATATTTTAGACAAAAAAAGTGTAATTAAGTTAAACAAAATATGATATATTGTGGAGATATATCTAAACACTATAGTCAATATATTTTCATTATTTTTGGTTTTATATAAGATGCATAAATAATTCTAAGGACATATTTAAATCAGTTTTATATTATACTCAAACAAACAAAAATGATAAAAATGTATTGAGTCGAATGTTACTTATTATTATTTGCACAATATATCATATTTTGTTTAACTTAATTACATTTATCATCATTTTTGTTCAAAAAATCACGTTTATTTGTCATAGAATTAGTGTAAGATATATAAAAAAACTAAGAGGTTTTTTGTAGGTATCCATAATGAAGAAATTGTTTGTATAATTTAAGTAAAACTTAAGGAGTATTATTATAATTTACTTTGTTTGATTGATTTAATATATAATTTGAGACAAAATTTAAAATAACATATTTTTGTCGTAATGAGTTACACGTCGTTATCACTCACCACTTTATTTTGATGATTAGGAGCTGTATCAGGTAATGGACATTAAGGGAATCAAGTTCTTTTGTCCTAATGAGTCAGTAGTGTTTCTCTTTCTCTTTAGTGTTTACCACTTCATACACGTCATTATGACTCACACCATTTTATTTTGATAATTAGGATGTGTTAAGAAAATGGACATTAAAGGAATCAAATTCTTTTGTCTCTGTTAATATTTCTATTTATATCCTGAACCATGTGTTTTTTATTGGAAAAATAGTTATAAAAAAATAAACTTTATATTATTTAATGTACTAGATGGGGATATTAAAATGATGTCCTTTAGGATTAGGGGGACATGTCATTATGACTCACATCAGTAATTATTGTGGACTTCGTTTTTATAAGTGAAAATTTAGTTAATGAGTTTTAATAATTTTTAATGTTTTTATTCTTAATTTAATGAACTTAAATTAATTCTATTCTCAACATAAGGATTCCAATATTCATGTGAATGGGATGTTGTTTTTTTAGAGAAAAAATCAGGATGATTTAATATTATTGCCATATAATAATATCGCATTTTTTTCTTAAAAATAAAATAAAAAACGACAACTTATCTCTCTAGTATGATTCTTTTCCTTTTTATTGTTTTTATTACAATTTATCAGCTTTGAAAGCTATTTAATGATATGTTTTTTTGTTGTTGTCAAAAAGTTCAATATTTTTGTGTAACTAATGATATCTCTTTACCTTATTAACAAATGACTTTTCTTCTAAGTATATGAGTGTCTCTCATAAAATGTCACTCTTATTAATTGAAAACATTTTACCAAGAACAATATACATATACTCACTTTGACAAGAAACTAAAAAAATCATTATATTTTTGTTATTTCCTCTTACATCGCCACAATTTTTAGCTACCCAAGACTTTCTAGAGTCGCCATTACACTTTTTATAGTACAAAATATAGAAAAATATTTTAGCTCAATTACATTGAGTTTTGAATTTTGATATCTGGATGTGAGAGTCATTTATGAAGTAGGAAATGTATAGGCACCTTATTTGTCCATTCTAAAATGATACCTTTACTAAATTGCATAACTTATCTTATACCTTAAAGTTATTTGATTATTTAACTAATTATTGAAAATAAGTACAAGGTTGATTTATTTTTTGTTGTGCATGACAAAATTAAACATCGTTCCTAGTAACTTTACGAGCAATAGAGAATAAGGTTTTGTAGTTCTATGGCAGAAAATGTTTTATTTGCTGAGTTGATTTTATTATATTCTAGAAAATGTGATCTTTAATATGAACCAATTTTCCTATTAATATGGGTAAAATACAACCCTTGTCCGTATGATAAATATTGCTTTTATTTTTGTGATAATGAGTCATAAATCTAAATTGCCATGATAAAGTAATTAATTACTTATTGCATATAAAAATGGTTCAAATGAGTTTGTCTAGTAGTGTAAAGCTATATTTATTGCTATTATATTATGACTCATGCATTATTTTTTATGTTTATTGTTATTATTATGTATATACAAAAATGTTATATTTATATATACAACCTTTGTAGTATTTTTAAAAGTGAATTATTTATTGAAGTTGTTCAAATGGATCAATTTGAGCTGAACTTTAATCGAGTCAAACTCGAGTTATAAAAATAACTCGTATCGAACTCGAGTCGAGCTGAACCAATCCTTATCAATCTGGACCGAATTGAACTATGGTACGGCTCGTTTTCAGCCATAGTGAACATTGTATCTAATATTGTTTCATACATTGTTCTACACCAATAATAATAATAAAAATAAAGGTATAAAAAATTTAATTGACATGTTTTCGTTGAAGCGAGATAAGAAACATGATTTAGAATAACATATCTATGTTTACACATACCAACCTGAAAAGTATTACTCATAATATTGTGCACCATTTCTACACCCATCAACATCTCTACGTCTTTGTGAGCTCAATCGTATTTGTTCTTTAAATCGATTAAAAAAACCAACCAATTAAAATAAAATTCTTCCTAATAACTAGGCAATCCTATATTTCCCCCATCAAATCTATGATACACAAAAGTAAGATTAAATCTGTCATACACAAAGGTAATAAAAATAGTTTTTGTCCTATGTAAATAACTAAATAATTAGGGAGTAAATAAACAAGTTTAGAATATACACATGCAATTAACAAATATATTACCTCAATAAGAACAAAACAGAATGTTAATACCTTCATTAATTTTAATCCATCTCGAGTTTCAGAAATCTAGATCACATACTAATACTTTGTAAGATTAGATACATGGAGAGTTTTCTACATTCTATGCAACAATAGGACACTCCAACAACATATTGATCATATCATTAGTCTTCTCCAATCGGCATTAAACTTGTTTCTATATAAAATAATTTGGGGTAAAGTAGCTTCATAGTCATAATTTGTATAGTGTTTTAACAACACATGCTTCTCAATCATTTCATCCTTATCTTACAATCACTTGCAATAATGCAATTAAGGTTAACAAATGTCAACAATAAAGCCCACCCTAGGGATCACCTGTCTTGAACGGTGTCCCACTCTATGTACCAAGCCAATTAGAATATTACTTTTTGTTTTTAAAATTATTTTTTATTCATATATCAACATATCATTAACTTAAGATAAGAAATAAGACATGGTTAGAGACAAGTGATCCTCATCCCACCCACACACAAAATACAAGACTTATTGGCACTAAACCCCAAAAAACTTAACATTCACAACATGGACCCATGTATACAATAAAACAAACAAAATAGGAAGTGGACCACATTATGTAATAGTTGAAAAGAATTTCTAGAACCACAAACTATGCACACACTTCTGAAAGGGAATACATCTGATGTCCCACACTTTGTGCTATTCCATGTACCATAAGCTTATGATTGGTCAGAAAAATATTTAATAATTAAATTTTAACTTAAATATATTTTTTCTGACCAATCACATGTCCATGTGACATGGAGTGGCACAATGTGTATGATAGCAGATGTGTACCCTTCTAAAACTATGAGTTTGTTTTTAGAAGAGAAGGAAGATAAAAGGAAGACTTAAGAGTCATCTAACAAATATATTTTGTGACTCTCAAACTTTCTCATTCTATCTCTTATCATTTAAAAATCAGCTTGCACACAAACCCTAACTATAAATGTAGAACCCTTTATAAACAATCATAATTAATCAAAGTAAAGAAGCAATGATATAACCTCTCACTGCATCCCAGTAATACAAAATCAAGGGTCTAAAGAAGCAAAAAAGAAACATATTTAATGTTTTCAAGCACCACTCTAGATATAAATTAACAGAAAAGCATGCATTTGTAATAAGAATATAGTATATACTAGTTGCTAAGAAAGTATGAGATTATGGGTTTTCCATTATTTGAATTTAGCCCTACCTGCAATGTTAAGGAGAGTCATTCAATAACAGCCTTATATTGATAAAAACCATTGCCATTGAGGAATTATTTTGGAAACAATACTTTATTCACAATTGTACAAATTTATATTTTATTTTTCTCTCAATCATAACTATTCTTTTTCATCAAGCTCAAGCCCAGATAGATCATTATCGGCGACAAACAATTATTTGTGTGGAAATATTTTGGACAAACAATTATTGGTACATACCACGACAACTTATAATGATAACATGTAGTCACATAATATATGAGTTTTTTTGGTACAACGGAAAACATAAAACAAAAAAAAAACTAACGACAATCCAAGGCCAATAACATATTGCAATTAGGAGTTGCTAAAGACCAGATCGAGTATTAGATAGAAGAATGAGACTCTCTTCTAACTAAGTAGTCGGCCAATATTAATACATCAGTTATCATTTATATTTAATTGTTAGTGATCGTTAAAAATCATAAATATTGATTTATGTGAGGATAAATGAATTAAAAATGTAAAAGTAAGGGGATATTATGAGAAGCGAGAATAAGACCCGAATCCGGCGGTGTAGTTAGAGAGTGAGAAGTGGATGAAGATTATTGATATGAGGATTCGAGATTGAAAGAGAAAAGAGAAAGAGAAAGAGAAAGAGAAAGAGACAGCGCAATTTCCAAATTTCATCATCTTCATTCATTTTCTCTGATTCACGGTGAGAACAACATAGTTGCTTTCATTTCCACTCTATCATTTCAATTTTTCTCTGATTATTATTATTACCATCATTCCAAATTGACGCTTTGAAATTGTATTATTTGGCTCAGTATTCAATCAATCAAAATATGCAGCAAGAAGCACTAATGCAACAAGCTTTGCTCCAACAACAACAACAACAACAACAACATATGTATCACCCTGGCATGCTTGCTGCTGCTGCTTCTATGTCTCAGGTTTGCGTAATTCATGTCATTATGTTCTCCATTTTCATGTAATTCATGGATTCAACCTTTATCTCATGTTTCGTTTTAGTGTTTTACCCTTTTCGTGTGACCTAAATGCCTCTCTTTTTATTATTTGTAACATAGGGCTGACATAATAATGAACTCAATGTTGTGTTTTGTCTTTTTGTACTATGTTTATAAAACGATACCTATGGTTTTATTATGTTTTCAGTTTTTCAGTTCACTTATTAGGGCATTTTGTTGCGACTTTATGCATGGACAATTAAATAAACCGTGCAACTCATAAGGATAATTATGTTGTTTGTTTCAAAGTTATTTGGTGCATATCCATTGCCATCTGGTTTACTTTGTTAAGGAAATCCTGTTGCTTTGAACTATTATTTTCATCACAGTACTGTAATGCCTGCTGTTAGTCATGTCTTATTTCTCCCCGAGTTATTTCTACGTTTTTATCTTGTACTGATATTAATGTGAAGAGTGTTTATCAGATCGACACATGCCAAGAGTTGTCTCGCTTCATGCTGAACTATTAGAGAATTACTTTTAAATCTATGATATGAACTAAAATTGTTTATGCAATTGATTGGTTTTCCATTTGTTTTAGTCTAATAATTTTGATTTATCAGAGTCATATGAGAAATAGTTAATCCTTTCACTATCAATAAAAAAATCAACTTCTTTTTTCTCTTGGATTCCATTCTGGGTAATGGGTATATTCCATTCTGGGTAATGGGTATATTCCATTCTTCCTATATTTGCTTGCTTCTTTCTTTTACTCCTGTTTGTTCATTCTTTGTTGTTCTAATTTTTTTGCAGATGGATCCTGTTCCAAGTGGGAATCTGCCTCCTGGTTTTGACACTTCTGCATGCCGTAGTGTGTAAGTGTTGGGTTTCTCCTACTTTTTGATGTTTCTTTCGGCTTGAGTGCATAGTTATTGTATTTTTTACAAGTATGACTGTTTCCCATTTAATACATATTTTATAACTGTACTTGCAAGTTTCTTTTACCTAATGGTGTTTTTAACTGATCTTTTTTCTGAGATAAATTTGATGCTATTAAGGTTAAATATGGTATTAAATTATCAATTTACCAGAATTAATATACTTTTCTTGCTTAGACACCTACTTGATATTAACCTATGTGCACTTTCAGTTATGTAGGAAATATTAATGTAAATGTCACGGATCAGCTCCTTGCAGAAGTTTTTCAGAGTGCCGGTCCTCTTGCTGGATGCAAGCTCATAAAAAAAGAAAAGGTTTGATTCAGTGTTCAACTCAATACTCTCTGTTCAGCCTGATAATTTGTCTATTCCCCCCCCCCTCCCCCCCTTAAAACCTGAAAACCTGAAAACCATGTTATCTTCCAAAGCTTTCCTTAATAATATGAAAATGTAGGTCATAGATTGCTTTAGGTCCTGTTCGTGTGTTATATGTCAATTGGCAGTCACCAGTCCTGCCGTGGGGAGCACAGTAAAACTCTCCTGTCAGTAGCTCTTGGATTAGCATCTGCAAATACTATATTTTCTTCAGAGTCCTTATACTTATCACCTGTGCTCTCTACTTCTGATTTGTTTCCCCCATTTTTTAACCTGTGACATTATCTTGCACTCATGCAGTCCTCTTATGGTTTCGTGGACTACCATGATCGAGCATCTGCAGCCCTTGCTATAATGACGCTGCATGGACGGCAGCTGTAAGCATATATTTTATACATGGTTATTCTAGTTCTTTGGCATATTTGAATAGGATGTGCACTATGATAGCATCCTGCCTCTGGCTTTTCTGATGATAGAGGACTTATTACCATTTTTCACTTTCACAGTCATTTTCATTAATAGTCCTATCATGTATTTGGCAATTTTAATATTATTATAATCATATATTGTCTCTATAGATGCTTCTATAACAATGGAACCTTACAGGTTTCTCAGAGTTTTCCCCAATATGTCACAATACTGTGTTAATTTTCTTTTCTTTTTATTTCCATTTGCAGATATGGCCAAGCACTTAAGGTGAATTGGGCATATGCCAATAGCAGTAGGGAGGATACTTCAGGTTACTTTTATTGTCGGTTTTGATTATTTTACATCTTGGGGACATTCCATTTCCTTTTATTTTCAATTCTACATTCCTTATAATTTTTTAAAATCATCAGGGCACTTCAATGTATTTGTCGGTGATTTGAGTGCAGAGGTCACCGATGCAACTTTATTTGCATGCTTCTCAGTCTATCCTAGTTGTTCGTGAGTTCCTCATTATTTTTTCATGTTGCAATTTTTGGCCACTAGAGTGAAGTATACTCTTTTTTATGTTGACCTCAATCATTACTAGCTGTGGTGACAAGTTGAAGAAAAATAGATGATGTAGGGACGTCTTCAACATGTTACTCAGTCTTGCAAGCTAGGTCGATACATGGAACTTACTTTTCATCTTTTCTTATTAATCGCAGTGACGCAAGGGTTATGTGGGATAACAAAACTGGTCGCTCAAAAGGATATGGTTTTGTTTCTTTTCGTGATCATCAGGTATTGCTAATTCTGTATACTGGAATGTACCAGAGAGATCAATCAATGGACCCCTCCCCCTGAAAGGAAAAAATAAAAAAAATCTATCTGTTAAAGATTGTTACTGGTGCTCTCAATTTGTTTTCCTTCTTTGTTATATGTGGTACTGCAAGAATAAACTTATTCGTTACAAAACTTGTTACAAGTTTTGTTATCATTGTTTTTTGCTGTTTTTTTCTCAGATGGTTGACCATTAATTAGTTTGGTTTAGCTATGTTAATTATATGCTTAATTTATACCTTTATCTAATTGATATGTAGGATGCCCAAAGAGCCATCAATGATATGTCAGGTTAGGCATTTACTTGTTTACTCTGATGTCTTTTGTTCTCGGTTTCTGCTGCATTTGCTTTTTATACCTACCAACTTGTGGTGTTTCCTGCTTCTTATAGGTAAATGGCTGGGAAATAGGCAAATACGATGCAATTGGGCTACTAAGGGTGCTGGTGCCAGCTCCGGCGAAGAGAAGAACAATGAGAATCAAAATGCTGTTGTGCTTACAAATGGATCTTCAGGTATCTTTCACGTTTCTAAGGGCCCATATTTTTGAAACATGAAAATATAGATGAGGATCCTGGATTACATTTCTTTTCTTCTCCAGATTTGGGTTATACATTGCTCAAATTTTTACGATTGTTAAAAACAAGCCTTACCTTTCTTCTAGGAAATATCACTGGAAGATTGGAATCCTAATTGCTTTGTTTGTTGTACACCAGTTTTGATGTGCAAGGATAGGTTTTACTTGGTTTAGGTTAATATATTGAGTTTGTGGTATTATGTAGTTTTATCTGTAACTTTTTAAAGGACACAGGTAGAGTAGAATAACTAAGATAGATACAGAAAGTAAACCTAATTTTGTTGG
Source organism: Lupinus angustifolius (assembly GCF_001865875.1). Taxonomy (NCBI): domain Eukaryota; kingdom Viridiplantae; phylum Streptophyta; class Magnoliopsida; order Fabales; family Fabaceae; genus Lupinus; species Lupinus angustifolius. The sequence goes on along the minus strand of NC_032022.1, from coordinate 14,573,617 downwards.
AATGGGACTTCACTAAGTCTTGTTCCTTTACATGGTGAGTTCTATAATATTATTTGACAATATGCATTGTCCATTACTTCTCTGGGTTAGTGTTTCTGGATCTATGCTTATGGTTATTAAACTGAAACATCAACTTGGTCCCCCAAAGATACAAGTGCCACCAACTTGGTCCTCCAAAGATACAAGTGCCACCAACTTGGTGCTCCAAAGAAAAAGTGCACCAAACAAGTCCCTCAAATATGAAATGGCCACCGCATTGTGTAGATTTAAGTCCTTCAAAGATTTAGAGTGCCACCAAATTAGTCCCTAGAAAGACCAATGAGGTAGTACTTTTAGACTTTCAGGGGCTTAATTGGTGGCACTTGTATCTTTGGAGGATCAAACTGACATTATTAATGATTACAGTGTCCATGGTTAGTTCAGAATTGGGACCACAGTTTAGCCGTATAACTTCATTTGCTTTTCTGATTTTATGCAGTTCTGTAAACCGGTTGCAAACTTCATGATTGTTGACTGATGCTTCTTATTGTGTGTTTGTTCTACAGATGGAGGTCAAGATAATAATAATGAGGATGCTCCTGAAAAGAATCCTGCATACACCACAGTTTATGTCGGCAACCTTCCCCATGACGTAAGTTATAGGAATTGAAGTGTGAAATGTTATGGTTATTTTTTGTACATGCATATGTCCAAAACTTTAATTTCATTTCTCTGTTCACAAATATGTAAAAACATTTAAGTATTAGCCGGCATTGGTTTGTGAATTAGCTTTAAACATAACTTTGGAGAAATCTTTAAGGCAGGTGTATTTTTTAATGGTGTATGTGAATCATACTTGTATTTCTGATTTCATTGTATGACCACTATCTGCTTGACAAGTGACATCAATTAAGTCAAATAGCCAGAGAAGTTAAGTCAACTTGCTATAGAAATTTCATAGCACATGCAAAGATAATCTTCCACTGCAATGCAGTTTTTCCAACAGCATGGGTGTTTAGTTAATGTGGTTAGGGATACAGTCATGCCGCCTGTAAAGCATTGTAGTTGACTTGACCTCGAATTAGTATATTTAAAATCCATGGACAGCTTGGGCTTCACATTGACTGAAAGCTTGGTCATTCTCAACCAGTTGTGTCTGTGCTCCAGTTTGTTTCATTTTGAGCATGATGTATTCTTTCACTCAAGGGTGGAGATGGATTCTGTAAAATATTTATTCTATAAAGTATTAAACATCAATTCATTGGGCTAAGATTGATGTTGGAGTTAATTTATACTGTGTCAACATATCCTATATTTTTGGTAACTTGGTACTGCTTAATTGATGAATGGCTGTCAAGTCTGTGGTCATGCAGTTTCTTGCAAATTACAAATTTAGTTCCTAAGCCTCTTGATAAGTAACTTACCATTTCTCTCCAATTTTGGTTTGAAATCACAGGTAACTCAAGCTGAACTCCATTGTCAGTTTCATGCACTGGGTGCTGGGGTTATTGAGGAGGTCCGAGTTCAGAGGGATAAAGGTTTTGGATTTGTCAGGTACAACACTCATGATGAAGCAGCATTGGCCATTCTGATCGGTAATGGAAGAATAGTTCGTGGGAAGAGTATGAAGGTGAGAAGGCTTTTAAAGTTTTACTTGTTTATCTGGTCAACAAACTAATTTCCATTTCAGTGTTGGAGCTGATATTTGCCCTATGCCCCTATACCATTGCGTCTGATTGTTTTGTGTCATTTTTGTATAGCAGGGATGCAAATCTTCTTTTTTTCTTGCCATAGCTGATTATGTTTGTCATATGTAGAGACACAGATATGTGTGCTTTTACAGCATTTGTCCATGCATGTTATTGACTGTTGGACCCTGCTTTATATTGTTGGAAAGTTAAAATGGTTTTGAACTTTAAATTGAATTCCAAGAGTGTGATGCACTTATAAGCATTATGGCAATTATTTTTAACGGCTAAGAGCATGTTTTCATCTGATGTCAGTTAATAACAAAATGTAATTTAATTGATTGTGCAGTGCTCATGGGGTAGCAAGCCAACTCCTCCCGGGACAGCTTCAAATCCCTTACCTTCTCCTGCTCCTGCTCAACCGTATCAAATACTCCCGGCTGCTGGGATGAACCAAGGCTATTCGGCAGCCGAGTTGTTGGCTTATCAGCGCCAACTGGCATTGAGTCAAGCTGCTGTGTCTGGTCTTTCAGGTCAAGCCCTTCTGCAAATGACTGGACAACATGGCTTAGCTCCTGCTTCTATGGGCATAAACTCTGGGGTATCTCAAGCCATGTATGATGGATATACTGGTAATTCATCAAGGCAGCATCTTATGTACTATCATTGATACATTGAACAGTGCAGATTCATAGTTGCATTGTTGCATTCATCATCACATTTCTCTTGCTTCCTCAATGCATGTCCTTTTTAAACTGGACCTTGAGGTATTGTGGCTTGATATTTAACTACGTTATATTTTTATGTTGTAATCTGTATTGTTGATTTATATGAGGGTTTGATAACTTAAAAAGAAGGGATTTTTATATGGGTTTTGCTAGAAAGGGAAGCTTTTTATGTTTGGGTAGTTTTTCATCAATGTTATTGTATATTATAAAGTATTGACATAAGTTTATGTTAATAATTCTATTTCTTGCATTCCTTCCTTTCCTTGAAAGGCCAATATCTGCTCCTCCTTGGATCAAAATTGATGCGCGTATTAAGAAAAAAATGTACTTTTTGGGAAAGTTGTGTGGTGTATTTGGGGTCTTATGAATTTAGCCATGGCATTAATCAAATCAAACAACTTACATGTCATAGTGGAAATCAACAACATTTACATCATTTGTCACGGTCAACTAGAAATGCAATGCATGGACAACATAACAGGACAATAGCACCAAGATATTGCTTATTTTCCAATTCTTGTTGAGCATGATTGATAATTTGCACTTCAACCACCATTCTTGTATTAATCATTTCATCTATGTACCAAGTTTACAATTTCATTTTTTCATTTCCATATGGTCGAATTCTTCATCATTATCTACATTCATCATCACTCTCTCTCCGTGTGTGACTACAAGTCTACTACACTCTGTTCACTACATAACAGAAAGTGTGGGCATAGCAATCAGTTCACCACTGAAACTAGTGACCAAGTAATTAATTGCCGGAAATAGAGCTAGAGTTTTATAACTGAAAAAAAATGTTGCATGCCAAAGTTATAAAATCATAATGTTGGTTCAGAATAACAATATTTTAGTAAGTCGTAATCAAACAAAAGAGAGAAAGAAATTGGTAAAATAAAATGCCTTGATGAGGAAAGGTAAAGGGCAATGTTACACTCTATATAAGCACAGTACTACTAGGAAGGAACTATGAAAAACAAATATGAAAGTCCCATGTGATCATTCATTACACTCTATATAAGCATGGCATCACTGAACTTGTTACCACTTCTCAAAGTAGATTTGAACGAGGAAGTGCAATAATGTCTATGGTTAACAACCATGCATCATGAATATCCTTGAATCAGTTTCAACCAATATGTATGAGTTATTAATTTATCATTGTATTCTAATACTAGTAGCACTTAAAGATAATGTTAACTTATACAATTCCCATAACATGCTTGTTGAGTTTGTTGGACCAGACTGCGACGAGTGAAAAGTTACACCACGTCTTGAACCAAAACCTTAAGGCAATAGTTCCATGAGCCTTTCCTTGTATATGGTAAATACTGTGGAGAGAAAATTATGTGGTTGTCAAGATTTTGAACTCAGGTGTTAACACTCTATGTTTCGAATTATATTTTGAGACTTTGGTTGTGTTTTGAAACTCTACATATAAAAAGGCTGCGCTTATGTGCAATCTATATTGAAATAAAGAAGAAAAAAATTGAAATAATTGGGACAATCAAACATGCTATTACATCAACCCACCTAAGTAATTTGCACCTAATCCTGTAGATCAATCCATTGAACAATTTTATGTTTTTTTTGCTCAGTGGGATCTTGTTTTGATTTGTCATGCACCACATGGTTTGTTTCTTCAATTGTCTCCAGAATTAGTAAGTGGAGAGCTTCCATCCTGCAAAAAGGTAGTGCAATATTTATGTTAACATGGTATTGGAAATTTTTACATGAATTTGTGTGAACACCCATTTTTGTCGGGCTCAGAACTTGTGAAAGTCGTGTAACCGACAATCGGGGCGCTGACAGCTTAAAATATATATCTAGAGTGCATTGGACCAATCAAATTAATCATAGTAGGTAGTTATTTATCTATTATCAATTGTAAAGCATTTCATTTAGTGTTGCTACAATGATAGTGTTATCAATTAATTAAGTTTTTTTACATCAATTAAATCCCTCAAAATTTAAAACATCACCACATTAGTCCTTCTCAACACTTCAATCACCAATTACGTCTCTTAAATGGTGACATAATTCAGTAACTACACTATTATCTTTAGAGGACTAATAATCTATTATAGTTGACAATGTGATTGACTTAGTGCATTCAAATTAATGATAAGTACTAACAATGCGTTGGTCTAGTAGTGTAAGGCTCTACTGGATCCCCAAGGTCGAGGGTTCGATTCCTGGGAGCGACACTTGTTGGGAGGGGCAACCACGAACCCCGAAAGAGATTAGTTCCTTACCCGAAAAGTTGATGAGATATCCTTGGTAGTACAAAAAAAACTTAATCACAATGTACCCACAAAGGTGTTAACTTGGTGGTCAAGTTACCCTACGGCCCGGGGGAGAATTGTGGCTCAATCACCGGAGAGAACACTAGTGGAGAGGGCAAACCTGACTATGCCAGAGAGATCGATCTTCTATTATAGTAACAGGATGGTGGAGTACTCGAGAATAACAACAACCAAGCATTTATCTCCATTAGGTGGGATGTACTCGAGAAACCAATAAAATAGAAAAAAGAAAATTTTATAGGCGAAGTTTCGACATATAGCAGAAACAGCATAGAAGAACTCACAAGCTGCAAAGAAACTTGACTCTGCTGATGCACATTTACACAGCCACCCAACACTGAATGCAGATTACTGCATTCAGCAATTTCTCTTAGCTTGTTGAGTTCTGGTAGGACAACCTTGCCAAGATCGGGTCTATCTCGCCGCCTTAATTCAGCACACTGCACTGCCATCTTTGCGAAACTCAAGGTCTCCTCTTCTGGCCAATCAGGCACTGTTGGATCCAACATCTCACTAAAAGTTCCCTTCTCAATGGCCCCTTCAACATGATGTGCCAATCCCATTGGAGACTTTGCAGTCAAAATTTGCAAGAAAATGATACCAAGAGAGTATATGTCTGATTTTACGCCTAGCATTCCTGTTTGCTGGTACTCGGGATCTATATAGCAAAATGTTCCAGCCGTGGATGTCATTCAATATTGTGTCACGCTATCGGCCACAGATGGTGGAACTAGCCTTGCCAAACCAACATCACTGATCTTGGACACGTAGTTGTTGTCAAGCAAGATGTTTGCTGGTTTTAGGTCCCTATGCACTAAAGGTTCTGGTTTTGTTTGGTGAAGGAACAACAAGCCAGTGCCGATTTCAGCTGCAATTTTGAACCTGACCTGCCAGGGAAGTGGAGGAGTGTTTCCGCGACGAAATAGGCGATCATCCAAGCTTCCATTAGCCATGTACTCATACACAAGGCACCCATATTCTGGACAGGCTCCTAGGAGGAGAACCATATTTGGATGCCGTATGCAGCTTAGTACCTCAACCTGAAACATGACATACAAGCAAGTGAGTAACATATAAACAGTAAATCCTTTTCGGCTGGAAAATACTACATAGTCAAGATTTTTTGCCAGAATGATCTGGCTTTGTTTTTAGGACAAAACTTAGGTGTGGTTCTTTGTGTGCTTGTAGTGTTGTTAATAAATATATATCATGTATAATTTTTGTTATACATACACTTTCATTGATAAACTATTATGCCTGCTGTTTTCTATTGGAAAACAACATCAAAAGTACCTAGAGAAAAACAACTTATCTAACCACCATCTTGAATTTTAGTAAATTTGTTGCAAATAATTCAGGTTTTTTAGAATTACTACTTTATGTGTAGCACATGACTTGGGTACTTTGGAAACCAAATTTTTTGGCATGTTGAGTTCAACTTATAGTGTGCATGTGGAGTTATGTTTCTATGCTTACCTCTCTTTGAAATTGTGACCTTCCTTGTGCTGCATCAGGACGCAAAACCTTCACTGCGACAGGTGTATGGTCCAGAAGGCACTTAAAAACTGGACCATAACCTCCTTCTCCGATCTTTAAGGACTCTGTGAAAAACTCTGTCGCAGCTTCGATATCCTCGATAGAATACCTTCTATACCTGACATCTATGTTTCCTAAAGCATCAAGTGCTCTTTTTTTAGCATCTGCTTCTTTAAGTGCTTTCATTTCTGCATTAAGTCTCTTCTGTGCTTCTAGTTCTGCAATCCTCTTTTGTGCTTCAGCAGCCTCAATGGCTGCTCTAGATTTGGCCTTCTCCTTTTCCGCAATCATCAATGCGGCTTCCTCGGCGAGCCTTGCCTCTTCTAATCTTCTCTCTTCCTCTAATTTCCAGCGCTGTAGTTCTACCGCCTGTCATACAAAACATGTCTCGGATATTCTAGAGTTTTCTTGTAGACATAAACCAGATACTATTAGTCCATGCATACCTTCTGTTGTGCTGTGAGTGCCTCTTTACATGCCGTGTTATACATTTCCATTGTTTGCTTGAGCTCTAACTTCAATCTCCTCATTTCAGCCTCTACATCATCCTATAATTACAACACATGATCATTACTACCTCGGTAATATCAATCGGGAATTAAATAAAAGAGTTTCCCTTCCTTAAAAAGAGAAAATGCTGTCTTAGTAGTATAGGCTAAAACTAAATCATTCTCTTAAACCAAGTTAGCAAAAACTAAATGATGGAATCATATTGCATAAACATTGCAAAATATGTAGCCTCAATGTCACCTTGATGGCTTTACCTTCAAGAAAGAAAATCTTGCAAATCTCCCTTTTTGTATTCTTATCGACAAAATGTACCTAAATTAGTAAATTCTTTTGGTCCCTTTAAGTATACGAACTACTAATACACGACAAGCACGTGTAGTGCAGAAACTGTACTTACCATGGCTTGTGATGTAGAACCTGAATTCTTATCACTTTCAAATGATACAGATGAGAATTCTGAAGGAGTGCCAACTTCCACCGACCTCCTATCATAATGCATTGATTCAAAGCTATTGTTTCCATCATTGTCGGAGCTATATGATAGTCGAGAGTTGGACGTAGTTGTATCCGAGTTACTATATAACGAAGGGAACATACAATCTATACTAGGCCTTCCAGAGCTTACAAAAGATATGTCACTATCTGGAATCGAACTTTCTGCGTATGATCTGCCACTATAACCTTTCCTAGTAAATGGTGACCTGCTTCCAATAGCATTCAATTTTCATATGGTAAAGAAAATGTTATTTAGTATTCAACCATTCAAAATAAAACATACGCTAAGTAGTATATTATGCCAGTGACCTGAATGATTCTATAACTTCTTGTGATTCATTTGTAGCATTTGAGGATCTCCATTCATATTCTAGTGGAAACCACATTTCTTAGTTAGAAACATACTAACAATATAAATACATATAAGGGCAAAACATAGGTACAATTCTTTGGCTTCTTGTGATGCTGCTTACAAATAAAAGTACAACATGTGTAGCAACAAAAACACATGTTATGTTTTGATTAGAAAACAGCACTAAATGAGGCAGAGACAGCTAAACAATTGTACTTAAACTTTTGTCCTAAAGATAAATGTGTGATTTTTGAAGAGATCAATCTAACCTTTCACACTAGCTGCAGCGACCGGCACATTTGGTTCCAATGGTTCTGACCTGACACTACCTTCACTGACATTGCTAAGGATAGTAGGAACAACTGGAGCAGGACGAGTAGCAGATCGCATCGACTGAATCTTTCCTTTAGCAACTACATAGACTGTACAAAAATCTGGTGCCCCTTTTGATATTGTTCCCGGAATATCCGAGACCTTGAATCTTCTGAGGAAAATAGTTTCCTTGGTTAGTAAATACATTATGATATATCCAAGCTTGAAACTTAGACATTTATTTCAATTTTTGTTTTTTCTATTCACATACCAAATTTTGCACACTACTTCTACACTGACTACTACATATTATTGATAATCGATTACCATCTCCAATAGTCACATGTACAAGCTGATCATCGATGTAAAATTGGCGGGCAAATATCTTTTCGCATTATTTGTGCTTTGAAGTATTAGAGATACAACAATGTACTTTCACCTAAGCTTTTTCAAGACTTAATTCATGACATGGTATCAAAGCCTTTACGACCGAGTTATTTAGAATTTGATCCTTGTTGGCCCTCTCCATCTAATAAAAAAGTTGAATTTTAGCACAAAATGACAATGTGACTTATAAAGATAGATGCATACTTAAGCAAACCAGTTTTGGTTGAGGAGCCAAGAACCAAATGCTGAATTCCTGTGTTAGAAACATATTCAATCAAAGCTTTCGGTACATCTACATTTTCTAGTAGCACATCCTTGCATTGTATCTGTGCTCCATCCACCAAAACAAAACAACAAATCAAAAGACAAAGAGATTATAAGATTCTAAAATGTTTGTTTTCATCATTTCTACAATCATGTTTGGTCCCTCTGCTAAGGAAAAAACTGAGAAAAGATAAAAACAACTTACATCTTTCCTTGTACAAAAGACGCGATATGGGAGGAAAATAGTTTTGTTAAGGACATCAGGGTCTGTTCTTGCTACAGAACCCTCATCACCACTATTTGCCCCTGACCCTACATAACAACCAAGTGAGAAATCATCAAGCTATGCCTATAGCTAATAATAAATTTCTCCTCTTTCTTTACCTTAATTTGTTTCCTTTTTTCACTGTGAGGAGGAGGCATTGGTGTTATTATCAATGCCACTCAGTATAAGGACAAGGTATACCAACAAGACATTGGTCTAGTGGTGTAAAGTCTCGCTATATCCCAGAATGACCAAAAGGTCAAGGTCTCAAGGGTTCGATTCCTGGGAGCGATACTTGTTGGGAGGGAGGGATATTCACGCACCCCGAAAGTGATTAGTTCCTTACCAAAAAGCGAGGGGATATCCTTGGTAGTACGAAAAAAATATGCATAAGGTATACATATCTTCATGGACTAATTCTTTCAAAAACTATGGTTACATGAAGAAGGGTCATGAATGAGTTTATATATAGCAGATATACTTACTTAAGCTGTAAAGAGAAGGTGATGGAGAAAGAGAAGCTGGTTTAAGCTTGACATGGATGAGAAACACAATTGAACTTCTATTTAGAAGATGATCAATGGCCCATTTAAGTGCATTTTGGCTCCCTTTTTCTTTATCTATTGCAACTGCTATTAATCCATTCACACCATCCTTCATCTCAGTATTATTCTTTGGCAACCACATTGTTCTCTTTTTTTCCTTTTCCTTCCAAAAAACTCTTTGCAATCTTCAAAATCTTAATGGTGTAAGTGCTCTTCCAATGAAAAGAAACAAAACTAAACAAAACACTATAATCTTCTCAAATATGGCATTTTGATGCTACTTCTTCCTTTTGAAAGAGACCATTAATTCAAAGTTCCTTCTACTCTCTTTTTGGCCTTCTTTTAATGTTTCCTTTCTGGTTTTTGTTATCCAAGACTTTCCTTAAGAAGAAACAAAGACCATGCAACTATTTGTTAAGACAAAATATAAGATAACTTGGTTTATTTTGAATCTGCTATGTTGTTATTATTTTGTTGTTGTTTCTTTTGGTGTTGAATTGAAACAAGAAAAGAATAGATATCAACCAATCTTCCATATCTAACTAGCATCCATTTTTGGGTATTAGTTTAACCATTTTGAGCTTCTATCCAAAATGTAATAACCACACATATTCTTACATTCTCTTCCATAAGAGCATAGCCAAATTTAGTGGTCTATCTTTGACTTAGACCGTCCTTCTAGCACATGTTATCTTCTATGCATGTACACATTTTTCAAGCACTTACCATAACTCATCTTTTTACTCATTTTATTAAGTAACTTTTATTATTATAAATGTTGCATGCATGTAATGTCACCTCATTTCTGATAACAAAAAAAACAAATAGCATGTGATGTCTGATATATCACAACTATTTTCACAAAAAGTGTGTATCCATTTATTTTGGGAATGGATCCTAGCATGTGTCACATACTCACATGTTAAAATTATGGATATATAGATTATCTCTGAACACATTTTCTCCTAAAAGAACCCTCTTCAATTTTCACCATTACATTTACTTGTGGATATGTATAAAAAGTCACATCAAAATTATTATACAGACATTAACATGGAACATGATGGCTCTAAATATAAACCATACATCCTTAAAAGTGCATGCCTAAACTTTCTTAAATAAGGTAATTCTACTCATACCTTTTCCATAACATGAACTAACACTTAACTTCAAATGGTATATAAATTCTAACACAGATAGAAATGAATGAACACTAGCATATAGTTTTTGATGTTTAACAAACTTAATTTCCATCAAAAGTAGCTAGTGCCATATATCTGGTTGCAAACTTCTGTTTTTGTATCATGTATCAGCTTTAGTCTTTGTTAACTTTTTCTACACAACTTGGATGAAGATCATAGTCACATACATCACAAGAGAAAGCCCAGAACTTCCCTTGATTTTTACAGAAATCACATACATATGCTTTGGCCATATCCAATTTCAGCACATGTTCATGCTTGACATCCTCAACCTGTTTAGACAAAGCCTCTCCTTGCTTTCTCAGAGCTGCTTCTAGGTCCCTTATCCGCGACTCGGTAAAAGGGTAAGCCTCGGAACCATATGAGGAGATCATAAACTTACCATTTTCGCTAATGACTTTGCCATCTGGTCCAATGAGAACCAAAGCCGGAATTCCTTTTATGTTGAAGATTCTACAAAGATCATGCCTTACTCTATCCTCATAAGGGATAGCAAGCCATGGCATACTATTTCTGCTGACATTGAACTCCTTAAGATCTCTATCTGTTGAGATCAAAACAATCTCAAAGCAATGATCTTTTGCAGCATTGAGAATGTTGTATACATCGGCGAGGGGAACCGTGAAGGAACGGCAAGGAGGAGACCAGTTGGCCGAAAAATATAGGCCTATAGTTTTACCTGCTAATTCAGATACAAGTACCTGCAACAATTCAACATGTCATATGTGAGTAACTAGAGCATGTTTGGCACACATATTAATTCTGTTCAAAAAAAGTTGTTTCATGTATAATCTGATATTTTGATAAGCCTGACTACATTACAAAAAGAGATTTACAGAATCTGGAAGTTCCAAGCTTATTTAAAAAGCTGTTAGATTATTTTGAAACCAATTTCACCCTTCAAAAGTAACTAACTATCAAACAAATGCTATTAACCTATACAAACAACTTTATACTCTTTTTTTTGCAATTTACTGTATAGAAGCAATTCTTTTACACAATCCAAATGAACTGATTATCTTAAAATTGCTTTTCAGCAAATATATAGAAACATAAAAGTGATTCTATTATAATCGATTAAAACAATGACCGAACATGCATATAATCACTTATCGAAATAATCTATTTTTTGCAGCTAATCCAAGCACACACTTGTAGTAAACACTAAACAACAAAAACAACAACTACAGACAGGGCGTTAAGAAAGTTACACCTTTTTATCATCTCCAGAGATGAGAAAGTTGCATCCTTCCTGTGCTAATAATTCTTCCAAGTTTGCTTCTTCGCGTTTCCTTTTATCTATGGCTTTCAACTCGTCATGTCTCTTCTTTGTGAAAGGAAATGCATCGGCACCATAATCCTCAATGCAACCAATCAAGTCTTCATCAACAGCTATGGCATCTGAACATAATGGAATGAACGATGGGATTCGATCAACTTGGTATCTGTCAATCAGTCTTCTATGCAAGTTTACATCAAACGGGACGGCTAGCCATGGCATACTCTTCAAATGTTCTTTAAATCCATCCTCCTCACGATCGAAGGAGACGAAGATGATCTCTAGATTTACGCCTCTCTTTCTCAGTGTCTCGTAAAGTTCAACCAGATGGGGGATGAATCCTCTGCAAGGTCTGCACCAGTTTGCGGAGAAAAATAGGCAAATCATTTTCCCATTACATTCTGATAAGGGTACCTATTTTCATGATTCAAATATAGCAAGTATTAGCTACAACAACCATGATCACAAACTAAGCAAATTATAGGATTATTTTTACATAAAAAAGTTGAATTTCACCATGATTATTTATTAGGCTACCCTGGTTTATTTGAGATTGAATCAATTAAAGTTCTTATTTTCTGATCAACACACACACATAGTAAAGGAGGGGGTTTTCGGGTTAACATAGCTACCTTCCCTTCACGAGATAAAAGGAACTTAACACCTTCATCTGCAAATATCGTCCGAATGTCATGGCTGTCACCATATTTGGCTTCGAAATCAAGCCCTGCCATTGGAACTGCATAGAGTAACAGATATTCAACTCTCTTGAAACCTACTTAATCAAGAGAAAAATATGAGTTTTGAAAGTGATATTCAAAATATGAGTTATCTTTCATACTAGTTAATATGCAAGGGGAAATGGACCTATAGACAAAAGTAATTCAGATTCTGTGTAAGAGCATCTTTTGCTTTATCTTAAATTCCAAAAAATTCTATAAAGATAGGAAGGAATCAAAGTTGTAAACCAAAGTTTTTGCAGAGAAATCTCTGAATTGTTAAATGGGTAAGGCTTAACAGAGAATACAAAAATTGATGACCAAGCATGAGAATGAAACAGCATCATCATATTCTCTAAATCAAATTGAGCACTTGTATATATAAACATCATGTAATAGCTGTAAAATGATCAATGATTTGATTATAAATTGATTTGTAATTAAGTTAGCAATCTTTGCATTCAATTGGAACTTAATGGACCAAAAAAGACATCTTGCACTATTTAAAACTTAAGGGGATTCATGATTGCATTAATATTAACTTGGCTAGTGAAAGATCAAGATCAAAAGCAACATGATATTATTCTTTAGAGAATAACAACAACTTCATCAAACACAGTGAATAGTTCATGCACTTAAGCATCACTTGAAGAGACACAAAATAACTTAAAACTAGTGCAAAAACAGTATAAAATGGACATGTGTGATAAGTACATGGTGTGCTTCAAATAGAAGGTACTTTACCTTGTAATAACAGTTGAAGAAAAAGAATAAAAGGGTGAGAGAGAAAGAAGAGGTTGAGTTTCTTAGGCCAAAGATGATGATGATGATGATGGAGGATAGTAGTGGGAAAATATGAAGAGCTATTAATATGATATTGACATGCTCATATCATACACATATCTTATTGCCATCTTTTATTAATATTATTTTACCACACGCAACAACATGTAAGGATATTATTGTATTATGTATTTTGTAACACTACGACAATACCAAAGAATATAGGAATATGATACAATGGGATTTTAAGAATATGAACATGTGATCCGTTTTAAATATAACAATATATTCCCGTTTCTATTAAAAAAAATGAAGATATTAGAAGGAAGAAAGGATGATCAAATATTTAACTCTTTTTTTTTTTTGTTAAATAAATTTCTTACATCAAGCTTGAACCATTGATCTAATGTAAAATTAATGGTGCAAATGTGGGAATTAAGATAGTCACGTGGGTGACTTCTCTTTTTTTGTTTTTTTAATCTGTATTTTACCTAATTTATACAACTAGGGCAGGTAATGAACAAAATCAATTTCGTATTCGTTCAAAACTCGATTCGTTATTTAGCTCATAAACTTGGTTCATAAACCAAATGAGCTGAACTTGAGCTAAAAATTGATATTTATTGTTATTATATATATAAACAATATTATATTTATATATATATATATATAACTTTTTTGAAGTATTATTTTTTAAATTTAATTAATTTGAGTTATTCAAATGAACCATTCGAACTGAACCGAACAGTTCACGAATTTTAACTGAGTCGAACTTGAGCTAAAATAATAACTCGTATCAAACTCGAGTTGAGTTTCGAGCCAAGTCAATCCTTATTGACCTGAACCGAGCTGAACTCTGGTTCAAACTCGATTCGACTGATTTCCAGCTCTACAATACAACATTTAAAATTTGATATTTAATAATAGGGATATTTGATTGGGGCAAACATCAATTGGGCTTTCTCCATGACAAGGAAACAATAGAGTTGCCAAAAGTTCCCATGCTGTCTGAGTTGCGAAAGGTTGTCATAAATTTTCAAGTGTTTATAAAAAAAAATTTTCTTTTGTTTTTTGGTAACTAGCAAGGATATCTTCTCACTTTTTTGGATAAAAAATCAATCTCTTTTGAGATTTATGGTTACCCCTTCCAACAAGTGTCGTTTCCAAGAATCGAATTATTAGCATTAAGATCAAGTAAAACCTTTCACCGCTATATCAACGTCTTATTAGTTAATTTCTTTTGTTTCATTCAGTTATTCGGCTTTCTTCAAAAATATTAAGAATCCAGTACTAAACAGGCACCCGCTAAGAAATATGAAAAATAATTAAATTGGAGATGATGGTCACTAATTTGGCATATGCTCTATTTGGAAAAAGGATATGCTGACAGATACGTGCATCCAAATTTATCTAGTAAAACACAATTTATGTCTGGTTATAAAAACAACTTTAATTCACTGATATAAATATAATGTTCTCATATATATTATTCTATCATTAGGATTTGGTCTCTCGTCACAGGAGATTCAGGTTGTTAAGCTTTGTACTAGAGTCCAACCCAAAGGAAATTCACTAAAATATATAAGGTGGGGAAAAGATAGGAGATAAACGGTACCATCTTTAAAATGAGATACACCACATGTGAGATAAGGTTGTTAAATTAGATAAGAGAAATTGCATGTGAATTAAAAGCTGATAATTATAATAACAACAATAATAAAATCTTCAAACAATACAATATGACAAAGACCCATTTCCGATGGAATAATTTATTTTTTCTTTCTGGTAGCCCTTGAAAACATGTCTTTGATGTTGTGTGATTCTGTTTCCAATTTTACCTTCTTTGCTTGTCTACCCTTCTTTGCAATTGGAGCCTTCTTATCATCACTCTTTTCTTGATAAAACTAATATTGAACAAACAATTACAACCCAAAATGGCAAAAATCCAAAAGACTCTCAGGGTCTTAGTAAAATACCTGTATTTCATTACAAAAATCTGAGTTGCTTCCTTCAGCACTTCCTTGTGCTTTTCCAGTAACTTCACGTATATTTAACCTGCAAAAGTGAAAGTCTACTTATGGCATTTAAAGAACTCCAATTCAACTCGACTTGATTTTTCTTACACACAAGGAATATATGAGTAAAATCTCTATGACAGGACATTTTGAGATGCCATACTTAAGATGGTTACACAAAAGCTGCAACCAAGGCTCTTCTTTCAAATACTCTCCTAATATAGAGACTGCATCAACCACTGCATCAGTAAAACCAGGATGTTAATTAAAAACAAAATTGTTATCTAGTGATCTAATGCCCACAAGCATTCATTCCAATTTCCATAAAAGGAGAAGATAACCTTTTATAAGGAAAAATAGATGAGGAAAGTAGATAACCTAAGAGAAATGATAAATTAAGTATCCAGTCTATCCTATTTCCATTGTAGAAATTAAACAACTAATGCTTCATATAATTATTTGTTTCAATGCATTATACTGTATCTTTCAAAAAAAAATTGGCCTACATTTACACAAAACAGAAACACCAGGTTCACAATTTGTGCATGTACAAGTGCAGAAAAAGACTAAATATGGGAGCAGATGCACAAGCATAGTTTCCTTTTGAGGGGCCCATTTATTAGTGTTTTTCTTTTCCATATATTAAATATTCTCTTTATCAATTTAACCTCAACAGAATAAAATTCTCCAAAGCTAGCATAACAAATGGTAGTAGATATATTACATGCATCTTTCTCTTCTTGGGCAGCATAGTTTTTGTCCAATTTGGATAGTGTCTGTTTTAGCTGACAAACCTAAAATAAGAGAAAACAAAATAACACACTTTATTACAAGTGAAAAATTACCTAGCAACTAAATCAAAGTTTGTCACATCTATCCCGAGATATATCGAAAAGTTAGACTGTGAAGCCTCTATAAAGCAACCTAAGTTAGTATCTCTTGGGGGACTGGGGATGCATTATAGAGGGATACTTGTATCAATAACCAGCTCTGGAGATAGAATATGAATCTCTAGTGATGCAAAGATTATAGCATCATGAAATAGATCAGGCATGACATGTTTCATCCCTAGCCACATTCACATGAAAAACATCACTAAGTTCAGACATTCATATACTAAAAAATATTATATCTCCATAATAAATCTGGAGGATAGGACTTACCATGAAGCTAAAAATGGGTGGGGGAGCAAACAGCACGTAAACTAAATTGCCAATAGAAGAAACATAGACCCACCTTATAGCACAGCCAACGTAGAACCTTTGAGTCATCAAGCCTAAAAAATTTTAAGGATCCCATTTCTGCATATGCACAAGGAGAGAAGAGGGCAGACTTAATCTCTACAATAACATGTAAAATCCATAAACTATAAAGTAAACATTATCTCAGCATAGTGTAAATGCAATATCTCGTAAGTATTCCCAGCAGACAGCCACGCCTTATAAACAGTATTATTGCAACGTGACACAAGGAACCTATCTAAATACCTTCATGATCAGAACCATATTCTCTAGCCTCCACTGATTCACAACCAGGATAATTAGGAACAAGAAATAAAATGATTAACAGCAACATTACCATGCTTTGTTATCATTACCAATATAAAATACATTTAATCAACAACGAACTAACCATTTTATTTCAGCATTATCTGCCCAATAAATTACTTAATTATCATAAGTTAACTAACCAAAGTTTCAAACTAAAGTTGTAAATAGAAGGTGTGCAAGCACTGGATTACCTTTGACTTCACAAACTACTTGCATATAGTTCTCCACAATGGACATCAGTTGCTGATAACCAGGATACCCATCAATAAACAAGATCTCATCTAATTGCCTGAACTTCCCAGGATCATCCCCTTTCTGCATGCATTATAAAGAAGTTTAAGAAACCAGTAATATTCACAGTTATAATCTTTTGGGGGGAATGCAATTTAGACCTAATTAATCCATTTGCAATCCACAAAAGTAGAAGTTTAGAGAACTTCACAGACAAGGCGTATCTTTGACTTTGTATGTGGTTCCCCTATGGTTAAACTTATATTAGTGTCGTGGGCTCTATACATTACCTGCCAGATATGCAACTATAACTTTTATTCTGTTTGATCAACTATTGTTGATCAAGGCTTTTACTCAGATGGAAATTAGCATTGGAAAAAGAAATTTCTTCCCATTCCCATGGTTAGAAAGACACGTAAAATATCACCTTCATTCTAGCTTCCTCAAATGTGGGCAACATGAGGAAAACAGGATCAACCGGTGTGGATAAATACAATCGACCATCTGTTGGAGACCAAAATAGTAATGATAAAGGTGATAAGAATTGCAAATAACTGCTGCCAAAATTATTGTTTCATCGTCAATGAAAGACTACAGACTGCTAACATAAGAATTAAGACGATAAGTCACGATGCTTTCACTCACACTAAGTAAGAACAAAGGACGGTTATTTAAAAAAATAGTCAGTTGGAAGCACATGCACATGAGATAAACAGAGAAAGGACATTAATATTATTTTGAAGAAAGGAAGTAAATAATTTGATCAGATAAGACATTAGTCAGAGAAAGTAATGTACCTCAGGCAATATAAAGATAAACATAAACAACAAAGCAAAGTACACACATTGCATCTTACATGATAAACATAAACGTTTACCTTCATTAACATAATCTCCCAAAAACCAAGATCCATATAAGTTCTTAAACCATTGAAATTCTTGAAGTACCCCATTTACAAAGAGATACTGTGTTGCATTTCCTGTCAAACAAGGGAAAACACATGAAAGAGCCAAAAGACAACAGAAAGCAGAACAACATTAAAAAACTGTATTTTAATTTTAATCAACACATAAAAAAATAGAGATTTACAAACCAGAATAAATCATACATAAATATAACTATGTAGCAAAAACATGACAAGAAAATATTTATAACATTGTCTGAATTACCTGATTTGGGATGACGAAGTGTAATCGTACTTCCCAAACCATTTCCACTTGTACCAGGATCTGCACTAGCATAAAAATAAAAATGAATAATAATGCATGATTGTAAAGTGATGCTAAAAGTGGGAAAACATCTTTGACTTACATAACTAACAATAAGAACGAAATCACAGAAGTAGAAATAATTAATCAGCAGTGTATATAATAGTAGCATATTTTTTATCAATCTAATCTAGTTCTTAGTGTCCTCATGCATTTTTTTTCAAATAAAAACGTAGTTTATATTAATTTGATTATTTAACTATTTCGAAATAAAACGTACCCGTGTCGGTAATGTTGCTAGTACATTTTCATAGATAAAGTACTTGTCCACTTCCAGAACTCAAAAATTACAAGAATCCATAACATTTATCGAAAAGCAACTAATGAAATGCACATAAACGGAAGAAAAAAACATAAATCTGAAATTGAATTGAACATATAAGGAAGAATAGAAGAAATGAAAGATATATGAGAAAACGGAAGTGGAGTGAAGATACCAGGTGCGATGAGAACTCGGGTTTCCATAGGTTTGGAGCAAAAGGAGCGAAAAACCCTAACACTAGAAGTAGCAGTTACCGCGCGCGGGAGTGTTAGAAATCGAATGAACATTGCATTGAAGTCACTTTCTGCTACTTGTGGATATTTTTTTGCATATTCTTCAATTTGACCCGGGCCAATAGGGCCCGACCAAGCCCAAATCTGTAGGGAGAATCTAATGTTCAATCATCTTCAAAAAAAAAAAAAAAAATTGTACTAACCAGTGTATTCCGTTATCTAGAACCACTTTTTTTGTCCTAAACTTTGTACTACTTTATGTATTCTTAGTTTTTTATTGTTGACAAAATTAAAATACATTAACTTTACATTTTTAGACCAATGAGAATGAAAAGATACATAGAGTAGTGTAAAGTTTGGGATAGAATATGTGTTCTCATGTCACCTTGTATATAAGGAATTAATTTATTTTGTAATGTGTGACAGTATTTTTCTAACAAATGTCGCTATTAGGGATCTCCAACTTTTTTTGTTACATAATCATGTCATGTCATATATTTAATTTTCTTATAAATTTGTTTTACTAAAGAGTTTATATGGTATAATTTTTTTATTGGGAAAAACCCGTAATCAAAATAAGTCATAAATAGTAAGAATGGTAGAGTCACTTGCACATCCTACAAAAATTGCATCTCTCACCCTTTTGATTAATGTTTTTTGCACATCTAGTTTTGTAGAATTGCACACATATCACTCATTTTATTTGATATATTTTATTCAATTCAATACAACATCTTACACTAGTATGTCAAAGTGAAGTTAATGAAGTGTGGTATGGGGTTTCAAATGTGAAAACACCACACACAAAAATTAGAAAAATGGATATATAGCTGATATTCAATGTGTGGTTCCATTAATATATTGTGTTAACAGTACAATAAATTGGGTTCAATTCTCCTCATTCCTAAACAATTCTTAAAGTAGGACTATTGAACATTATTATAGTTGATGACTGAAACCCACCAAAAATGAAGAAAAAAATTGGTCAAAATTAAAAATTCCATTCATAATGATGGCCAAGCAAGATGGGACGCATAACATTAACACTGAATCAATCGTAGGAACTTATTATTCTAGTCAACTAGTAACTTAAAACATAAGGCAAACAATAGAAACACTTTCATCCTTACTTGAGTTACTTCCTTGGCTTGATTTATCAATCAGGATTGTCCTTGCATATAGCAAGTTGAATCGTTAAGTCATGAAACTCTCTTACATAATAAATTATTTTTTTGTGTTAGATTTTCCTTTGTTAGAAATTCATAATTTTCAATTAAGATGAGCATCATGTATTTAATCAATTATATCGGCTATTTGTTTTAGGTTATAAAACAAATGATCTTATTATTGACAATTCATAAGACTTCTGAAACTGATAACGAATATGAGCTTAATAAGTGAATACTCAAGCGATTGACCTATAGAAGATAATGAAAACTCTATAAGTTAACGCATAATGAATGATTATGATCCTAAGACAGCAAATAACAAATAGTTTTCACCTCTCATATAAAACAAAGGTCCCAAAATGAATTTATGATTTGGTTGAAAAAGTCATCATACCAGAACTCTCTCAAAATGTATACCAAATGAGTATATCTAAGAACATGGATTGATGTATAACTTTATAGCATTGTTTTATGTTGTGTGTGACAATTATTAGATTCAAAATCTTGGAATTTATATTTCACCAAACACAAGAAAACTTCTAACATAAAATGGACCATTTCCTCGAACATTATTCAAGACATTGGTCTAGTGGTGTAATGTTCTGCTAGATTCGCATGATAACTAAAAGGTTAATGATTCGATTCCTCTGGGCCACACTTGTTGGGAGAGATAGTCACGTACCTTGAAAAGGATTATGTTCCTTATCCAAGAGGTAATGTGATACCATTGGTAATACCAAAAAAATATGAATAGTGAGTGATATTTTTTTTGTAATACTAAAGGTATCCCTCACTCTATGAATAAAAAGCTAATATCTTTCGGCATATGTGATTGTCTCTCTAACAAGTGTCACTCACAAAAATCAAATCATTGATCTTTTGGTCATTCTAGCGTTGTCTTACACCATTAGACTAATATTTTGTTGATAGTAGGAATGACATTGAATCTGGATGGGTCCGAGTTGTGCACTATCCGGATGCATCCCATTCTAACATTTTGTGACTCAAACCCAATCCAGACTCGTAAAGGTGCCTGTTAGGTTTGCTATATATGGGTCTTTGGGTACCCAACAAATTTATGGGTACCGAGAAATTCATAAAATATTTAAAGAAATCTAATAACTTATACATTTGTAAATATATTTTCTACAATCATGCATGTTAAACCACAAAAGAACAAGAAAAATGATTATAACAATTACAAAACATAATTTAAGTTAAAACACACAACTTTAAATTGTCACTTAAATATATAACTTTACTAAAAATAATAATTTAGAACAAGATAATAAAACATATCAAACATCCAACCAGTGTTATTTGGACCGGACTAGACCAGACAGTCCAACCGTAACCCGCTACTAGTGGCGGTCCCATACCACCCAAAAATTGAGGTGGTCTACCAGGCCGTTTCTGGCCGTCCACAAACCAGTCTGACCAAGTTGGACCGGTAGAAACCGGAATAGCCCGGTTGGTTAAACCGGACATGTCTAAACCTTATTAAAAAAATAAAAATCTGTACTTTCTCATTGTCGTTCGTCGTCGTTCTGCACTGCCTCACCGTTCTAAATCGTTGTTCTACACTATATCATTGTTTTGAATCATCGTTTTGTCATCTAGCCATCTACGATTTTGTCTTGCACTGCCATGGTTTTGAAAAGTTAAAAACCTACTTCTTTTGAGACTAACTTTTGTCCTTATAGTATAATTCTTATAAAATAATATAGGTATAATTCTTATAAAATAATATAGGTATAATTATAATAAAGTAATAGGGGTGTACTTCCAATAAAGTGATAAGTGGTCAACATTACTTTGTTATATAAACAATATTGTGCTAAATTGTTATTTAGAGGATCTCTATCTAAACAATATTTTGTCATAAACACTTATTTAATTATTTAAATATATATATATATATGGTATCATGATGTTTTAGTCATACTGAACGGTCTAACCGATTAACAATGACGATGTTATGCGGTGTTAAGGACTTTTTGGGAAAAAATCTATATTACTTATAGAGAAAATACATATATTGTGTTTATAAGAGTTCTATACATTGTTATTTTATTATCCATTATCCACATTTAATCATCGTTTACTCTTAAAATAAAAGTAATTCAAATAAATGATAGATTATCTAGTGACTATAAATATTTAAGCATTGCATATATATATTACACTCTTACTTAAAATTCTACAAGTCCAAAATTTATTCTTTTGTAAATGACATGATATGCTCCGTGAAAAATAAATAATCATTATTATATTGAATTATTTTATAATATTATAGATATAGAACTCGAGGAACTTCATAATTGAATATGCAAGACAAATACTCATGTGCTTCTTTGTATGTCTTGTTTGAGTCTAGTTGACTTCTTCTCTAGTTTTGATATGACAAACTGTTTGAATTTGTAAAGTTTTATCCACATGATTTTTTGTTCAACTGATTTTACGATGTTTGATAATCAACTTGAGACGTATATCATTGATATGCACTGTGGAATTTGCTTATTTGAAATGAATAAATAATCTTAAGATAAATTGATTGGAGGTGGAAGACACATTGTTTCTCATTAATTTATCTTCTTTTGAAGTTAACAACACAATTTTAAAAAGAGTTTTCCCAACCATGAAAATTGTAAAAGATAAATTGTGTAATCGAATGGAAGATGCATGAATGATTATATATCTAGTGACTTATAATTGATTATAAGTGTTCAACAACATTGACAACGAAGTAAATATATTTCAACAATTTTAAAATGTGAAATCACATAGAGATTAGTTATGAAATATATATTTTATTTGATTAAATATATTTAAAATTTGTAATTTTGACATCAATAGATGATATTTATTATTTTAATTAAACCTATGTTGCACACTCTGCCTCTAGATCCTAGAATCGCCACTGCCGGTTAGACCATATACATGACCTCTTTCGAGTTGACGTTTGGCTCGAATTTTATAACATTATGTCTAACGTCCCTCCATTAACATAATGTTATATTACAATTATGGATTTATAAATATAACATCACTTTTAATAATATAACATCAAAAGTATTATGATATAAAATATGTATAATTATGTTACCATATACGTATATATATATTTAGGAATTGCAAGTTTCATATTTAGGAATTGCAAGTTTCGATATCCCATTACTCATAACGTACTCATTCAATAGCGGGTTTCAAAATATTCAGCCTCAACTATCTACGAGTCCAAAAACACGATCCCAAATCCTACCAATTATTGGTACTACCAACGGATATCCGTTGGTCCAAGTCCCATTATCATCCCTAGTTGATAGTGAATGATGTATTAATACTAAGAAAACACTTAGAATTAGTATGTAGATATTAAATCCACCGAAATTTCCTCATTTTTTGGTATTCTTTTATATTATGTTTATTTTTGTTGCTTGAATTTATTTTTTGTACTATCAAATGTATTCTTTCGAGGTTTATTATTGCCCCTCCTAATAAGTGTTGCTCTCAAGTATCAACTATCAACCTTGAAGATCGAATGAAATTTTATAGCAATAGACTAACACCTTATTAGTTGATTGTATGATTATGAGTTTGAGAATATTAATATTATATTAGGTAAGACTTCATGCTATTTGTCAAAATTTCCTTTAATTTTATAATTTATATATTTTTGTTCCTATTGTTATTGGTTGAACATTTTATAATGGATTCGNTATATATATATATATATGGTATCATGATGTTTTAGTCATACTGAACGGTCTAACCGATTAACAATGACGATGTTATGCGGTGTTAAGGACTTTTTGGGAAAAAATCTATATTACTTATAGAGAAAATACATATATTGTGTTTATAAGAGTTCTATACATTGTTATTTTATTATCCATTATCCACATTTAATCATCGTTTACTCTTAAAATAAAAGTAATTCAAATAAATGATAGATTATCTAGTGACTATAAATATTTAAGCATTGCATATATATATTACACTCTTACTTAAAATTCTACAAGTCCAAAATTTATTCTTTTGTAAATGACATGATATGCTCCGTGAAAAATAAATAATCATTATTATATTGAATTATTTTATAATATTATAGATATAGAACTCGAGGAACTTCATAATTGAATATGCAAGACAAATACTCATGTGCTTCTTTGTATGTCTTGTTTGAGTCTAGTTGACTTCTTCTCTAGTTTTGATATGACAAACTGTTTGAATTTGTAAAGTTTTATCCACATGATTTTTTGTTCAACTGATTTTACGATGTTTGATAATCAACTTGAGACGTATATCATTGATATGCACTGTGGAATTTGCTTATTTGAAATGAATAAATAATCTTAAGATAAATTGATTGGAGGTGGAAGACACATTGTTTCTCATTAATTTATCTTCTTTTGAAGTTAACAACACAATTTTAAAAAGAGTTTTCCCAACCATGAAAATTGTAAAAGATAAATTGTGTAATCGAATGGAAGATGCATGAATGATTATATATCTAGTGACTTATAATTGATTATAAGTGTTCAACAACATTGACAACGAAGTAAATATATTTCAACAATTTTAAAATGTGAAATCACATAGAGATTAGTTATGAAATATATATTTTATTTGATTAAATATATTTAAAATTTGTAATTTTGACATCAATAGATGATATTTATTATTTTAATTAAACCTATGTTGCACACTCTGCCTCTAGATCCTAGAATCGCCACTGCCGGTTAGACCATATACATGACCTCTTTCGAGTTGACGTTTGGCTCGAATTTTATAACATTATGTCTAACGTCCCTCCATTAACATAATGTTATATTACAATTATGGATTTATAAATATAACATCACTTTTAATAATATAACATCAAAAGTATTATGATATAAAATATGTATAATTATGTTACCATATACGTATATATATATTTAGGAATTGCAAGTTTCATATTTAGGAATTGCAAGTTTCGATATCCCATTACTCATAACGTACTCATTCAATAGCGGGTTTCAAAATATTCAGCCTCAACTATCTACGAGTCCAAAAACACGATCCCAAATCCTACCAATTATTGGTACTACCAACGGATATCCGTTGGTCCAAGTCCCATTATCATCCCTAGTTGATAGTGAATGATGTATTAATACTAAGAAAACACTTAGAATTAGTATGTAGATATTAAATCCACCGAAATTTCCTCATTTTTTGGTATTCTTTTATATTATGTTTATTTTTGTTGCTTGAATTTATTTTTTGTACTATCAAATGTATTCTTTCGAGGTTTATTATTGCCCCTCCTAATAAGTGTTGCTCTCAAGTATCAACTATCAACCTTGAAGATCGAATGAAATTTTATAGCAATAGACTAACACCTTATTAGTTGATTGTATGATTATGAGTTTGAGAATATTAATATTATATTAGGTAAGACTTCATGCTATTTGTCAAAATTTCCTTTAATTTTATAATTTATATATTTTTGTTCCTATTGTTATTGGTTGAACATTTTATAATGGATTCGTGAACATTAATATTATTATTTTAGGTAAGACTTACTCTATTTGTCCAAATTTCCTTAAAATCTAGAAATTGATATACTTTTATTCCTATTGTTGGTTATATGAGTATGGATTCGGGAATATTGATATTATTTGTCTAAATTTCCTTAAAATGTAGAAATTGATATATATATATTTCAAATTTTAATATTAAGAATCACATATTAAAAAGGCAAAAGTTGATAAACCCCATTAAATTTTATATATTTTTTCAGGTTGATATCGTGAATTATTTTTTCTTCCTAATAACTAAAATATTAATATATTAGAAAAGTGAAAACCTAACACCATTTCCTTACCTTAACTGGCCAAAGTATTATAAATCAAGGGGATCTAAAATCTTCACATGTCCAGGTTCAATGAACCCTCTTACTTTTCATTCACTTCAATTCCATGCCTGGTTTGTTTGCATCTATGAAACATAGATACGGATACGTGTATCGGATACGATACGTATCCGATACGTCGACACGCATTTTTTCTAAAATGTAGGATACGACACATTCAGGGATACGCGTATAAATTAATAAAAAATATATAAAATATGATAAAATTATAAGTGTAAATCTTCTTCTTCTCTCCTACCTCTTTCTTCTCTTATCTGTTAAGAAATAAAGGTAAGACCTTTATTTACCTTCTCTATTAATATTCGTACGTACTCTTCTCTTTATAAACATACTAAGCGAAAAGAAACTAAGAAGTAAGAAAGGTAAGTCTTTTTTATGTTTGCTCTTCACAACATACCTATGGCGGTAGAGGCGGTAACGCTAAGCACTAGCCGACGACGTTATGGATCGGAAAGTACTATTCGAGGGTCAATATGGTGTGATGGTAAGTTGGTATGATGTGACCTTTAAATAAATGGGTGTTTATTGAAAACAAATCTATCTTATCATAAAAACGAATCTATATATCCTATATTTCATTGAAAACGAATCTATATATCTTATATTTTATTGAAAACGAATCCGATACGTGTCTTGATATTTATTTTTATTTTTTTATTTTTAAATACTCTATTGACACATATCCTTCGCGAATCTAAGCGTATCCGTGTCGAATACGTGTCGGACACCGACACGCGGGGGTATTTGGCGAATCCGTGCTTCATAGGTTTGCATAACCAACAAATCCCTCTTCCAAACCTGTCCACGTTCAATGTATCTCTTCATATAGAAATAATCCGTCTCATATATTATTACATGTCCTGAACTAATCACATATTGATAAAATGAAATTTAAAAAAATAAAAAATAACACTAAATAATATTTTGATTGATACAAGACATGAAATGAAATACTCTTGAAATATTTATCCCTCTAGGTGATACACAATCTTTCTATTTTTATAAAACGATGGAAAATAATGACACCAAAACAAAACCATAGATTCTGGTATTTTAGTAAATTAGTAATGAGGTCAGCGCACGGAAAAGGCTGAATAAGTGTCTTTCCTTAAACTATAAATGACATCATTTTCAGCTTGGAATTTCTCACGTCAGATTTACAAAAAGAGAGAGGAAAAATCTTACAATCCCATTGTTTCTATCTTCTGCGCTTTACCCCGGTTTCCTCATCGTAATTGATTTTAAATTTGGTTTTTCTTCTTTTGAAAAATATTAGTGTTGTTAATTATCGATTTAGATGAGTACGTTTCACTGAAAGTGTGGTTTAATTTTCTGTTCTTGTAGTAAAACAGCTATGGTGTTATGGGTTTTTGGCTATGGTTCTTTGGTGTGGAATCCGGGATTCGAGTATGATGAGAAAATTATTGGCTTCATAAAGGATTATAGACGTGTATTTGATCTAGGTAAATGTCATTATTAAAACGGTGGTTATGATTTTTTACAGTCGTTATAATGTAAATCTTTTTTTGAGTAATTTGTTTTTGATCTGATGCGTTCAATATGAATGCGTTGAATGCATTGTTGTCTGATGCAACCTTGTGGTTGCGTTACAGCCACACCGTCATGACTCGTGTCACATTACTGGTATGATGCGGTTATTGCGGTCACCAAAACTGCAATATTGCGGCTACATAACGTAATAAGGTACTCATACCTAAATAATAATAATAATAATAATAATAATAATAATAATAATAAGTAAACATATTTTCTAAGCAGTGAACTTATATTAAGTAGTGTTATATTATATTTATTAACATGTAATTATTAACGAATACAAACGTTACAGTTGTTGTGGTGTGAATTATTTTTTGAGTAAAAAATATTTTTTGATATCGATGTGGTCTGATGTGACTTGATATAGTTGCATTGTGGCATAATGCAGCCCAATGTGATTGTGTTGCGATTGCACCATTGTGATTCGTTATCACACCACAATTGCGGTGTGATGCAATTGCGACAATCACCACAACTGTAATATTGCAGTCATATCACATAGTAAGATACTCATACTTGCAATTTTCCTAAATATATGTATTGATATATATACAATAGTAACTAAACATATTTTAAGCAGTGAACTTACATTAAGTAGTGTTATATTATATTTATTAACCTGTAATTATTAACAAATATAATTACAATTTTACTTTGTTATTTTAAATTATGTTTTCTAGTAAAAAATAATATTTAAGTGACAACTTAAAATTATGTATTTGTACTTTAATTATATTTATTATGATTTTTTATTATTATCTAAAATAGCACATGATTATGAAAAACGTATGCATAAATATATAAGTAGTTTTCAATTTAATTAAATATTTTCTAAATCTATGGGTACCTGCAGACCCACTGGTTACCCAAGGATACGTGGGTAGCAGAATCAATGGATACCTACGCGGGTCTAGGTTCCAAAATGGTCGAATGGGATGGGTATGGATAGTGCACAATTCGGGCCATTGTCATCCCTACTCATGCTGGGTTTTTTAATAGCATTTGCAATTGCTTAAAGATACCATCTTTTAATTTGTATTTGTAGCTTGCATTGATCATAGAGGAACACCTGAACTTCCTGCAAGAATTTGCACATTAGAGAAGAAAGAAGAATCAATTTGTGTAAGGCCTTTAATATTATTATTTCTAGAGAAAAAGATGTATACATAATTACGGTGTACATATCCACTGTTCATATTTAATTATTATTCTTTCAAATAAAAGTAATACAAAATGAATGTAAATGATGCATTGATTATGCATAAATTTTACATTGATAGTATGTATTACACTTATATGTACTATGGCTTAATAATTAATTTATGTAAATTTTACATTTTCAGGGTTAGTGTGATAGGTTTTTATTCCTAATGTATTGTGCCATTGGAAGTTCTTCATTCTTGTATGTTGTTTTTATTTCTTATAATGTCTTCAACCTTTTTTTTGCAGTGGGGTATTGCTTATTGTGTTCGAGGCCCTCAAAAGGAAAAATTGGCTATGCAGGTAAAATTATTTTCACCTTTAACAGTTTAGGTAGTTAGATTCATATCTTGAATGTGAACTTGTAATTTTCTCTTGCCATTTATATCCATGATTGTTAATTAATTTTATCACCAAATCTAGCCCTTTTTTATATATCCAAATTCCCTTAATCATAATTAGTGATTTTTATACTAAATGTGAGCTGAATATTTTCATTAATTTTCACTGTTTTTTTGTAGTATTTGGAGAGACGAGAATGTGAATATGATCAAAAGACTCTTGTAAGCTTCTACAATGTGAGTTACATGCAAATTCAATTATCCATCGTTAGTGCTTGTCATTTATTTAATCCTTAATAATTATTTTGTGAGTTTAAAATGTATGCATCGTTAGTGTAAAGTTTTTTATACTATCAGTACACTATTTATCTTTGATTGCAAAACTTCTCTTTTGTTAGAGAGTCAATTGTGATTAACATATGAATGGTGGATGATTTGCTGACAGTGTAAAAAATATTTATACTGTTAATGTATACATATTAAATCATTATTTACTTATGCTAATTCTTGATCTTTGTTTGTTTTTAGGAAGAAGATTCACTGAACCCTGTTTTAACCGGAGTCATAGTGTAAGTCATTAAAGTCATAGTGTACATAATTGACTAGCTCATATTTCAGAGATCAAGTTTGCTAATAGAAATTATGTTAATCCATACAGATTCACATCTACTGCAGACAAAGCAAACAAATACTACCTGGGACCTGCCCCGGTAGAAGACATGGCTCGGTATATGATTGTTCAATAAGTTATTTCATTCAGCCTCTGAAATTATGACATATGTTTTATTTAATCATCAGTAGCTATAAGAGATAACTTATCTCCCGATAGGAGTAGATACTATATTCTACTGTTCAATTACATTTCACACAACTTTTGTGGAACTGTGTCCTATCTATGGTTGATCTAACTTCTGGTTGTCTATTCAGGCAAATAGCAACTGCTCATGGCCCTTTCGGAAACAATCGCGATTACCTTCTCCTTCTTGAGAAGGCCATGTCTGATATTGGTAAGCTATCTATCTATACATTGCATCCATTTGAACTTTTTGACACTGGAATGTATGCATACTGATGAGTTAAGAGGTTTCGGTGTGCAGGCCATGAAGATGACTATGTGATAGTGCTTGCCAATGAAGTGAGAAAAGAACTTGGAATGGTGAATGTAGCACCAAAGGACAAGAATTTGGTTGCACCAGCAAAACTTCAACACTCAACTCATGTTGTTAAAAGTCTTGCTAAGAACTTGCTGAGAACTTTCCTCTTGCCTTCATGGTGCTGGGTTGCTGTCTTCCTGCTTGTGTACGAGCTTGGCCAAGGTATGATCGAGGTGGCCAATGATCTGACCGAGAGAGTAGAGTTGTGACCGAGTTTTGCTACACTATGGGATGTTTTTAGGGATGTCAAAAAAATCCGACACATGGGTACCCTTAAAAGCTTCCTCAACCAACGTTCTTCTAGGAATTAAAATCTATCTTTGACATGGGATGGTACCTGATAATCCAGTGAACGTTACCAAAAAAAAAATAATAATTTTATATTTAAAATTTAATTAAATTTATACTCTCTTGATTGTTTTTTTGGTTTTATAGGGTACTCTTTAGCGTTAGGGCACTTTCTTCTTACAACTCGAAGAAGAAAGTTTAAAAACTTGTTTACAACAATATTCCTTCTCGTATGTTTCTGGTGTAAAAACTAGTTTACAACCTGGGCGACATGAGTGGCATGGCCAAAACCATGACCAGTGACATAGTAAACAAAGACCAGTTTCTTCTCATGTTCCTTTTGCTCGATGCCTATTTTCCTCTTCCTCAATCTCAATCAATCACTGACACAAACATCAACAGTCACAATATTGTGTGTGTAAATATTATATTTCTGAAAAATGAATCTAAATGCTTACAACAATATTGTGTCAATGTCTATACTATCATCAACAATATTGGACATGTTCATGTTCCGGAGGCTAATTAGACCAGGTGTATTTTTGGATAAGGCTTAGATCATCAAGTCCATCTCAATCCAACTCTATATATCTTTTTAAATCTATTACTATTTGATGTTTAACACCTTGATCAGGTGAAATAAAGTTAAAAATCAGTAATAGAATTGTGGTTGTTTGAAGCTGGTCCAATTTTACACTTGCCAAGTCGTTTATGGCAATTGATGACTTGTGCCATATGGACATTCATTAAAGGCATTGTAACAAGTCATCATTCATTCACCTGCTCTGAAGAAATCTGTTCAAGTTTCTTACACTTAACTCTAGCTCTGCCAGCCATCAGGACCAGGCAACAATGTCGTCCTACGGTAAACTTTGACACTTGGCAGCACGCAAAGAAATAGGCCTAGAAAATTTCACTGTGATACCGATGAGAATGACCCAACATTCAATATCCAATCTAGGTTAAAGATAAAAAAGTACCGACTTAGAAAAGGTCGTGAAAATGGCAAATATACATAGACATATATGCGGGGCATCCTCCTGCAACAAATCTAAACCTGTCCTACTGTGAAATTTGAGTACATGTTCATACTTCATAGTTGTCGAAAACCTGCTCTGATTATTTACATAGAATAGAATGCAACTGGAAGGTTACGACTAGATGCAGCGTAGCACTACCAGAAATTATCCACCGGGGGCTCAAGAGTGATAACACCAATGGATAGGAGTGGAAGTGTTCTGCGAGTGATTAACCATCATACAATGTTGTCGTCGTTGTTGTTGCCACAATGATGATGTTCCAGCTGCCTCCACCATCTCACTAATCTCCATAGGGTTCTCATTGTTGTCATTGGCATAGGGTTCATCCAACTCCATCATTTCATCTTGTTTGTCCTCTAAAGGCTGACCTGATTCTGGTACTATTTCTTCACTTGCCATAGGAGGACGGTATGCAACCCACGGGACAACGGCCAAACAGTCATTCGACACTTCAGAGTTCTTCTCCCCCATTTCATCTTCCACGGAGTTGTATGGCTTTGTAATTCCCCATGATAATAGATAATCTACATAAGTTGGCAACAATTGTTCAAAAGATTTTCGAGGAAAGGCCATGGGATTTGATTTTCTCAAAAAAATTCAAATGATATGATAGAATGAAGGACATTAAACACACCCAGACCTCCAAATGAGAAGAATTAACAGGAAGGTTTGATTACACGTGATACCTTATAAGCCTAGAAAAGGGCATGGAACCCATGATATGAAGGACACAATAAATGTTACAGACCATGGTTGGCATCACCATCATGTGAGCTATGAGCTCATCAATAGAAACTAACAACATTAGAAACAAGTACAAAATACGAAATCCATACGTCAACATCGATGTCATTGCCATCTCACATATCCCATGCCATTAGAGTCCACTCAAGTAAAGGTTTTAAGTTCATTAAAACGTATTTCCTAACTAAATTGGACGAGTAACCGAGCTAGATTAGAAAGTAACATACAAACTATACAAATGACAAATTCATTGCATCCATGGATTGATATAGCAAATTGTTGGTAGCTATACTTTCTTTTCCTTACTTTTAACACAAAATCTCTTTTCAACATGTACTTCAGCATTTAACATCCTTAATTAACTTATTTTTTTTATTGGAGTAAACCCTAAATATTAACATTTGAAAAGCAAATATCAAATAGTAATAAATGAAAAGAAAAGAATTGGTTGTTACCTTTTAAACCTGGAATCAAGTCAGATTTAACAATGATAGAGAAATCAGTGGAGATATGAGACTTTACAATATCGGTTGGTTGATAAATCACAAGTGATTTCTCTTCATTTGGTGTAGGTTCCATTACAGTGACATTGTGATCACGATCTTCTTCCTCTATGATTGCATATAATTCATGGTCCTTTCAACAAAATAATCATAAACAGTAAAGATAATTGAACGAAAACCCTAAACCATAATGAAAATTGATGATTCATATACGTACCAGTCTTCTGGATTTGGTTGATGGAGGAATTGGAATTGGAAATGAAGTGAAATGGTTGTAAGAATCTTCAATATCCTTACGCTTCTTCGTGTTCATGTTCTGGAATTGAAGCTTTTCAGCACAAGGTTTCAGAGCATTCATTCTGATTCACTGTTACTGTTAGGAAGAAAGGGTTGTTAGGATCTCCCGCGTAAAGCCCATTACTCAATTCTCTTCTCTACGGCCCACTGATTAAGGCCCGTAAAAGCCTTCTTGTGTTTTGAGGTGTGGGCTTAAATTTAAATTTTATTCATTTATTTTCAAGTGAATTTAAATGTTTGTAATAATTGACATATAACAACTTGAGGAGCATATTTGTTGTCCACACTTTGTACCACTTTATGTGTATTAACCATCATACAATGTTGTCGTCGTTGTTGTTGCCACAATGATGATGTTCCAGCTGCCTCCACCATCTCACTAATCTCCATAGGGTTCTCATTGTTGTCATTGGCATAGGGTTCATCCAACTCCATCATTTCATCTTGTTTGTCCTCTAAAGGCTGACCTGATTCTGGTACTATTTCTTCACTTGCCATAGGAGGACGGTATGCAACCCACGGGACAACGGCCAAACAGTCATTCGACACTTCAGAGTTCTTCTCCCCCATTTCATCTTCCACGGAGTTGTATGGCTTTGTAATTCCCCATGATAATAGATAATCTACATAAGTTGGCAACAATTGTTCAAAAGATTTTCGAGGAAAGGCCATGGGATTTGATTTTCTCAAAAAAATTCAAATGATATGATAGAATGAAGGACATTAAACACACCCAGACCTCCAAATGAGAAGAATTAACAGGAAGGTTTGATTACACGTGATACCTTATAAGCCTAGAAAAGGGCATGGAACCCATGATATGAAGGACACAATAAATGTTACAGACCATGGTTGGCATCACCATCATGTGAGCTATGAGCTCATCAATAGAAACTAACAACATTAGAAACAAGTACAAAATACGAAATCCATACGTCAACATCGATGTCATTGCCATCTCACATATCCCATGCCATTAGAGTCCACTCAAGTAAAGGTTTTAAGTTCATTAAAACGTATTTCCTAACTAAATTGGACGAGTAACCGAGCTAGATTAGAAAGTAACATACAAACTATACAAATGACAAATTCATTGCATCCATGGATTGATATAGCAAATTGTTGGTAGCTATACTTTCTTTTCCTTACTTTTAACACAAAATCTCTTTTCAACATGTACTTCAGCATTTAACATCCTTAATTAACTTATTTTTTTTATTGGAGTAAACCCTAAATATTAACATTTGAAAAGCAAATATCAAATAGTAATAAATGAAAAGAAAAGAATTGGTTGTTACCTTTTAAACCTGGAATCAAGTCAGATTTAACAATGATAGAGAAATCAGTGGAGATATGAGACTTTACAATATCGGTTGGTTGATAAATCACAAGTGATTTCTCTTCATTTGGTGTAGGTTCCATTACAGTGACATTGTGATCACGATCTTCTTCCTCTATGATTGCATATAATTCATGGTCCTTTCAACAAAATAATCATAAACAGTAAAGATAATTGAACGAAAACCCTAAACCATAATGAAAATTGATGATTCATATACGTACCAGTCTTCTGGATTTGGTTGATGGAGGAATTGGAATTGGAAATGAAGTGAAATGGTTGTAAGAATCTTCAATATCCTTACGCTTCTTCGTGTTCATGTTCTGGAATTGAAGCTTTTCAGCACAAGGTTTCAGAGCATTCATTCTGATTCACTGTTACTGTTAGGAAGAAAGGGTTGTTAGGATCTCCCGCGTAAAGCCCATTACTCAATTCTCTTCTCTACGGCCCACTGATTAAGGCCCGTAAAAGCCTTCTTGTGTTTTGAGGTGTGGGCTTAAATTTAAATTTTATTCATTTATTTTCAAGTGAATTTAAATGTTTGTAATAATTGACATATAACAACTTGAGGAGCATATTTGTTGTCCACACTTTGTACCACTTTATGTGTCATGGACTTATGATTGGTTAGAAAAATATTTAATAATTAAATTTTAACTTAAATATATTTTTTCTGACCAATCACATGTCCATGGAACATAGAGTGACACAGAGTGTGGGATAACAGATGTGTACCCTAGAACACATGTATCAAATGTGTTTTTTGGTTTCATACATGTATCCTCGCACTGGAGACAATCTTGTACGAGCTGAGAACATCCACAAGTACGTGGGACTAACTCTTCCAGCGGACATTTTTTCCATTTACAAGACTCGAATCCGAGACCTTGCTTAAAAGGAATCAATCATGTATCACTTGAACCACACACCCAATGGTATGTACAAAAGGTGTTTAACAAATCATACATCACACTTTAATATTTGGCAACAATCCCCATATTTTTACAAAGAACATGATGAAGTCATAAATGATATATTTTTACAAATAAATATAGTTTTATAATATTATTATATCATCTATTATTCATATTTATTTATTATTAAATATTCTAAAAAAATAATGGATGATATATTCATATAATAATTATGTATAAATTTTTATACATAAAATATATAGATATTACATTCATTTTTACGCATAAAATATATAAGGGGTGATATACTCATTTTTTCCATTCTATATCAAACGTATTATAATATTTATCCAAAAAACATGTATGTAAAATAACATTAAACTTGACCGAGACGCAACGATGCGTTTTAACTTCACCCACTACCAAAGCAAAACACATTACTTCCTGCATCATCTTCTTCCCTATTCGTGTTAGGGTTTTCACTCTCACTTTCACTTCCTCAACCATTCAATTTCAAATTCAGATTCCTCCATAGCAATATTCTCGCTTATCTTACTCTACAAATCGAAAGTAATCGGCAGTGCCGTGTGATAAGGTAACAATATTCTGTTCCTACCTGTTGTTATTGTTATTATTTTCCAGATTTGCTTTTACTTATGATAGTTATAGATTTTTAAGAGAAATATTATGGAACTGGTAGGAATAATTCACAATAGTATGGATTCGAATTGTTTTTTTTCCTTCTTTCCTATTTCATTATTAGAAGAGGATAATTTGTGCAAAAGAAAATCTAAATATGAAGAATTAACGATTTTTTAAATGCTTGTACTGATTCAATGTTTTCTGTAGCTGTAGAACACGACCTTGACTCTGTCGAAAATTTTATTTTCTTGTTTCATCTAGTTGAGAACTGTTGTAGCATGCATGATGTTGTAGTTAAGTTATACTTGTGTTATGTTGTGCTTATTCTCAAAATTGGTACTCCTTGATCTTGTGTACTTATGTTTTGAACATGATAGGGTGTTATACAATATATAATTTGTTCATCTTGTATATATGAGCCAGATTCTGCACTCATCTGTATGCATGCGCCAAACAATTAAAGACCATTTCTATTATTTATCTATTCATTTAGTCTCCTAACATTCTGTCTTGTGAAATTCATTGTTGAAGTTTTGAAGATAATTTATTGAAGATAAAATAACATAAGAAAGTGCGTTTGGATAGAAAAGCTGTGTCGGATGAATCAATGAATTGTGAAACCCGCACAACATTGCATGTTTTAGGCTAAACTGAGGCCTCTTTGTTGACTCTTTTATTTCTTAATATCAATTAAGACTATTATTCCATAGTAATGTCAGAGGTTCTTTCCATCAAACTTCAAGCATAGTTTTTCATTCCTTTCCCTTCACTTTAGTTCCAGACTAACCTTTTTTCTCTTTTCTTTGTGGGTTTTTGATTTGAGATTAAATATATTTTTTCTTGCTGTGTGGATATCTCTTCACTTTTTTTATAATGCATTTCATAAATATATTATTTCAAAAACTGCCATTAGATGACCCTACTTAGTGGGAAAAGGCTTTAGCTGTTGTATTTCAAAATTTGCCTTGTGTCACATTGATGGCTGTTATGTCACTTTTGGTGCTTTGGTGGCTCTTTTGGGGCTTGTCTTCAGTGGTTGCTGATGCTATACAGTATACACCGTTGACAATACTGACTTGTAAATATCTAATTCACTATTGTGATTAGTGACCAATTTGAATAACAGCAAGGGTTAGCAAATGTTTGACTCATCATCACAAGTACCCAGCAAGTCTTGAACTTTTCCCTCTGTCACTCGTATAAGTAATGTAAAAGTTATTAAAAGTTTAAAACCCCTTCAGTCTGCCTCCTCTTGTTTTTTACACAACCTATTTTTCTCCTTTCCTGGAAAAACTCTCCCTTTCTCAGATTATTTTAAAGGTGTCCAATTAAACTGTATATGTGCGTCTGATGCTTTACATAGCTGATCCTAAGCCCAGATAAAATGTGAAGGTTGTTTAGGCATTCAACAACCAATGTAAAACTTTGTTGAATCTCTATGATATTGTCCAATTTTTAAGGGGTAACAGCTGTCTAACTATGAATAATAACTTTCTCTTGCCATTTAAGTCATAGTAATTATGCAAAAGTTGCTAGTTTTAATTTTCTCTCTCCATTAATGTTTTCTTGCAGGAGTTTATCCAAGCAGCAGTGATGTCTTCAGCTTATCTTCCTGCTACAACAGAGTCAATTGCTCTGGCATTGGAGGCCAAAGACCCATCCGAGGCCATCTCCATTCTTTATCGTGTACTTGATGATCCCTCGTCTTCACCAGAAGCTCTGCGTATGAAAGAGCAGGCCATCACAAACCTAAGTGACCTTCTCAGGCAGGAGAGTAGGGGGGAGGATCTGCGTAGCCTTCTCACTCAGTTGAGACCCTTCTTCTCCTTGATTCCTAAGGCAAAAACTGCAAAGATAGTCAGGGTAATAATTGACTCGGTTGCTAAAATACCAGGGACATCTGATCTGCAAATTGCACTCTGCAAAGAAATGGTGCAATGGACCCGTGCCGAAAAGCGTACATTTCTGAGGCAACGAGTTGAGGCTAGGCTTGCAGCTCTTCTGATGGAAAGTAAGGAGTATTCAGAAGCTTTGTCTCTTCTTTCTGGCTTGGTCAAAGAGGTTAGACGATTAGATGACAAGCTTCTCCTTGTGGACATAGACTTGCTGGAAAGCAAACTACACTTCTCATTAAGAAACCTTCCAAAGGCAAAAGCTGCCCTCACAGCTGCAAGAACAGCTGCAAATGCTATTTATGTTCCACCAGCTCAACAAGGCGCCATAGATCTGCAGAGTGGAATACTTCATGCTGAGGAGAAGGATTATAAAACTGCATATAGTTACTTCTTTGAAGCTTTTGAGTCTTTCAATGCTCTTGAAGATCCGAAGGCCGTTTTTAGCCTCAAATACATGTTGTTGTGTAAGATCATGGTGAATCAAGCAGATGATGTGGGTGGAATTATTTCTTCTAAAGCCGGACTGCAATATGTTGGGTCTGACTTGGATGCTATGAAAGCTGTTGCTGATGCTCATTCTAAGCGATCCCTGAAGTTATTTGAAGTTGCTTTGCGGGACTACAAGGCACAATTGGAGGATGACCCAATTGTCCACAGGCACCTGTCATCACTGTATGATACCCTCATGGAGCAAAATCTTTGCAAATTGATTGAGCCATTCTCGAGGGTTGAGATTGCACACATCGCTGAGCTTATTGAGCTACCCATTGATCACGTGGAGCGGAAGTTGTCCCAGATGATTTTGGACAAGAAATTTGCAGGGACATTGGATCAAGGGGCTGGATGCCTCGTCATATTTGACGATCCCAAGACTGATGCAATATATCCTGCAACCTTAGAAACCATTTCTAATGTTGGGAAAGTGGTGGACAGTCTTTATGCGAGGTCTGCAAAGATAGTGGCATGAGGTCTCTTGTTATTTTACTCCATTGCCAGAATATTTGTTGCTATTTTCTTCGTTATGATGACTAGCATATCTTTTATTTTGCATCTTGAATTTGTCAAACTCAAAATCGTGGTAAACTTCTTTTAGTGACATTGAGTTTAGCAGGTTTTTGATTATGCTGCGTGACTGTGTTTTAATCTTGAACAGCTTTGTCAGGGAAGAATTGTTATCAGAATCTCTAAGCATTTGTTCATAGGGCTGGGGTTATAATCTCATGCTAAAAATTGAATAAATCCATAAGATTGATAAAGTTGAATGGTGGATCCGATGTATTTAACAAAGATAAGATTGTTATAGTAAAGTTTGAATTTGAATATTTATTGGCTAAGTGATGAGTTAATGATAAGATCCATCCCAGCATGACGATATTTATAAAGTTTATGATAGATAATGTTTTTATCCTTGTTTAGAGAAAATCCTTATTCTAAAGTGTAATGATATTGGCCTTATCGGCACCTAAGGCAATTATAATCAGTAAAATCATTTCTACATACCTGCTTAGCTATCTAAACAAATCAATTGTACACTTATTGAATGAAAGATACTTCAAGGAAAAAGGTAAATTGCCTAATCAATTAATTGTTTAAGTTGAAGTCCTTAATTTAGTATCGGAAGCTTGGGTTGTTTCACTTAACTTAAACCACAAATAGTATAAAATAAAGAGTTTCTCTAGAGAAATTTCCACCGATCAATTATAATCTAAGAATTTTTTATAATATTATTCATATGTGAGACTCTTATCTTAATAATAACAAAAATGATATACATGTCATTTTTCTTATGATGTGAATGACTTTATTTATAAGAATATATATCAATAATTTATAATAATTTATAAGGATGAATTTACTATCTTTAACATAAACATATTATACATTTTAGCCATTTATTATAGAAAAATCGAATAGTTCAAATTTATTTACTAATTTAAATAATTATATTTTCCTAGAATAATTAAGATTTGAAATAAATTTTTTTTAACTATCAAAGAGTAAGTGAATCCATCTCTTAATTTATTCCGATTTTCTGTACCTTGTATCCCCTTTCTTTGCCACATGTTTGGGTCTTTCCACCTTAAAATCCAACTCTCATACGAGATTCCCCTTCACACAAAGCACAAGGCAACATTAGAATCACCCACGTGTCCCCTCCTATTTAATACTTTCGTCATCACTTGGAAAAAACATAACATAGTTGGTTCGTTACAATCAATATAATTCCATACTATTTTGCACCCCTCGATAATCGGCAATAACAATAAATAAATAGCAAAACAATAAAAATATAAACAAATAATTACTCCATTTTCTTCTTCTTCTTCTCCCTTCTATTTATTCGGTGGTGAATAACGCATAATAACTTCGTTTTTCGCAGCAAAGAAATTCTGCTGCAATTTCCATGGCGCCTCCGAACCTATTCCTTCTCCTCGTGCTTTCCGTTTCCCTAATTTTCTCACATGTTAGGGCTGAAGCCGTTGTTGTTGATGATGAAGATGTTCTCATCCAAGGTCAAGGAGGCGCTCCACAACAACACCACGATCATTCCTCTGATTTCAAGATCCAATTCGATCAACTCAACTCTAAGATCCATAATCTAGGTATATATATATATATATATATATATATTCGTATTTATAATAGTGCAATTATTGAATTTATTTATTTCAGTTTCGATTCCTTATATTTTAAAGTGAATAGTTGCGTTGTTCTGTTACTAAAAATAACCGTCAGAAAATGTAGTTTCCGTACCAATTTTCTCCTTCCTAAGGTGATGGTTTGCAGTTTTGAAAACTAGTTTTGATGTTTCGGACAATTGCGAGACGATGTAGCCATAATTGTGGTCGCGATATGGTTTTGGTGACGCGCGAAACCTTTCGCGGACACAGATTGCTCCTTCCTATTATTGTGTTTCATAAACAATTGCTTTGTTGGAGTTATTAGAGTTAGACACGAATTTTTGTTGGTTGTTGCTTGATATTTCAAATAAGTCAACTTTTTTGTTTTGCATAGTTGTTATTTAGAACTAATGATTTAAATCTCAAATATTTTGCCATGCGGTGGTTTTTGATTTTTCTTTCTTGATGGCTAATGATAATACATGGTGTGCTTAATTTTATTTTGAAGAATCAAGCATAGTTGAAAAATCTCAAGAAGTGAAGAAGAAGGACGAAGTAATAGTAGAAAAGGAAAGAATTATTCAAGATAGATCTAATACAATTGAGTCCTTGCAGAACGAGATTGCTTCTCTCCAGGTGAGTAGCACCATGAATCACATTTTTTTTTTCATTTTGATTTGTAGATTAATCATTTCAACATTGGTTTTTCCTCTCAGAAAAAAGGGTCACTGGTTGCTGAGGAGGAGGTTGGAAAGGCTCATGCACGTGCTGGTGAACTACAGAAGCAGGTTATATATGAATGAACTATATATGATGTGTCATGTAAATGATTATAGTTCTTTTGTCCATACTCTGAGATTTTTTTATGCAGGTGGAAAAGCTTGAAAGGGATCTAGAAACACAAAAGAAGGAAAACACAATCTGGGAAACCCGGGCAGCTGAGGCAGAAAAGAAAGTTCATGACTTGAACTCAAAACTAGAGGATGTGAGTTCTACAGTTGACTACCTTGTTCATATCTTGCTTTAATTACTACATTTCGAGTTTGTTATTTTCTGAATTAGTTCATGATGTCAATTTATGATGTATGCACACACTTTCTTCCTGTGTGTATATATCATACCATCCCTACCATGGTTTTCCTGTACTGATGTCAATTTAAATTTCTTTTTAATAAACTAATTTCTTTGATGGTAATATGGTGACATGAGTATTTCATTCTTCACAGTTGCAAAATATAAATGAGGAACATAAGGTCAATATTCGCAAAATTGAACGTGCTCTTAAAGTTGCTGAGGTATGTGAGTGCATAGGTTTTGTTTTCTGTATTGAAGGATGACTGGTGATGATTTTAATGGGAATTTACTGTTTTTGCCCTAATATTCTTCTTTAGGAAGAAATGGTGAAGGCAAAGTTTGAGGCAACTTCCAAAGCGAAAGAGCTAACTGAGGTAATAATTCAGTTGACCATGTAAACCACATTATCTTTCCCGCACACATCTGTGCAAAATTTGATAGTCAGTTGAATGTTGAAATCTCCAAATTAAACCAGGCTAGTTATGGATAGTGTGGGGTGCTGTTGATCTGACACTGAAGAAACCTTGCATTTGTGTCAATAGTTCACTAGGTAGTTACAGTGTGAGGTCTGTGTTTGGAAAAGTCAACACATTCAAGAGAAACAGTCTGACACACCGTACTTGGTTGTTTAATGAGAATTTCATTTTGGTTTTGTAAGCAGCAGCTGCCTCTAGCTGTAATACCAATGATAGATTTGAAAAATCGTTTCCTTTTCATGAAATTTTTACTATGAGTAATTTCATTGACACACTTAATTGATGCATACTGATGTCAATGATCACTGATTAGGTTCATGGTGCTTGGCTTCCACCTTGGCTTGATGCACATTATATTCGTAGTAAGGTAGGCTTATGTTGTATCCTCTATTATGTTTGTTAGAACCCTTCATCACAAGTTCTGAGATTTTTTTGTTAGTCTTTGGTTGAGAGTCATTGGAATAAACATGGGAAGCCTGCTTTGGAAGTGGTAACTCAGAAGGTACTGTATTGATTTCTATTGTGGCTATCAATCTTTCTTAGTTGCTACTTCTTACCATAGTCTGTTATAATTCCATATTTTTTTTCCATCACTACAAGCAAGTCGCATTTAGCTTTTGCATTATAACGGTGTTTCTACTTATTCTAGGTTCTAGAGAAGAAGGCCCAAGCTGGAAAGTGGGCTGAACCTCATGTGGAAACAATTACAACTGTAAGTACTTCTGTTCATATCTTGCATAATTTTATCTTTATGTCTGGAGATGCTGCCTTTTTTCCCAGAATGAACTTGTGTTTTTCAGCAATGCATTGCTGCAATTACTTGCCCTATATGGCTTGATGATGAATTTATTTCTAAGTCTGTTTATTTTACTCTCTGATAATCTGGGATCCATTTGGGATGCCCTTGTTTGCTAGAAGCTCTTGGTTTGTTAAATACCTGTTCAAATTAAATTATTGCCTCACTCCTTATTTGTCACTTGAAGAAATGGGTACCGGCTGTAAAAGAACAATGGTCTGTGGTGAAAACAAATGCTGAACCTCATGTGCAATTGTTGACTACAAAAACTGTTGAAGCTTATGAGGCATCAAAGAATGCAATTACTCCTCACGTAAGCAGGGCAAAAGAAGTTGTTGATCCCTATTATCAGGTATAAATTACTTCGTCCTTACTGTTTGTTTTTGCTTGCTCTCTGATGTGGTTCTTATGCTATTATACACTTTGTTGACAGGAGGCTAAGAAGATTAGCAAGCCATATGTTGATCAGGTTGCTACTGTAGCTAAACCTCATGTTGATAAAGTACAAGTGGTTTTGAAGCCATACACAAAGAAAGTTGTTATTGCTTATGGGAGGTTCTTGGAATCAGCCACTACATATCATCGCCAGGTTTGCATGATCTTCATTTTTGTTGTTGATATGGAAAACATTTGTGCAAAACCTCTTGCATGTCAGTAGTTATTGCTGATATCAACACTTGCATTGTTCTTTACATGAATTGCCTGTTGCATACTGTATCTGTGTGTAGATAATTGAAATATAAAGTTCGATTGGATGTCAGTCTTTTGAAAGCCATAGCTTCTGTTTCCTGCAGTCAGTCTTAGCTGTTAATTCAGTTAAAAGAACATTTTTAAAACCAACTTGATATTGTTGCATCACCATTCACCATATTTTATGTATTTGTCCATCTTGGCGTTTGGTTAAAACATGTTTCTTAAGGTACATTGAGCTCATTATAGTGTGATGTGGGGAACTAGGATTTCAGTTTCCTGAGTGCTTGTTCATTGCATTCATATTAGTTATGGTATGTGGAATCACTTCCCCCCAATGCTACACTATTGAAGAGTTTTGTTAACTTGGTTATTGCTTAATAATGAACTCGCAGATTGGGCATGATATTTAATATACTAACAAGGATAAATTGCATATTCTTTTCTGAGTGTTGATTTTTCTTTTGCCATTAAGGTCCAAGCTACTGTCCAGGAGACA
Organism: Lupinus angustifolius; assembly: GCF_001865875.1. Classification (NCBI taxonomy): domain Eukaryota; kingdom Viridiplantae; phylum Streptophyta; class Magnoliopsida; order Fabales; family Fabaceae; genus Lupinus; species Lupinus angustifolius. The sequence goes on along the minus strand of NC_032022.1, from coordinate 14,529,549 downwards.
CTGAAAAAGCATGAGCTCACTAGACCTCTTGCTACTAAAGAATTGGAGTGGTTTGCGGTAGGAATCAAACGATTGTCATGTCCCGACCAATATTACCAAAATATAATGATGATTAAGTGATTTAACAAACACTGTCAATTTGCAGGCCTCTGCCCTTTTGGCCTTGCCCATTATTTTACTGGCTAGAGTATTTTCTGCCATTTTCTGGTCAGTCTGAAATGCCTTTTTCAAAATTGTTATGCTGATTTGCTTTTTTCTGATCTGTATGTCTTCTTGATATTTAGATTTGTATTTGTTTGTTTTGGAATTTGCGGTTACAGACTTTTTTTGTCTGCTGCAGCACAAAGGCAAAGAAACCAGCTAGAAGCGGAAACAGTCACCATTCACGGCGTAAAGCTAAACGAGTGCATCTTGACAAGTAGATGGCGCGAAGTTGGTTCCTGCTTTATTTTCCTGGAGAGAAATTAGGTATGCTGTTCTATTATTGCTTATGGATGTGATGACTGAAACCTGGCTTATGTGTTATTTTCTTTGAGGCCTGCACGATGCGAAGCATGCTTTAACATCTAATATCTTTACCATAATCTTCGGGTTACATATTGTGCTTCTATGGGGATTTTGTTTACAAATGTTAAAAAGAATAAACTTCCTTGTGATCTTGGAGAATCTCCCTTTATTAGCTGCTGCTTGTGCAGTTTTTGTAAGAGATAGGGAGTTAAATTTGATTTACATCATTTTATCCCACATATCTAAACATGATCCTCTGTTGAAAACACAAATTGTACCTCTAATTCAGTACATGAGATTGGAAAGAAACACCGAAGCTTCTTTAAGCTGAAATCTGATGCCCCAGTCAACGTTAACAATATTATTGGCTTCCACCCTTATGGTCTGCAAGGGTTGATGTTCTTCATGGTTCTTTTGTTGTTCACATTAACCATGACATGATTCGGAGTTCAAGAATTCACTGTCATATAACACCACCCTTCTTGAAGAAGGGGAAGAACAGTTAGTGCCATTGCAAGTGTAACTCACTGTAGTGAATGTACCCTTGTATGAGCATCTTATTTTTAGAGAATTGCTTAGTTGATTGAAATGGATTCTATTGATATGGAATGTTCTCAAGTCTTCTCATATTCCTCATTATGTATCTTTCATATTGAGTGTCATATAATGGAAGCATGAAACAATGAATTAGCAAACAAAGTTTTACTATTTTATTGTGCTTTGTACGTTCTTTTATTTTTAGCTAACCATAATGCTGAAAGTGGTTTCATTTCATGCAGATGAATTTTACTGTTTGATGGGCTTGTTGGGGGCTTTATCTTTCCACTACTGTGAATTTTGAATATTTCACTTTGTTTTTTGGACGAGGTAACTTTTGGATGTTACATTGTAGAGTTGGGGTACACAATATTTGTAGGTATCCATGTATTATGATTGTGTTATATTCGTTATTTAGACCTTCCTTCCCCTCAAAACTCTCGTCCTTCGAAAAAGTTTCCACTTTCATGTATCTTTATTACAATCACAGATAGTTAATCTACTTGTGTATTATTTAAAGAAACTAAATTATGGGTTGTTTTTTGCTTTTATCCCTCAAAAGTTGCTGTTATAATTGATTAAGTTTTCCCTGTTTACATGTGTTACATGATAAACAATAAACGACTGATTTTTTATGTTCATCTATTAATATTTGACTCAATTTATTAAGAAACTGATTTAATGTATTCGTTGATTACTTTGGCTAATCAAGTAATTTTGTAAGTTAACATTTTTTTTGGGGTATTATCAAGAGTTTTCCTCCTCAGTAATTAATCTCTTTCGAGATGTGTAATTAATTCTGTCAATGTTAACGACATAATCTATCAGATATACAACTTAAAATCTCTTCAACTTGTGGTTGCACGTTCCTGTGATCATCGGGAGGAAGCCACACATGAGTTGCAAACTTTGTAGAATATGGAAGGGTAAATATTTAAGTTGAACAAGATAAATAAATTTGAAAACAATTCTTTTTTGAGTACCAAAATATATTTTTGACTCTTCATCAACATACATAATCTTTCCGTGAGAAAAATAAACACCATTAACAATTTTTGTCTAAAGTTATTACGATTTTGATTCTCAAAAAATTAATTTTGAAATGAGAAAGGAAAATAATTTGAATCCCCATCTCTATAATTTTATATATAAATGGTGAAGGATAATAATACATTAGTATGTAGCAATAATAAACAAAGTATACTATAGTAGAATATAGTAATTATTTATCCGACATTATTATATAAATAATAGTATTCGAAAACTATTTGTTTTCAAGCTATTTTTGGAATTTAAAGTCAATTTCACCTGATAAAATTTTAAAAATTTCGAATAAGCTCCATAAACTTCAAAAAAATTATTTTGGAATCTAAATTTTTTGACACACCTTAATTACAAATTTATTTTTAATGAGGATAATTGACACAATTATATTTTTTATTTATAATTATTACTATTTTAATTCTCAAAAATTATATATCCTAATGAAATTTGAAAATAATCTAAAGATCATTCTATTTTAGATTTTCCATCTATATAATTTTGTATTGAATTGTTAACGAATATAAAACAAATTAGGTTATAGTAGAATATAATTAATAATTATTTGACTGTATTACATAAATAATAGTATTTGAAAATGAAATCAACTTTTTTTATTTTAAAATTGACAAAACAAATATTTTGTCTCAAATTATTTGTGGAACTTAAAGTGACTTTGAACCAATGAAATTTTCAAAATATCAAACATGCTAAATGAACTTGAGTTTTTTAGTATCAAAATATATATTGGAGGCTACTTAAGTACAATACCATTTCCATGTGTAAAATATACAATGGATGCTACTAAAAAATTAAGGAATATAATTTAAACTTCAAATACATGGATGCTAGAAAATCAGAATTAGCATCAGGAAAACAATGAAACAATAACGAACAAAAAAAATAATCAGTCACAAACAAAGGTAAAAATGCAATTCAAAACCTTGCTAATAAGACTATGGTAAAGAAAATATACAAAGCAATAGAAAAACAATAACATTCAAAATGTTGCTTGGTGCAAAGGGACCAATATTACTTAGAAACACAACAAAAAACACAACTCTTATAGTAACTGATCCAAATAAAGTTATATAACTTCTGATACATAAAGTAAATATGAAAGTTTCCTAATTTAGTAGGAAGCAGGCCAATAATTTTCAAGATCCATGCAATGTTCCATGCCCACAAACCTATTCCCATGTGGGTTTGTGTTGTTCATTTCTGAAGCACCATAACCAACTACATTATCCTCTGCACCAAGAGAAGTTGTTCCAACCATCATCATGTTGGAACTTACATCATGCACTTGAGCCAATGTCTGAGCTGGAGGCGGCGGCAGCAGTGGCGGTGGTGGTGGTTGCATTTGCCTGAACATAGGTTGTGTCATAGCTCCTCTTCCTCCAAGATTCAAGTTAAGCCCTGAAATGGTGAACCCTCCTCCTCCTCCTCCTCCTCCTGGATAATGAAACTGTGATTGCATAGGTAGGTTTATATTGGTAGTACTGGTTGATCCACTAGTTCCTCTCAATACCCTAGCAACTTCAGCCAATTCAGCATTGTTCATGTAATTTCTTCCATAGAGGAAATGAGAAGAAGGATCTCCAAGTTGTATCATTGGTTGTGGAACCATACTAGGACCTATTTCCAGGCTATAAGGATTCACTGCCCTTGAATGGTTTGAAGTAGGGTACTTTTTTATACCAGCACTCTTCTGGAATACCCTACACACCACCCATTCATCCTGCTGTATATATATAACAATGGGTGTAAGAAGAATATCTTCACTCTAAAAAGACATTGCTTTACACTATTAATTGTCATTCTCATTCCATTTAGCTATACATGGATCACCATTGTTTCTTAATTTAATAACATTGTTAATGCAAATTTTGAATGATAGAAAGTAAGAACTTTTTAAATGTTTAGAAACATATAGGAATTTAGATCTCTTATATCTATACCTTAGTATTTCTGAAGGTGGATTTTGAGTGAATACGATATTCATGCATGACCCAGTTGCTTTTTTCTCCTCTGGGAGCTCTACCTTTATAGAAAACTAGAGTTTTCTTCATACCAACCATCTCAGATGTAACACTGTTAAGAATCTCCTTGTCTTTCCCTGTTGTCTTCCAGTACCCAGTGTTTGTAGCTCGATTTGTTCTCACACCCGTGGGGTACTTACGATCTCTCAGACTAAAAAAGTACCATTCTTTTTCTCCCATTTTCGCCTTCCCTACAATTCATGCAAGTTTTGTAAGCATTGTTAGAAAAAAAAAGCAAATTAGCATGCTATGTTTTTAACAAAATGGAGGACTATTGTCTAGAACACCTAAATCTTATTCTACCTTTGGAAATAATTAGATTTGATTTGTCTGTTACATTAAAATATGATTGAATTATTGGAATGAATGCATCAATACTTGTCCATAAAAAAGGATGCTATCTATGAAGAAACCCAGCCAGTTTGACCATATTTTGAGTAGAAATTGAGTACTATATATATGAACTGATGAATACCAAATAATATAATTTCATGGATCTATTTCATGTTCAACGAGTATGCATGATGAAAAGCACATAATAAAATGATCAACCTTTGCAATTAATGCAACAATAAGTTCTTGTTTGTTTGGATATATCCTGCACTAGAGAGAACTAGCTCAGTGGTGCAACTATTAGTTAATTTCTTGTGCAAAAAAGCTTACTTAAACATAATATAATCAAGGTTATAGAGATTATAATATATGTACCTGGTAGCTCCCATGGCTCACATTTGTTAAGATCTACATCTGTTACTGCTCGACCTGTAAAACTAGAATCTGATATCTTATTCATAAGATAGTAAGTGATGAGTTCTTCATCAGTGGGATGAAATCGAAATCCGGGTGGTAGAGTTTCTTCTTTTCCATGAGCCCCTTCAATTTCTTTATCCATCCCCTCCTTGATGATTGCTCCCTTTTCCTTATGTAGCAAAAAAAGTTACATGATAAATTAATTCTTAGATAATAAAAAAAACAAGTTATACAGAAAGGTTGTATAAAGTTCAATTACTACTAGGGCTAGCATAACTTCAGAAGAAAACTAATAACAAAATCTTTCTTAATTCTTCAAAATAGAGGAAGAAAAGAAAAGTTTTTGATAAGTAGGATCTTTAAGATCATTTATAATTAAATAGTAGTTGCTTAATTGCATTGAGATACAAATTCTTCTTCAAATTAGGTTTTGATGATTTTTTTATATAACTCACTTGGAAAAGAAACACTGACTTAGCTTGAGGGATAGTGCAAATAATATGAACACTTAAAGGAGAGATAATAGTGCATGCATGAGAAGGAAGAGAGTTTAAGTATAAAAGAGCAATGAAGAAAAGCATAGAGTGTGTTTTTGAAGCTTCCACCAAATTCAGGTCTTCTTTATGAAGTTGCATATACCAGCTGTAAATATACTAATAAATATATCTAGCAAGTTTTTTTTAGAATAACATTCTTACAACGAAAATGTTAATGAGTAATACTTTGTAAATATGTCATTTACATAATATAAATATTCTTCAAAACTAATATTTGCATGTTATTAGTTTTAATATTGGAGGAAGGGATGCACACTCTCAAATATATATATTTTTATCTAAACAAAAGAAATATGAAAAGTTTTGGATTTAATTTCTTGATTTAAAAAGAAATATGAATTTGAGAGCCCGTAGAGGAAGCACCATGCATGGGAGTCAATCGCACAGGTGATGTAGTGGACGAGTAAGATCATCTCCATTAATAGAGAGACAAATGTCATACAATAGTACATATAGACAATATATAATGATATTTTTATCTTTTTATTTATCATGAAATCACATTTTTACTATTGAATATAAATAAAAATAATCAATTATCTTTTCATTAATGGAGAGGATCCTTGTTACTTACAAGTCAGGGTAAACGAAACGTGAAAATGCAAGTAAAATAGTAATGATTTTAACATAGAGACAAATAATCACCCCATTTGGATGTACTTATTTCTTCGTTATTGAAGATGATCCCAACTCTACTAAAGAAAAATTATGTAGAGACATTATATATCTAGAGATAACCAATAATAAAATCTCGATAACACATCAAAAATTTAACTCTAATTAAAATTTAATTAGTTATAAATGATAACATTAACAAATATGAATAAATTTATCTTCAAATATGATGTGGTGTATATATCTCTATACAATTTTTTCTCATTGAATTTATAATGATTGTTTGCTCTGCAAAATATTAATAAATTTAAACTAATTTTCTAATTCAATACAATATTAACTCAAAATAATAAAATATACTACAACAGTTATTGCATTCAATTTCTTCTTGAAGGAAATAAAACACTTGTTAACCAAAAGAAGGTGCACAAAAAATAACATTGAATGACATAAATAGAAGGTGAATAAATAAGGAGATGAGTATGAGTCTTACAAAACAAAAGTATTAAGTCTACATTTAAAACTCAACTTCAGACTCTCAGTCTGTAGAATAAGACTTATTTGAACAATATTGAATCACCCCAGGATACTTTGTTACTTGAACAATATTAACAATATTTTGTCTTCATTGGTATCTCATTCTCTGTCTCAAGCCAATCATATATTAATATGTGAATAAAATAAAAAAATAAAAATAAAAAAAATAATAAAAAAGAATACTCTGGTTGGCTTGAGACAGAGAGTGAAACACTATTTGGGACATGTGATCTCTATCCTAACCTATCTTTCTTCTTATATGATAATTTTTTTCTGGAGTAAAACACGGTTAGAGACACTAAGTTGGGGTAAGTAATCTCATCCACTTTATTGAGTCTTGAGAACTAAAAACTCATGCATAAACTTAGGAATGATGTTATAAAATAAGTACCGTAAATGTAATTTGTTTGACAAATTTGAGGAAGTTGCAACTTATTGGAAATCTCAGACTCCCAGTGTAGAGTAAGCTAGACTTGTGTGTAAAATACATATAATATAATGACCCTCTACCCCTATTCTTGCTAGGTATTTTACTGTGGAAAGGTGAAGATCCAAGTAATGATTACTTTTGCACTTTTCTCCCATTGATGTACCTGTATCTTAAAGTTAAGATTGAGATGGTATCTCGTATTATAAGAAGATAAGTTATCTTTTTCTTCCACTAAAATTATGACATGTGTTCTATTTAATCATTTTGTATAAACATATTTTTAAAACTAAACAAAATAGTAATTGTGTCATACTTTTACTGGCTGGATGAGATAAGTTATCTCCTCATATGGAGAAATACATTATTCATTAATAGATATGACATTCCATTGTTGAATCATCTTAGTAGGAGGGTAAGGATTGTAGTTTAAAATGCGAAATCGATGGAATTAATATGTGGTTCGATTTGGTTTCGCAGTTCAGTTCAATTATTTTTGTAAGGAACTATTTATGTTTGTTCAATTTATAATTTTAAAATTTTAGGAATAGTTGGAATTGAACGGAACTGAACTTTTACACCCCTACTTCTCTTAATTCGGCTGTTCATTTGCAAGACATTTTCTCTTGTTTTCTCCACTCACAGTAAATAGTAGTGATGCTTTTCTACAAAATTAAAAGTAATTAAACATCACTGCTATACAATACTAAGCGTATGCATATGGTGCTAATTCACCTACGAATCTCAAGTTTTTTAAACAAGATAAAAATATTAAGTTACAATCAAACCGAGGTAGAATTTTGATGGAATCCATCTCCTATCATACATTAATTCTCATATAACAATTAACTCAAGCATTAAACAAAGGTGAGCAAGACAGTTTCCATTGCCATGTTTCTTATGGAAGCATTGGATATTAATCTTGATTCTGTAGTGGAAGAAGAAAATTAATTTTGAGAGGCATAACTAAATTTATGTTGTTGATATGGAAAATATCCCAAACATTAATACTAGATGTAACATCAAAATTGATGACCTTAATCTTGTTAACATTGCATATTCCATATATAAGGCCTTCATTTTTTTTGTTAAATCATAAAATTATGATGGAAGTCTCCCACTTAGTAAGATTTGGAGTTATACAAAAAAAATGAACAATATAAACATGTAAAGTTCATCATATATGTAATGAATAAATTTCTGATGGTTGTTCCATTTTTGGTCCTTGCACCAATGTTTCATTAAGCTGATTTCTCTTTGGCTAATGTTTTATGAAATATAACTGATTCACAAATTTATAAATAAAAAATTGAGTTATTTTGACGAGCTTAATATGCTGATAAATCCACGGACTTAGAAATTCATTTCAGACAATTCAACATTCTCAAATTGTTTCTTTCTTGAAATGTGAAAGCTGCAGTTACGTGTTTCACAAGAAAATTATATTGTCGAGGGGATATAGTGAATTATAGTAGCAGTCCTTGAATTGTGTTGATGTTTTTTCAAAGGTAGGTAGTTATGAATATTTGGAAAGATTGATGGCTTTAACATTGAATAATCCAATAAATAACTCTTTTTTCAGAGCTTATACACACAAATGTTCCAATATCCATCACAGCCTCCTTGTTACTTATCATTCACTTCAACTTATCTAATTTGAACTGTCTCCATCAACTTTACCTGTTCTGAAAAGATCTACTAATCTTTTCATTGAAGCTTCAAATTCAAAAAATAATTGGAGTTTGTGAGTGACATGCAAACTGTTTTATATGTTTATGTTAGAAGCGAAGAAAGATTATTCTAACAATTGGTTTATAACCATCATTTATTCCATTGTTAGTGTATAATCCAGTCAATATAATAGAAATGTTAGTGTATAATATTCATATAATAAGTGATAACATGGTCAACAAATACTACTCACTACTAGCTTTATTATGAGTAAACATTTCAGTTTTTGTTAGGGTTTGTTTGGTTGTAAGTTGTAACTATGTGTGGCTAGTTGGTATATGATATTAAATAGCAGAATCTGTTTTGATAATTAAATTTTGCCACAATCACCTGTAATATTATTAATCATTTAATTTATTTTTGCCTAAACAATAATATTTTAAATTACAGTCCACAGTACAATAACTTTGTTGATATCTACAATAGTTGTATCACAATCATAATTGTGACTTCAGGGAGATCTCAATTTCCCACAATATACTTAATTTACAGTCCACAGTATCATAATTGTTGAAATCTTTGTATGTGAATTCAACCTACCAGCAAGTGAGTAGATCAATTGATGAGTTGTTACTTAATCAAAAGTCTAGAGAAAATGAAAATACACATGCATTAAACACTTGGTAGGAAAACATTATTGTCTAATTATCATGGCTGAAGTAGGGATTGCAACCGGTGCGGGTAGGCGCAGGTGATGCTTTCCCGTGTCCAAACTCGCAATATTTGTGGGTATCCGTGTGAATAACGGGTATTTGCGGATACCCAATGAGTTTTTAATTTTAATTATATATTTATATAATTTGTAATAATCAATATGGAAAAATAATCGTTACATGAATAATATGATATTTATATGATAAATTTATGATCATAGTCAGATAAGATAAATTTCTAAGGAAAGAAGCAGTGTATCAAGATTCTAGAAGTAGAGGAAGAAAAGAACCATAAAGGATAAATTGGGTGTAGCATACTTGTTCTTCACTTTAGCAAATAAACATATATATTTTGACAAATTTGTGCTTTGGCTAAATAACAAACAAGCATGTCAAAATCATTATATAAACTTCACATATACTCTAATGAGAATGGAAGATATTACGGTCTTATAACAACTTATTCAATATCTAATTTAATATATATAGGCGTTGTCTTGTAGTACTTTTTGTCCATTTGTCCATGCATAATGCCACTTATAAATTTTGATTTAATTTCATTCTACCCTTTTTAACTTAATATTTTTCTAAATAACACAATATATGTGATTATGTAAAAATCTCCTAACATAGAAGCATGCATGTATCAGATATTGTGTGAGCTTCTTATTTGTAAACATGTGTAATGGGACATTGCAGGAAAAGTAAAAAAAAGAAAAAACATGTTATTTATGCTAAATTTTTTGTTCTTTCTTAGGGTGTCAAAAATATTTTTTTATAGAAGTACAACTAAGAATTAAAACTTAAAATCATTGTTTGAGTTCGTCCATGAATTGAGTTAACATATTCAAAGAATCATAGCTAGTTACCTAACAGCAAATCAAAAAGTAAGTATTCTAAGCTTTTAGTTCAAAAACCAAATTAAATACATCACAATCTAATTACGTAATGAACTTGATACATAGTTAAGGCATTGCTTTTGGTAGCCATCTTTAAATCAAGGATATAGTCGTCAATTATTTTATTAGCTACTTCTTTTGGTGAAGTATAGGTACTGGTATATTTAATAACATATAAATCATTTACTCATTTATTATGAAGTATAAACACACATATATATAGATAGAGAGAGAGATTCAATATTTAACAATTTATTCTACCTACTATTTCTATCATGGCACCATAATATTTTCTTAATAAATGTCTCATAGTATTCCTCTCTGTCAAGGTAAGCTAATCTTTTTTTTTTTTTGTTTCCCACATTTATCCTCGTACAGGAGGCAATCCTATCCTAGCTGGGAACATCCATAGATATATGGGGCTAACTCTCTCAACGAACATTTTTTCCATCCACAAGACTCGAACCTGAGTTTTTGCTTAAGGGGAATCAAATATGTACCACTTGAACCAACGTCCGTCGGTAAGATAGGCTAATATAAGCTAATATAATATATCTTACAACGATTTTGTCAATATTAATGCTGAAGTGGTTGACGTGCATATGTCACGAAAAGAGAGGAAGAAGCGAAGAAGAAAAGAAGAACCCTAACTCTGAATGTGTGCATGACAGGTTATGCATGTCATGTTACTTGTGAAGCACTTCAAAATAGATATATTATGGATGAAAGTTACCAATAGCTCTTTCATAATTAACAGAATCTTGAATACACTAATTGCAAAATATTTGAAGTTGTTGGGATCATAGCATAGTTATAGAATGCAAGAAAATTGATTTCCAGAGAGTATACAATATATTCAAAAGGGTAGTTGTTTGGATAGAAATATGTCCATATTTACTTTAGAAGGAAGTAATGCATAGAACAAAATACTACGTTACAAAGTCTAGCTAATAGTGAATTCTACAAGTTTTCGTTCATTTCTTGTACTCGTGATGAAATAATTCTTGGCATTCATTAAACCCTAACATGTACTTATGCGTACTTTGCACTTAGATATCTCTTATGGAGAGATGAACGAAAACAAGAATTCTTACCAGAATTGATATTTCATATAAGTTCTGCAATTGGTTTACACATTGTCCATTATCTAATTAAATAAAGGGACATGCATTGCACTGTTTGAAATTAAATTTGTTTCTTGCTATATAAATACACATCTATAACTCCGGCGACTCATTAGGTTAGAGTTTTGTGTACTGGGCTACTATATCATTCACAAATTTTTAAGGTAGTATATCTACAATGGACTGAGCCTCTTTCCGGTATTGAGAATCCAGTATTGAACTTAGATTCTAACATGTTGAAACTATAAATATTTAAAAATCTAGATTTTTCTTATTTTTAAATTAAAAATGATAAAAAAATTATATTTCCTCTTACATTTTAGTATTGGACTGTCCAATATTTAAGAGGAGTCAAATTCATCTATAGTATATGTCCAAAAACTCTACATCCAATTTGCACAAATTCATCCTATTACATTCCATAACATTTGTTTTTTGTAAGTGGAAATTTTATTAAAAAATGACAAATTACATTGGAAGAAAAACATCAAGAGAAAACACTTCCCAAGATACAAAAGGGCAGAGTTAATCTTATCCAACAAAACCACAAAGTCCAAACAGTAACAATCCAAACACATAATCATATTAGAATACCATTCAAACAAGTCATCTTTGCGCCTTAGGGTTAGTTTGGGAGTTGGATTTTGGAGGGGAAGGAAGGGAAAAGGAAAGCTTGGGAGTCATCTCCCAAGTGTATTTCATGGCTCCCAAGCAATATGAGTGGTTAAATAGATGTCATCTATTTATTCTATGGTTGAATAAATAGATGACTTATTTATACAAGAGAAAATAAGAAAAGAAAAGTTGTAAAGTAAATAACTAACACAAACCTAACTAGTTACTCAAAAGTTCACAAGGCCCAGTTTAAATATAACAGCCCAATGATTTTGGGCCTTTCGATTGTCAAGGTCCAGTAACAAAGCCCAAAATAAATCTTCCCTCCATAGCATTTGATTAACTTCACGGTTTCACCCTCTTGCCTTCGTTTCTTTGCTGCTAAAAGTGTTGGCACCAGAACCTGAACAAAGTGATTCCATTCAATAACCACTTCCAAATCTTCAATAACTTTTCTCTCCAAATCTCTCTGTTAGGTAAAATATTACTCCCAAATATCTTATTCTTCTTTCGTTATTTTAATGATTTTTGTTTATAATCGTGATTCATTACTCTATGTAGCCAATAGGTTACGGTTCTTGTTCTTAATCCTTTCACTTGAGATTAGTTTTTGGAATTATGTTTGCAACGATGCCGTTTTGGTGTATATTATTCATCTTAGGTTGCTCACCACGTGCTCGACATAATTCCTAGATCACTGAACTTCATAAGATTCATTTTCCGTTTTACTCAACCTATTAGTTACTATCACTTAATTATTTTTTCATCAAATATGTATAATTTAAGTTTGTTCCGTTCCCTATAATTCGGTGCTTAATTTTTTAAGCGATATTAGTGAATTTTAGGTCTACCTTGACTATTCAAGCCTCCTTAAAGCAATTTTACATGCTACTGCAATCCATTTTAAAGATAATATTGTGTTAATGTGAGCCTCGATGTTTATATTTTACATCTGTCAATGGATATATCCTTCGAAATATGCACATGTAGACATTCTACTCATATTAATTGATGATATTCATTTGGCTGATATGATTTGAAGTTTTAACATTTGGTCATGAGTTTAAATCCCGGAAATAAACTCTTCGTGTGTGGGATTAAGATTGCATACATTTACTTTCACCAAACCCCACCAGGTGGAAGCCTTGTGCTCCGGACGGCCTGATAACACTGGTAAAAGAATGCACAAAGAAATGAGAAGGAACCGTACAAAATCGATTCGGAATCAATTCGATTCCGAATACTAATACCTCTTTTATTGAATGCAAGAATTGGAGAAGAATACAATGATGAACCCTAATCGATTCCCTGAATGAATTCCACTTTACAAGGTTGATTCTCTGAATCAATTCCCCTTTCTACACAATACTTCAAAACTATCCACAATAATGTGTTAGCAAGCTTGATAATTATGGTAATAATATTGATTCCCTGCACATTTACATTGCCTTTTCTTGCATTAATTAAACCTCACTGATAATGGAGTTTTTAAATCTCAACATATTTAAAATAACAAGATGAGAATAATAATTTAACATAAAATTTGTGTGATACTTTAATATGTATAGGTTTTATCTTCAATCTACTTGATATTATTGTTTGATCTTTTAACATAATCTTCAATTTAATGTTGATCTGAAAACTGAGATGCCTGATTGAAACTTAGTGACATGAAAAATGTTGAAACCTTGCCATTTACTCACTAGTATTTCTCCTGGTTTATATACTTAAGTTTTATAATAGAAAGTATGTTTAATTGTTTATCGATTATCAGTATATCCTTCATAGCAAAAAATAATTGATAAGTTTATCCTCTTATTCAGAAGATTTTGGCTTTTACTTTCCTGCAGGTTAATAAGTAGACATGCCAGAGACTGGGGTAAAATCAACTTTCAGCAAGTCAACTGGGTTGCCTCGAAAGCGCTTCTATCGAGCACGGGCACACAGCAATCCACTGAGTGACTCTCACTTCCCTGTGCCAATATCCCCTAGCCATGTTGACTATTCCATCCATTTCCCTCAGATCTTTCCTGATAGTTCCAAAAAAATCCAGTTTGCTGATGTTGGCTGTGGTTTTGGAGGGCTTCTCATCAGTCTTGCCACACTTTTCCCAGAAACACTGATGGTTGGAATGGAACTTCGAGATAAAGTGAGTGAGTATGTCAAGGAACGGATTTTATCTTTAAGGGTAGCAAATCCTGGCCAATACCAAAATGTCTCTGTGGTGCGGACTAATTCCATGAAGTACATTCCCAATTATTTTGAGAAAGGACAACTCTCAAAGATGTTTTTCTTGTTTCCCGATCCTCATTTTAAAGAGAAGAATCATCGCCGTCGGGTTATCAGTCCATTTTTGCTAGATGAGTATGCTTATGTTCTTGGGGTTGGTGGAATTATATACACAATAACAGACGTCGAAGAACTTGGGGACTGGATGAAGTCTTGTCTGGAGAATCACCCCATGTTTGAAGCCCTGACTGAGAAAGAACTTGAAGCAGATCCAGTAGTGAAGCTATTAAGCTCTGCAACTGAAGAAGGCCAAAAGGTTGCTAGAAATGAGGGACAAACTTTCCAAGCTGTATACAGACGCATCGTGCTAACTGAGCAAACATCCTAGATTAAACTATGCCACTTTCATGTGCTGAAAAAAAAAACAAGAAAATTGGTTGCTACTTGCTCGGCATTGAACTGATATGGCTATTTATCGACAGTTAACTTCGCTAGGTTCACAAGATCGTTTCCATTTTGTATTTGGTATGCATGCTATTATTTCTATGTTGCACTGAACTAATTTAGTATTAACGGCGAAACAGTGTAGTTCGTGATTCAACCTGTCACTTATCACAATTTTGGTTTGTTAATATTTACCATCAATATAATTCTTAGCTGCTGAGAAATAAACACCTTATGAAATTCTCTGGCTAAGGGAACTATATTTAATTATGCAAACTCACTGAACAGAAAAGTAGGGAATAAAAAATTCAATAGTTTTAATGCAAAACTGGACCTGTCTCAGGCAAGTTCAATCAAGTCACTGATTCTAGCTTGGTGTAAAGCCAACATTTCTAGGATCCAAAAGACATCTTGTGAAAAGGGCTTTGATTTGTCACCTGATACAAATTCTTGAACCACATTGTTAACCTCAATCAAGCTACATCCTGGGGTTTTCTTTATCCTCTTGCTTCTTATGAGTTTCCTAATATTTGATACACTTTCCCACTTTCCAAGTTCTGCATATATGTTAGCAAGCAAAATATAGTTCCCAGATTCCTCTGGCTCAAGCTCTAAAAGCTTTTCCATTGCAATAACAGCAATCTCCAGATTCTGATGGATCCTACAAAAGCTTAACAAAGAGTTCCATATCCTTGAATCTGGCTTCATAGGCATCTTCAGTATCATGTCAAGAGCTCGATCAAGGCATCCAGAGCGCCCCAGAAGATCAACCAAGCAACCATAGTGCTCAATTTCTGGCACTATATGATAATCCACCCTCATAACATCAAAATATTTCAATCCCTCATTCCATAAACCTGCATGAGAGCATGCTGACAAAACGCCGAGAAAAGTTATCCCATTCGGAACCACTTGTGCTTTCTGCAGTTCTTGAAAGAGTTCAATTGCTTCATAACCTCTTCCGTGATTCGCGAGTCCTCCAATCATGGTACTCCAAGAAATCACATCCTTCTCAACCAACTGATCAAACAAGTGCATTGCTTCATCAATACAACCACACTTGGCATACATTTCCACCAGTGCATTACATATACCAGTCTTCTGCAAAAACCCTTTTTTATCTGAGTACATGTGAATCCATTTCCCAACCTCAAGAGCTCCGAGCTGTGCACATGCTGGCAGAACAGATGTAACACTAATCTCATCAGGTTCAATACCTACCATTTGCATCTCGCGAAATATGTCCAATGCATCGGCGTAACAGTCTATTCTACAATACCCTGTTATCATTGTTGTCCAAGACACAATTGTCCTACAAGGCATTTCATCAAACAATTCCCTTGCACTGTCCATCTGCCCCAATCTAGTGTGGCCAAGTATTAGGCTATTCCAAGATATAGTATCTCGATTAGTCATTTCCTCAAACACTTTGTGTGCATTGCTCAAATCATCACATTTTGTGTACATATCAATCAGTGCGTTCTCTGTTATAGAATGCGATTTGAACCCTAATTTGCAAATTTGCGCGTGGATTTGAAGACCAAGATGATGCCACAAAAGCCCTGAACACGATTTTATCACAAACGGGTACGTGAATCGGTCGGGGAAAATCGGATTTTGACCTGGTTCACGTGAATTTCTCAGCATTTGTTTGAACAGAGTGATTGCTAAGGAATATTGGTGATTACGGGTGTAGGTTCTGATGATTGCGTTGTAGGAGAACACGTTTGGCTCAATGAGTTGTTCGAATAGCAAGGTTGCGTAACCTACGTTGCCGAAGTTATCGCATAAATCCACCATTTTTGTGACCAAAAAGTTGCTTTGTGACAGTGAGAGTTTCACAATGTGCGCATGAATCTTCTTCAATTCCACAATTTTAACGCAGTTTCTCAAGTTAGGAACGAAACGGTTTTCAAGTTCTCTAACGAGAAATTGCCCAGTTCCCATTCCCATCAGTGAATGAAGCATGTGTTACCCTTTTTTCATTGACCTCTTGAAGAAGTGTTATGGGGTTGTGAAAAAACTAGGGTTTCGGTGTGATTTAGTTTTGAACAGAGATCTCATTCATATGTATGCAAAATGTGGCACCTTGGGCTTAGCTTGTTATTTGTTTGATAAAATGCCTGAACGAAAGAAATGTGGTTTCTTTGAAGCTATCATGTACAGTCATCTACAAAATAGTAATGCCAAATGAGTTCACACTATCTATGACTACGAGTTTAGAAGCACCGAGGATTTTGGGCATTCCTCGGAATGGAATGCAGATTCATGGGGAATATGCAAAATCTAATTTTTCTGGGAGGGTAATTGTCGGTAATTCAATAATTTGACATGCATTCCAAGTGTGGCAGGACTAGTGTGGCAGCTATGATGTTTAATGTTATGCCTGTAAAAAATCTAATAACTTGAAATCAAGAGCTGGTGGAGAGGATTTAACACTGTTTAGGGAAATGCAAGAGAAGGGGGAAGTTCTTGATGCATATACATATTCGAGCACGCCAAAGGCATGTAGATGTCTTGGCGCAATGGGAGAAGGAACCCAAATACTAATCAGACAAGGCTTTCTTTACTTGGAGTCAATCAACCATTGCAGGTGTGCTTGTTGATCTGTATGTCAAATATCGGCGCAAAGCTGAAGCTAGCAGGGTGTTCAACCGTATTGAACAAAAGAATGTAACATCTTGGAGGACACTAATTCTTGGTTATGCTCAATATTCAAGAAGACAGTTTCCCAGAAGCCATGAAATTGCTTCAGCAATTGAGAGAGATCAGATATAAAGTGGATGGGTATGCACTCTCGAATTTCGTCAATGTATTTTTGGATTTTTCCCTTAAAGAGCAGGGGAAGCAAATGCATGCTCTGATGCTCATACCATCAAAGTCCCATAGTTTGGATATATCAGTGGCTAATTCAGGTTTGGATATGTACATGAACTGCGGATTAACATATCAGGCAGTCTCACTTTTCAGTGAGATGCCAGCGAGAAATGTCGTTTCATGGACGGTTATGATCGATTACTGGTTATGGAAAACATGGTATTCGGAACAAGGCAGTTGAACTCTTCAATGAAATGCTGAAGAATGGAATAGAACCTGCCAATGTGACTCAATTGGCTATGCTAACAGCTTATAGCAATTCAGGACTCATCAAAGAAGGTCTACAATACATGTCTAGTTTATGCATCAATCAACCACAAGTGAAGCATTTTGCATGCATGGTTGATCTTCTTGGACGTATCTCATTGAGAAAATGGTCATCAAGTCAAATGTTGGTATATGGCAGACAAAATAAGAGTGCATTTCTTATACTTATACACTTTATATTAGACAAAATAAGAGTATGGGTTGATAGGCATTGATTACTAGTTGATATGCTAGTCAATAGACAAAGGATATATTGCTTGTGAGTTGAATTTAATATGTCTATATTGATAGTGTAAGTGTCTTTTACAGTATCAGTCTATCATCTACCATTCATTTGTTAACTACTATTGACTCTCAAACAAAAAAAGTAATACAAATCAATGGTGAATGATATATCGACTGTATAAATTATTTTACACCGACGGTACATAGATTTTAAACTCTTGTGAGTTTTATGGCAATAATACATCAAGTGCTTCATTTAAATGCCTTGGAATTATGTAATCTGGGGGACATGAGGAAATCAAAGAATAATTAGCACTGTGAAGGTGATAAATTAATTAGCATTTCTTTCCATTTAATTGGAATATTAAATATACACAACAATTGGATTACATTCAATTAGATCACACTATAACGTATAGTTAAGAAATGAAATAATTAATTTATTTCAAACTCTGTGATGACTACTCCTCTTAATAAATATTGTTATTAAAATCGAAAATTGAACATCAGCATGTCATCATATAATATCTGAGAATCTTACAAAGTCTTATACTAATGAACGAACTCCTATTTGATTTATCAAAATTGTTTCTTAGTTAAGATTATTTGTAAACTAAGGTTTGACACCTGAATTGGAACAATGAAATTAAAACAAAGAATCGTTTCCATGATGAAAAGTGTCAAATCCTGGTCTCAAATTTAATGTATAAGTAACATTCTTGATCGATATCGCATGTAAAGCTATCAATGAGATGAGTTGTACAAAGTATAGAAAATAATAATGAAAATGCCACGAAGAATTATTACATTGAATTGAAGTACCAGTTTAATAATATCATTCCAAAATAATTTTGGTACATGAAATATCATTGCCTTTTTCTTAGGTGATTTTACAATGTAACAACCGGGGTATATGTGGAAAAATTTGCTCCTTTGCTACACATTTGAGTAGGAATTCTCTTCATTAGCAAGGAGAGAACTACTATTTTTATTCTTAGTTTTAAGGATAAAAATATCATCATAAGTATAAATAAAAGGATATAACTATCATTTTATTTTGTTTTTGCTATACCGGAGAAGAGTTTAGCTCTACAAGTTTATATAAATTACAACCTGATTCTGATTTGAGTTGTGTACATAGAGGCAAGGTGGTTCAGATGAAGCCATTAATAACTATCACAGAAAGCTCACTGAACAAGATTGATAATGTAGTGCAAATTACAATGGCCAATTCACCAAACTATTTAATAAAGAAAACAAAAAACAAATTAAAAGAAGTAAAGGGTGATAAAAAGGAGGTGTGAAAATAATGAATGCTTAGTATAAGATTAAGAAAAGTGAAAAGCACTAAAGCCAAGTGGTCAAAATCCCAAAACAGTGACTTTTTGTTTTCATATCAGAAGAGGGCATTTGGAGAAATAAATGAAAGGTGAGATAATAAATTAATAAAGATTTTATTTGATGGGTGCATGCTCTTATCTCTTTCCAATTCCATTATATATAACCCTCATTTTTTCTTTGCAACTCAACATTTTGTGGTTTCTTTGAGTTCTGACAATGACACTTGTTCCAAATGGTAGCGTTTTTGCATTATTCTATGTTCTACTTGTCACTGGTTCCTTGGTAGTTGCAGATGTTAAGGATGATAAGCATTTGATTCATCCACCTCGTTTGTTTGGACGTCGCATTTTAAACATAGGTGCTGGTTTTGGCGCTGGAGGTGGCATAGGTGTTGGTGGAGGTGCAGGTGGACTTGGTGGCGGAGCCGGCGGTGGGTTTGGTCATGTAGGAGGATTAGGTCATGGTATTGGTGGCGGAGCTGGTGGAGGATCAGGCGGTGGTTTAGGAGGTGGAGGTGGACTTGGCCATGGTGTTGGTGGTAGTGCAGGAGGTGGGCTAGGTCATGGTGTCGGCGGTGGCATTGGCGGAGAGGCATGTGTTGGTGGTGGTGGGTTTGGTGTAGGTGGCGGGGTGGGAGGTGGTGCAGGTGTTGGAGGAGGGTTTGGAGCTGGTAGTGGCGTTGGAGGTGGAATAGGTGGGGGTGGTGGTGGTGGTTATGGATTTGATGTAGGTGGCGGCATTGGAGGTGGTGGTGGTGGTGGTTTTGGATTCGGTGGTGGAGTTGGAGGTGGAGCAGGTGGTGGCCAGTGAGCTATATGGATGTTGATAAAAAAGGTGTTAAAGTGTGATTGAAATTGTTTAATTCCGTTTCTGTTAGTAAAAAACTGTCACTTATTGAGCTTCGAAGGTTGTGACTCTTTTAAGTTCTTTCAAAAGTTATTATATGCTTCATTGCTATTCTTATTATTACTATTATGCATCACCAACAAAAGTTCCACAAACATGTAATACTATGTTCCTCTACTTTTCTGTTAATTTTTATGTAAAAATTAACTATTTTTACTTCTGTAAATTTGTTTGATACCACCAACTATATTTATCATTATTTTTGGTAAGAAACTCTGGTTGTGTCTCCCAATAATATTGCTCATATAAATTAAATCCTTAACATTTTGGTCAGGATTTAACGGTACTTTATACTATTAGACCAATAATATAATATTCAGTAAAATAAAGTGAAACACTCACTTGTGACATGGTATCGCTTATGACATAGAGTGAGACATTGTTTATGACAGATGATCTCCATCTAAGTATAAGTATGAGATATTCAAAGACCAAAATTTGTTACATGTGAGTAACACTTTAAGCATAGGGAAATCTAGTCACAGATCTCCCTTCAGTGGACAAATAGAACTAAACATTATTGAGTTACTAATCACTTGCTAAAACCAACAAAACCAAAGCATCGTAAAAAAAACATCAAATTATTTAAAGAATGTGGCTAGTGATCAACATTTTGCAAGGGGTGTATGATTGATTTTTCTCATATTTTTAATAATAAAGATGTTATTTTATTATATGTAAAAGGATAAAAATTTATTACCATATTATTTTCCTTTGATTTGATAGAGAGTATCTCTGTGTAATTATGCTCTCTCATCTACTACATCTTGCTTTAGTAGTTGATATATGCACCACACATTAGTACCAAATCCTTTTAGTAATAACTAATCTCTTTCGGAATGTGTGATTGTCCTTTTCAACGAGTGTTGTTATTCGGAATCAAACATTTAAACTTTTGGTCATTCTGAACATTGTATGAGTCCTTATACCACTAGACCAACACATTATTTATAGATATTAAGATATATGTAGACACATAAAATATATAATAAACAAAAGACTATATGTAAAAGGTAAATGACTAAAATGTTGTGATTGATATATGAGATTTCTAGCATATGCAAATCATCGACTCTTGAGATTTCCACTCCTCAACTCATTATTTTTGTTTAGTAAAATTATACGCAATCATTCTATATATGTAGAGTCCAGTGATAAAGTAAAACAAAAATGCCTAAGGATTATGAAGAAAAAACCCAATGTCTATTTATTGAGGGAAGAAGGGAAACATAACTAGATGATGAAGATTACAATTACTTGAAAGCTTATATGTTAGGAACTTAAAGTTAAAAGCTGGTTGGATGATAATTGTTTAGAAAGAATAACTTATATAAGTTGTATAATATGTACAAAATAACACAAATTCTTAACTTAGGGGTTCATAAACTATTTTAAGCAAAGTTATTAGCTCATAGCATATTGAAATAACCAAATATAATCTTTATGATGCGAGTTACCCATCTTCACATATATAATACTCTAGTGTTTTATTGATTCACACCCCTTTAACAAAATCAATTAATCAAAAGAAGGATGATCTCACCAATCTATTGTGCTTCACTATGTTAATTAAGCTTTGTTTATTTTCTAAGTATATTTCGTTGAATAAATTAAATAGTGAAACAAAACAAAATATTATGGTCTCGAGGAATATTCTCCTACCTTATAAGTGAAAATTTATTTTTCAGAGTATGATCACATATAAGTATGAGGACTACTCCATTAATGTTTTTTTTTCTACATACACATATTTATGTAGATCGAACTTAATATCTTATACTTAAGATATTTAGTATCTACTAATTAAATCAACACGTAATGTAAAACGTGGAGGCCATGACACCACCTTATATTATCCGAATAGAAATCTTCTAAATTCTTTCATTCTCCTTAAAAAAAATTTGGTTTCCCTCATTTATCCTCGCACCGGAGGCAATCTTGTCCGAGCCGAGAATATCCACAGGTATGTGGGACTAACTCTCCCAGCGGCTATTTTTTTATCTACAAGACTCGAACCCGAGATCTTACTTAAGGGGAATCAAACATATACCACTTGAATCAACATGGTGCCGAAATATTAAATTGATCACCTTTATCAATTAAATGCTTCATCACTTAGAAATTGACAATAGATATGGACTCTTCCACTTATATACAGGGGTAGTTACATGAATGCATCCATGGATTATGTGGATATATGTGTTGTTAATCTTTTTGTTCATGATGTTTAATAGTAAGAATTGATCATGTGTGAGGACCATGATCTATTTGTGTTGGAAAATCAAATATATATTTTCCACATATGATTAGATGGCAAGAAATATTTGTCGATTTAATGTTGACACTAATCTTATTAATAGTCCGAAAATATTCTCTCCACTTTTTAGAAAAAAACTGTATACATCTACCATAAATCCTACTAGGTGAAAGTCTCGTGCATTATATCATCAAACTGATTTTATTAATAGATTCAATTAAGATTTGTGATTTTATTCAACTTTTGTTTATATTTCGTCACTTGTGAGGGTCCTGCTAGATATTGTTGTAGGGTTTTCACCCAAACCAACCTTAGATTAAGGAAAGAGAGAACAACACAATTTGTAACAGGTAAAATACAGTTAAAGGTCTAGGTAACAGTAATGAGAAAACATAGCTTCCATATGTTGAATTGAAAAAATGTCAACTTTTCATCAATATAAAAATCATAGCATCTGAAGGCAATTTCATCTAAAAGTCTTGGGATGATTAATATGATTTCTAAACTAGTAACCTGTTTTCTCACATAAATTTCCAACAACATTGGCTATAAAATGACTGCGATTTAAAAGCGGTTATCAACCTTGGCGCTTCGGTTGCTCCAACGGTAGAAAAGATTTTACCCATTGTTTCCACTGAGCATCCTCTTGTTGCTCAACCCAAGACAAGAAACAGCTATCCATCAAGCAGAAGAAATTGACATATAGGAGCTGATACCTTACGGGTATGAACCGAAAATTCGCAACTTGCACAATTGGCCATATGCCGCCTTCCAAAACAAGGGCAGGGAGAAAATCTCTCTTCACATCTTCTTTTATTTGTGGAACACTCTTTCCGGTAGAAAATCCCATGTAAGTAAAAAACACAAGTAGATCGAGTGGCCCAAAGATTAATCCATCAATGGCAACTTTGGAAGCAACAAAACGGAAGGAATCGGGCTTAAGCAGAAGCTTGAATCTTATAAATCGGTCCAAGTATTCATACCTACAATAATTAACAGAGGAATTGATAAGCTTATTACAAAATAGATAGCACTTGCAACCACCACCCTTACCCCATAATAAAGAAAACAAAATAAATTTTAAAACCAAACCAAAAAACAAGCACATGATCAGGCACTCAAAAACATACACACAAAGATCGAAGCCCCCTTTAGGCCCTGATTAGATGAGAAGATCACACCACCAAGTTTTCTGCTGGAAACAACTAGCCATCATAATTTTGCATGCAACTAAGGCTATCATATGCGAGTTATCTAACACATTGCAGCTAAGGACATCAATCATCATATATGGATTTATCTAATGCGTTGCAGCTAAAGGCTATCGTATGTGAATTTATCTAACTTCTACTAGTGTGACCATTAAAATATTAACGAAAATAAAAAGCCAAATTACACACACCCCGATTTTTACTCAAATGAGTGAAGTGACACACAACAATCCTCCCATTTTTGCACCTAAGCATACCCCCTTTAATTATTCTAATTATATACCCTTCCATTACTGGTCCGTTAAAATTACACTCACCCCGATGTCATGCAATTGGTAACAGATGCACCACTATAACATACAGTCAATACACAAGCAGGCAGTGTAGTTTAAGAAAGTAGTGCTGTTTAGTATTTACCAGAAATGGCCAACTGGACCAACAAACCCTAACCCAAACAAGCTCGTCGTAGCCACCCGTTTCCAGTTGATCTTGAATTCTTTATCGACATCCTGAAAGAGATTGCCATTAACCAAGATAAATAAGCTAAATTACCGGGTCTGCGTACTCAGATTAAAACATCACATTCACACAATATACCATATGCTATGATGCACGGGTACTCTGAAAATCATAAGTAGTTTATAATATCACTCAAATACAATTCATCAATACGAATTACCCGGCTTTTGTTTCTAATATATTTGTTTTGCTAAATGAAAGCAAACTACTAGTTTACTTCCTTTATATCATGTTCCTTCTCTATATACTTTGGCTTACTTGAAATACTTCATATAATTTTGTTGGAACTTTGTAGTTAAAACATCATATAAATTGTATTATCTTATGATTTAATAATCTCTTTATATTTTTATATCTCTATTCTCTGCTTAATAATATATACCATGTCTGCACCCCGTAATCACACCCAAGATTTTACATATTTTACCAGAACCAATACCGCAATACTTCCACTTGCACCAATAATCATACTATTTAGACCATATGCATACTAAAATTTCTAGAGGTAACAATATTTATGAGTTGGTACTACATTAACTAATGTCATAGGAAAAAAGAACAAAGTTTGAACAAATGAACAATTTTATTTCAATCTTCACAGCAATGTTAACAATATCAAGCTAGACACAAGTTAAACACTATAATTTAGGCCACAAACATAACCAACATTCAATCACACACAAAAAAACATAACTATCAATTAACCCAAAAAAAATTAAACATATGAAATAAACAAACATACCCATTTGGCTAAAGATTGAAGAAAAGCACAACATATTAAATTGGAATGAATAATACCTTGAAATTGGAATTGGTTTTGTTGGGTATGGAGTAAGTAACAGCTTGAGCAGCAACATCACCAAAACCCCATATAACACCAGAACTAATAACCTGTGTCTTAACAGGATGAAAAGCTAAACACTTTTGGTACCATTTCCACAATCTCAACATACCCTTTATCCTATAATCAAAAAACACTTCCAAATAATCACAACAACAAATAAATTTGACTATTTCAGCTTATGTTCTTCACTACAACTGGGTATTTCCGAAACAAAAAAAATCAAAGAGAATGAATGAGTACAAATTTGATTACTGTAGTTTCAAACACATTTCATGAAAAAGGGATTAGCTTTGGTAAAAATAGCAGAAAATAAAATAGGGTGGGTTTGTTCTTGCGATGCCGCTGGTAAATACTGAGACAAATGGTTATACACGAAAGAGAAGGGTAAACGTGTCATTCCATCGATCATGCGTGGCTTTGGGTTCTTCTAGGGCTTCAAGGCCCATCATAGTGGGTGCGTTTTGCACTTTGAATACCCAATAATATGATTATATTAAAGTTCCTTTACATACTCCTCATTTATAATCTTTTTAGGTTTGAAAATGATTTTTTTTTGTACTATCAATAGTAATTTTTTATTTATGAATAAAGAATTACTTTTTTTCAGAATTCGTGGTTGTTCATCCAATAAGTATCGCTTCTAAAAATTGAATTTTTGATTTTTTGATCATCTTTATAATTTAATGAGGTCTTATACCACTCGACCAACGTAGTTAGTTTGAAATTGATTCTTTAACAAACAAAAAAAAGTGTAAATTGTTACTTAATTTTTAAGCCTAATCCATTTTTCCTTTTCTAATAGTGATATTAACTTTCCATAGGAATGTATCAAATTAGCCTCACATACTTATAAATATTCCTCGAACATAATTGTCTCTAGTTAATTGTGATTTTATGGAAAAGATTCAATCTCAAATAGCAATGAGATTGATGGAAAATAGAAACAAAATCAAAGTTAATATTGATATTTTATTGATAAATATTTTTCAAATGCATTAATACTTTTATTATATTTAACTTTTCATTCATATTTAATTTTTAATTTCAGTACTTTTATAAAGTTTGACATAAAAATTAGAGATTCTAAGTTGAAAAAAATATTAAACTACCAAATAACTTATAATTAAAGGATTTAATATGTATATACAGACGGTGTAAATATTTTTTACACTGTCAATAAATTATTTACCATTGATTTGTAATCATCATTGTCATTGACTCTTAGACAAAAATAATACAAATCAAACAATGTAAAAAACTTTACACTCATAATTAAAATGAACTTTTCTATCACACAAACATAAATAATTAAAATCGTAGGGGGCAAGTCTAAACAAACAATTCACCCTCTCTTCTTTTCTATGCGGTAAAAGTTAAAACTTCAAGTTAAAACCCTAACCTACCCTTCAATTTCATTCTCCCCCAAAATAATTTCTTTCCAATTCCAGGTTTTCTTCTTTCATAAGATTCAATCATTTTATTATTATTATTTTTCCGAATTAATCAGTGTTCGATTTTGATTTCTTTTCATATTGCTGTTTCTGGATCGTAGGCGAAACTATTATCATAACGTTCGAGTTCGTTAGATCCATAATCTTGTTTCATTAGAAAAGAGTTTAACAGAAAAAATGAAGAAAACCGAGCGAATTGCCAATTTGGCTTTAGCAGGTAATTTCTCAATCTTTTGCATCACTTGATACTCGTAACTGTAAATTATTACTACAAGATCCATAATGAGATTTAAGCCATTCGAAAAAACGGACTCTTCAAAATAGTGACCCTGTTAATGTATGTATTATTGGACAATATTGAACGCTCTTAATTTTATTTACAAAATTTGATAGTTTTTACACAGTTATATTTAGAAATGGCACCATAATTAGATGCATTTAATCATGTTTACATTGACTCACTCTAACTTTAAAATATTATTTGGCTCTTTGATTTATGCTCTTATGTTAATCTTTATATTGTTTTATATCTTGTATGATGGATTTTAAAATTTGTTGTATCTCATGTTAATGCTGTGCTTCTAGAGTACAATGCAGTTGCTATATTTTCAAATTTTAGATTAAAATAAAGTT
Organism: Lupinus angustifolius; assembly: GCF_001865875.1. Classification (NCBI taxonomy): domain Eukaryota; kingdom Viridiplantae; phylum Streptophyta; class Magnoliopsida; order Fabales; family Fabaceae; genus Lupinus; species Lupinus angustifolius. Next base: position 14,502,310 of record NC_032022.1, on the reverse strand, counting down.
CTGAAATGGCAGTGTGATTCTAAGGATTTAATAAGATCTTGAATTTTGATGATTATATTTTTTGCTAATGTCAATTATAATCAGTGAGAGGGGGAAGTAGGCTCTGTTCCTAGGTCACTCGATATTAATGGCATTATATTTGTCGTCGCAGGTTTAACCTTAGCACCGCTTGTTGTGAAAGTAGATCCAAATGTAAATGTTACTTTGACAGCTTGCCTGGCTGTGTTCGTGGGCTGTTACCGTTCCGTCAAACCAACCCCACCAACTGTAACTAGTAACTTTTATGCTCATTCATTTCGTCACATTGGCCTTTTCATTGACCAATACTGATTTCTCTGAATCATGTTGCACATATAATTATGCAGGAGACTATGTCCACTGAGCATGCCATGCGTTTTCCCTTTGTTGGGAGTGCAATGTTGTTATCACTTTTCTTGCTCTTCAAGTTTCTGTCTAAGGACTTAGTGAACACTGTATTGACAGCCTACTTCTTTGTACTCGGGATTGTTGCACTTTCGTATGTTATTTTCTGTGTCCAAAGTACTTGATATGTAAACAGATTTGTTTGGACGTATTTGCTATTTTATCATACATTTGTTCTTCCACTGTCTGCAGGGCAACATTGTTACCATCAATCAAACGTTTTCTGCCAAATCAGTGGAACGAGAACCCCATAGTCTGGCGTTTTCCATATTTCCGTTGTATGTGATGTGCTTCCTCCTCACTTTTCATTACCGTTGCTGGCGTTGACTAATTTTTCTTTGAACCATGGCATCAAAAGTTATCTACTTCTACCTGTCAATTAAGTAGTCAGCGATGACAGTCTTTGGCTAGTATAATTTATTACTAGTGGTAACTGGTACTGGTTTTGTGATGTACCCAGTAAAATATCAAAATGTTATCTTTATTTATTGCATGTAGACACTGCATTTATTGAAAATGCATAATTGCATATTAAGTAAAATACATGTATGTTTAAACCCATGTTTAACTAATATTAATTAGTATTCTAGAGTTGCAAATGGTGTACTTGTGCCAACACGTCCCATTTTCCACAGCGCATTTATGCTAGATATGTTGTGTACACACACACACATCTCCGTCTTATGAGTTTGAACTCAATTTTGTCCTTACCTGACATTCCACTTTTTCCTACCCAGAACTGAATGATCTGGTGCTTTCACATCTTAGCAGTTCTAGCTATTTTGTTTCAAAACTTAATCTTGTGAGTCATGAATAGTGTGAATGGAAGCGTTACTTTTATTCTCTTCCTCCATATGCATGAGAGGTTGATTGATTATTTATAAAATGCAAACAGAGTCAGTTTATTTTTTGAATTCACATTCCATTTCACAAAAGCTAATTCTCATTGGATTTATTGTTTTCCTTTTTAATGCTAGTTGTACAATGTAATATCTTTTAAGTTCATGTTGCTTTTGTTACACAAATGTTGAACTGTTGTTTAGAGAAGGGATTAGAAATTTAACCAAGTGGAGAACACAGAACAATGCTAAATACATTGTGACCTGATGAATCCCACATGGCCTCTCATAAAAATTGGAAAAGGTAGCTAGAAACATTTTCTGTTTTGCTTTAAAACGGCTGGTAAAATGGTTTTCTAGTTGGTTGTTCTGGCCACACTGATTGTTTGGTTTGAATTAACTTTTAAGTTCTACAAGACTAGTATCTATGTTTCTTTCATTATACTAAATTTATTATCATGATGTGACTATCCTTTAATGTTGATGTGTTCATGTTGCTTTCCCACTTTTAGATGTTTACGTTACATCTAGTTGACATTATCGTGCTTCTATCATGCAAAATTATATGTTTTCTTGCACCTTTCTTATGCAGCCGTGGAGATTGAGTTTACAAAGTCCCAGATCGTCGCATCAATTCCTGGGACTTTTTTCTGTGTCTGGTATGCTTTGTCGAAGCATTGGCTGGCGAATAATATATTGGGTCTTGCTTTCTGTATTCAGGTCTGGGCTTAGCATGTTTATATTTGTATATATCTATGTATATGTATTCTACTTCCATAGTTTGAAACAATACCTTTTAAACCTAAGCCTCCTCCTTAAAAGATAGGCTTGAAAAATGAAATTATAGCATTTACAATTATGCTACGAATTTTCAAGAAAAAATGTGAATCATTTTTTATTAGCAGACAGTAATTAATATCTGTGACTCCTTTGATATTTTGCAGGGAATTGAAATGCTTTCGCTTGGGTCTTTCAAGACTGGTGCTATTCTCTTGGTAGGCATCTTTTTTCTTTAATTTTTTTTGTAAGATTCTTAACACATTGTTTTCAACAATCTTTTGACTTTAACTAAACAATGCCCTCCACTTGTCCCATTCTGGCATTCATTTAAGAAAATTAAGACAGACATTTTCAATTTTTTATATTTAAATAAATCAGCTTGTTATTATACAATAAATGATACTTTATTCCCTGAAGATATTATTAGTCCTTAGTGTCCAAAAGTATTTGCTTTTTATTGTATCGTTCATCTTTTTTTAATATGATATTTGACTCTTATATTTTTTTTATTTTGCAGGTTGGTCTATTTGTGTATGACATTTTCTGGGTTTTTTTCACTCCTGTGATGGTTAGCGTTGCAAAATCATTTGATGCTCCAATAAAGGTTAAAATCTTAGCTAAATTAAATGGAAATATCTGTTTTCCCCCCATCTTGTGATTTTTAATAGTGTTATTGCTGTGGCAATATCAGATAAAAAATTTACTAAATTTCTTCCTAATATTATCGTTCTAATTGTTTTGCAGCTTTTGTTCCCCACATCTGATTCTGCAAGGCCGTTTTCAATGCTTGGACTTGGCGATATTGTTATCCCTGGTAGGATGATTCTTAGTTGATGTAGTAATTTTTTTCTTTTTCGAATCGAATCATATAGTTCTTACTATATGTTTGTATCACATCCCTGTTAAGCTTGTTTGGAAGTTATAGAGAGAGCAGGATAGAAAAAAGGGAGGGTAGATGGTAATTTTAAACTCTTATTATGATATAATCCTCCATCATCTAGAACTTCAAAGGTCTTCTAGTGTTAGTCAAGAGGCATTGTTTTGTGACCATTTTTTTTCTTTGTGAGTAACTGCTTTGTTAAGTTTATTTTGTTGAGTTTGCTTGACTGCTGGATGATAACATGAGTTAAAGTGGGCTTTTGAAATAATTTTTCTATTTATAATCATAAATATTATTTTCTTTGTGGTTAAAAGATAAATATTAATTTTAAGTGGCCAGGCAGGCTAAGATCCACTTCCTCACTTTGTGAAGCTTTTTTTATATGATTTCAGTGTTTCAGACCTTCAATATGTACCGGGAAAGAGTAATGTTCTTTTTGAAATATGAAATGTTTAGGCATGGCGTCAAGTTATGTATGGGATCCGTTCATATAAGTGAAAGTATAAAAAACTTTTCTATTTCTTGGTTGTTATTTATTTTCACTACATATTTCTTTCCCTTCAGGTATTTTTGTAGCATTGGCTTTGAGGTTTGATGTCTCTAGAGGAAAGCAGCCCCAGTATTTCAAGAGTGCATATTTGGGATACACTTTTGGCTTGGTCCTCACAATTGTTGTGATGAACTGGTTTCAGGCTGCACAGGTAACTGATATGTGGTTTCATTTACTTTTATCTATATTTATTTTTGGCTTTTATGTTCTGAGTTGTATGATAATTGCAGGGCAAATTTTCTACTAAATGAACATATGATGGATTTTTTGAGGTCATTCCACTCTATTAACATTTTCCTACTTTTTATTGTACTCCTTTTTTTATCAGCCTGCTCTGTTGTATATTGTACCTGCTGTAATTGGATTTTTAGCTGCCCATTGCCTATGGAATGGTGATGTCAAACAGGTTTGTGTCTATGCTTATTTTTCCATTTTTCTGTTCTTGTGTCAATGTTACTCATCTCTTTTTATGCATCTCATTTGTTTTCAAATCGTTAGTTTTTACTGGAGTAGTATAATGTGTTATGTTTTTTATTATAACCATGTATAACTAGAAGAGTGTAAATTTGATTTATCGAACGGTCCAATGTATGAGACTCCCACTTAGTGGAGTTTATGGAGGGTAAATGCATGCAGCCTTACCCTCACAAGTGGAGAGACTATTTCTCGGATTTGAATCCCTGATGTCCATCAATAAATAATGAAGTGCCACATCATTAATCATATTGCTGTGGAAGCTTTTCAAACTCTTTCTAAAGTAATAGATGACTAGTAGTGCAATACAATTAGTCATTGACTTTAGGCCAAAATTTAATCTTATAATAAACATGACCGTTTGCATCACTAGCAAGAATTCATTTCTAATTTCTAAGCATACTTTAAAATGTACTAACTAGAGGAAACAGAAGATACATAGATATAGATGAGCTTCTATTGTGTTGATTACTATTTTCTTAAGGCTGTTTTTTTATATATGATTTGCTAACAAGTAACAACCTCTTACTTTCTATGAAAACAGTTGTTGGAGTTCGATGAGTCAAAGACTGCCAATTCATCTGAAGAGGTTGATGCCAAATCTAACAAAAAGGTAGAATAAAGTGTAGGATTTCTGGGTCATAGCACAAATACTGTTACATTCTGGGAACACCATCAAATTACTTTTAAATCTTACTAATTCAGCCGCACACATTTGTAACATATTCGTGGTTTAAAGACGTGGGAGTAAAAAGAAATTTTAGTCTTTTTTTTTCTTCCAATTAGCATTTTGCTTTCACTGGCAGTATAAATGGTTACGCTCTTCAAAATGGGATCCTTGCTGGGTTTGTGCACATTGTTTTTATACAATATCTGGGTTAAAACATGTCATCTTATATTTTTTAATTTTTATCATCTCTACCAAACCTACTCATAAAATGCTTATTACATCAAAAAATATGATGATATAATATTATTTCAATTTTAAAAATATTGAATAATTTCATAACTAAAATGTAATAATTAATAATATACAACAAATTTGAAATAGAATAAAAAAAGGGTAGATATTTTTTATGATAATTAAGGTTTGATGTAATAAAAAAAAACTATACAAGTAAAATTTGATTGCATAGTTAAAAAGTTACCCCCATATATGGGACCTCAACATGCACTACATATTTAATTAATATTTAGCTATATAATCTCATACTTTCGATTTAATTGTGTACTTCAGATTAGATTTCAAATAATCTCATTCTTTCTATTTAATTATCATATTTTTGAGAAAAATGAATTTATTTTTTGTGTCTTATTATATTTTATTAATTGTCTTTACATAGAACATAAGGTGACAACGTTGAGGACAAACACATGTAGTGTTTTCTTATTCTCAAATTCACAATATTTATGGGTATCCGTATGAGTACTGGGATTTGCAGGTACCTAACGTGTTTTTTATTTTAATTATATATTTATGTAATTTGTAAAATAATAATAAAATATATGATATATAATATTAAAAAATAATAAAAATATAAAAATTTAATTAAAAATTAAATATATAAACTCGTGGGGACCACAAAGCATATATTATAAAACTCGTTCTTACTCCTAAGTTATTTTTACATGTATTTTTACAGGTACACGTGGATAAGAGGGAGCAGATCTTGCAAGATGTATTCCGCTAATATATATTTGATACTTTTAGGATTAATAAAAATAGTAATATTATATTATCATACTAAATTCTTTTACTAATTTTCTTATCTAAAAAAATATAACACATATTATTTGTAAATCAATTATCAATAAATAAATAAAGTATTGTTCTAACTTCTAACCTATGTAACTTTATTATAAGTAAATGGTTATATCTTTTATATATATATATATATATATATATATATTATTAATATCTATATCTATACTATATATAAAGCCAAAACATGAAGTAACTTCTATCATGGTGTAATTTTCATTTCCTATTTTGCCCTTTATATTATTTAATTTTTACAAAAAAAATATAATCCTAATTAACCACAACCACCATATTAATTAACCACATTTCTCACCATAAACTAAATATTATCATAAACACATAAAAATTATAATATAAAGTACACTGAATACAACAAAAATATTATAATTATAAAGAATGAAATATATAAAATTAAATACGTAGTATTATACAATATCGATCGGCAGGCACGAAGTGCCTATATACACTAGTTATTAATAAAGGGAAAACACAAAATAACCACTCATCATGGTGTAATTTGTGTTTTCCTATTTTTCCCTCAATATCTTTTATTTATACCAAAAAACCATATAATATTATTTTCTTATTTTATCCTTATTATCTTCTTATTTTAAAAGTGTTACAAAAAATTGAATATTAGACTAATTGAATAAATTCAAATTTAGCGCAAAAAATCATATTTGAATTTATAAAATACAAACTATACATTACAAATGATAGAAAAACGAATTTACAGATATGTCAAGTTTTCCTAATAAAAATGATGTGAATACAAAGTTTGGAATGTGAACTTGTTCTATATATATTATTGGTCTTATGAAAACATATATTTATAAAGTGACCCCGTTATGTTATCCGTGTCTGGCTTTGGAAAAGAAGAAAAGGAGAAAGCAAGTTTCCATTTAATCTATTCATCGAATGAAATAATAGCATATCAATTCCCCAATTTCGGAATAGAGAGAATTAAAGAACCCTAACGCACCCTTTTTTGTTTAATAATTCAATTGATTGGGCGAGACTCAGAATAGAAGAGAATATGGTGTTCTACTTCAAAGCACGCCCTGAAGTTGGCGATTACACCATCTTCATGGGTCTTGACAAATACGAGAATGAAGAACTCATCAAATACGGTTTTCCCGAAGATATTTGGTAACCACTCTCAATTCATTTTTCCTCTTTTTTATTTCTCATTTTTTATTAAATTTATTGTTTTTTCTATGATTTTGTTGCATGTCAGAGAAATTTATTTGGTTAAGGAAGCTTGCCATTCTGTTTGGAAAGTTGAAATTCAAAACAAATAATTTGCGGATAGATCTCATATATCATTTCATACTGTATTCCATTTAAACTCTGAGTATTGTTTTTAGTCATGCTTGAGGTTTTAAATTGTGGTTGTGATATGATTATCGCAATTGCGTGATAACCTGATCGACGATATTACAATGGTGATTGTGGTCTGTAATTTAAAACCTTGGTCTGGTTTCTTCAATATTGTGATTAAACCCAACCCTATTATAGGAATACTATCATTTAATTGAGTCATTCATTAAGGAAGCAATGGATCAATTTTTTTGTATGAATTATTGGTATGCTATGGCTTGCTCCTTATAGAAGATAGAAGCTGCTTCCAATTGGCCTTTCAGAACATTTTCTAAAGCTCTTTGCTTGAAATTGTGACTGAATTATGTTTTGATTTGATACTTGCTTTGTTAGTTGGGTTTCTGTTTCTTTTTCGTGAAGTTATTTAGTGATAAAATCTCTCCGTTCTAGGTTTCATGTTGATAAGATGTCTTCAGCCCATGTTTATGTCAGACTGCATAAAGGTCAAACCATTGATGACATAAGTGAAGGTTTACTAGAACACTGTGTTCAGCTTGTCAAAGCAAATTCAATTCAAGGTAAAAGCCTGACTGGTTGTTATTATTTCAAATCTAATTATATGTAACCTGGAAAGTGTATACGTAGTGCTTAATGTAACTAGATGTGTGGTTTCTTTGGTTATGTTTGCAACTGAAAGTCAGAAAGACTTATTATCTATTTCCTTCTTCTAATTCCTAACTCTTTGTGTGCTCACCGTTTTGTTTTTGGTTCATGGCAGGAAATAAGGTGAACAATATTGATGTTGTTTACACTCCCTGGTCTAATTTAAAGAAAACTCCTTCGATGGATGTTGGTCAAGTTGGTTTTTACAACTCAAAAATGGTGAGTAAATATACTCAGAATCAGAACCTTTGTATTTTCTTTTGATTTTCAGAGTTCTTTTGCCTTTTTATGTGATGGGATTGTTTGAGTGGGTGGATAGATGACTGTTTGACCTTCACTTTTTGTAGTCTCATTATCTGGTCTACATGCGTGTTAGGTTCGAACTGTGAGAGTGGAGAAGCGGATCAATGAGATTGTTAACAGGCTAAACAAGACAAAAGTGGAAAGAAAATCTGATTTGAAAGGTGACTAGGAACTCTGCTTTCCTTCCATTTGGCATATAGTTTTCTTTTCATATCCAAGTTTCAAAGGTTAAAAATGATATTGTATGGATAAAGAGGTGATTGTGGATTGTGCTCCCCTTTTTTAATATCATCTTATCTTTCATTTTATTATCACATCTATCCATTTACTATGTATAATATGCTTGCAAATTTGATTTGAATTATCTTATCTTGAATATGTCCTGCAGCTGAGCGGGAAGCAGTTAATGCAGCTGAAAGAGCTGAGCGAAAACAGCATCTGAGAGAAAAGGTGAGTAATTAAAATTTGTTCCTTTTTAAATGCATGCCCAATCATTGCTATCATCATCCTCACTATTTTTGCACTATAGGTTATAGATAACAGACTCAAATTCTGATTGTATATTGTATAACTCTGTTACTAGAACTTGGCCAGTGATCACACTTCTAAGTGAATTGGTGAATGATTGTTGTCATGTTTACTTATGAACTGGCTTTTTAACCGCAATGTTGCATGCCATTCAGGGGCCTAGTTCTCTAAACTGTCCTTTTCTCTAGCTTAATGCACTGCTTGAGTTCTTGTAGTCGCTTTGCAGCTTGTTGTCCTTTCGGATGTTTTCATTGTAAACATTGTTGGTAATCTATGTTGTAAACTATTAAAAAGAACTTATAGCTAAATGGACTTTCTAGTGATCTATGTTATGGCAGAGCAGAATGATGTTGTTTGATCCATGTAGCTCACTCTACCTAATATGAAAAGGCTTTGTAGTTGTTGTCTTCTTTATTGGTTTCTAGTTGGTATTGCTTATCACAAAAAAATGCTAGAGTAAATGTCAAATCATATCGAACAATTGCCTTATTTATTTAACCACACGTTTCTATGTGCAGAAACGCCGTGAGGAACTGGAAAGACTCGAAAAGGAGAGACAATCAGAGATGAGGAGCTACAAAGGTTTGATGGTCTCTGAAAATATGGTTTCGAATAAACAAATTGCATCAGGAAGCAAATCACTGCAGGAACTGGAGGACGATTTCATGTAAGCATTGATATTTGGATGATGGGAAAATGGCTGGGTGGCCAACTTGCTACTTAGCAGATTTACATCGATTAACTAACTCGGCTCCTGGAATTTGAAACTGCGATGTTTTCATTAAGAAAACCAAGTAGTGTGTACAACTGTGATTGGGGAAAGGGGATATAATGATTGGTTTTTGTACCTGCTGATGTTAACATACTACATCTATAGCCTTGCTTGAGACTGGTTTTAAAAGCTATTGCTCTCACAGTCTAGTCAATAAGTGAAGTTTCTTGTTATAATTATATAAAAAAATAGATTTTGTTAACATGGGGGATAAGGAATCAAAAGAGATGTTTTATTGGGAAATTAAGTACATAAATCTTTTTAACTCTGTATTCATCATTTCCCAATAACATTTCTCAGTTATAAACATCCATTATTTCCCAATATAACATTTCTCAAAGTCACAAAAATATTGTGCTTCTCCGATTTGAATTTTGTTTCCCTTTTTAACCTGGTATGGTTGTGTTCACCATGTGCAATATTATTGGAGTTATAGTTGGTAGTTGAAAGCTTGTAGTTGTATAAAAGCTATAACTTATGGTTTCTGATGTAGCTTTCCTTAAGTTAGCTTTCATAAGGTATAACTTCCCATTTTAAAAGTTTGAAGTTCCTTTTGTTTTTTATTTACCGAACAATTTTACTAGCTTATAATTTAGTTAAAAAAGTTACAAGCTATTAGGTAGCGATTCCTAAGTGTACCGATATAATGGTATAATGATGTTTTGCACCAATTAAGTTGTATGTTGAAAAACCAATCTTGATGAATATGTTGTAAGCAAGTCAAAATGATGACAACACTATTAGAGCGTATTTACACATAGTTGGTTTCACTGAATCAGAAAATGAATTGAAATGTAGCAATCTCAATTATGTTATTAGTTTCTTAATTACAACCTTCTATCAAATCATCTTTCCATAACAATGCAGGGCGTGACACATTTTTTTTCCAAATTTAAATTTGGTCAATCTTTAAAGATGATATTTTTTATTTCTTTTAGCACATGATGCAATGTTAGGGTGAGATTGCTATGCAACCATGATTTGAATGAAGAATAATGTCATCTCATCTTCCTATTACCAATAAAGTGTTGGTATAGTAGTATAAGACCCCACTACATCTCGAAGGTCAAGGGGTTGATTCCTGAAAGCGATACGTGTTAGGAGATATATTTATAAACTTCGAAAGAGATTAGTTCCTTACCCAAATAGGTGAGAGGATACATTTGGTAGTTCCAAAAATCTCATCTTCCTATCATGAATTGGAAAATTTTCCCATGCCTTGTAATATTAGGATTTGAAAATGATTTGCTCACATAGACAAATGTATCATTCAAATTTGAATCTGGAAAGAGATTAGTACCCCATAGTAGGCCAAGGGACAATTTTAATAAAAAGAATAAAATTTTAAATATTTGGTCTAACCAAGTTTTCCATTGTAATTTCAAATTAAAAGCACAATATTTTTTGACGTGAAGCAAATCCTGTTGGTTGTCGTCAGCAACCTCTTACTTTCATTTTTGTTTGTGGTTAGTTATGTTTGTATTCATGTTTTTATTTCATTTCCTATTTCCTATTAAGAAGCATATCTCACTACACCAAAACTACAAAACGATATTCACACACATATATAGTGTGTGTAAATATCTGGCTTAAGAATAATATTGTGTAAGAAATATAAAATAAGTAAATTAGTCATGAAAAACTAATTCCAACGGTGTTGATTATAAAGATAAGGATTCCAATTTTCGTTCCTTAAAGACACTTATTATCATTAACATTACAACAATCGTCATAAATCATAATTGTACCAGCTTCATTACTATCAAACAACTACATATTTGCACAAGCTTTCACCTCACCGTAGATATTTTGGAAATTATGATATCTACCACTTTTCATGTTTCAAATGTCAAGTATCTCACTCAATCTAGCTAAAGCTCTATGTATGTGTATGTGTACTACTTTGCTTCCCATATTCCATCAATCACTAGTGTGATTCAAGGAAGAGTTATTGCTTAAGATTCACCTAATCAAATATCTCTTTTATAATGGAGCCTCAATTCCATTATAAACAAAGATTTCGGCTTTTATGTTCCTATAGTATCAACGAACTCTTCTTTACTATCAATTAAGACAAGAAGCAATGACATTTGATTTTTTAATACCAAGAATATCTCATCGTTCTTTTAAGTAAGAAACTAATCTCTTTCAAGATTCATAGTTGTCACTCCGAAAGTGATAAAAAGCAATATAGAGCACCACTTAAGTTGAGAATGGATATCATCATGCTAATATAAAAAGCAATATATAAAGTCATAAATAGTCATTTATAATCCATGGGTTTGTAAATAATCTACTAATAAATTCTTGCAAAACAACAGAAAATATAATGAGAGTAATAAGCAAAAAACCAAAGTAATGATTCATGAATGTCTATAGAGTTGAATGCACATTTCAACTTGTGTGCTTTGTGATGGAAACTTTTGCCCAAGGAGAGTTTTGAAGCAAAAACTTCATTACACCATCAGGAACAATAGGTGATGAATCTTTCTTCATTTTCACAATGAGTGACTTCAAGTTACCCATAGAAAGGTGATCCATGTCCATTAAATCAGGAATTAAGGACACAACCTACAAAATAAGGGTGAATTAGAGACAATGTAATGCATTGTTTTTTTTGCAAGCCAACATAATTTTATCATAATAAAGTATCAGAAAATATAAAAGAACAAAACCTCATGCAAATAAACCAAGCTAAGTTATATATTACCTGAAGAGTATTTGCAGTGACAGTCAATGATTGAACATGAGCAAACTTTTGCAGCCATTTAAGCAACATCAATGGTGGCTCTAAGGAATAATCGTCCATGGTATATGCATCAATATATACTTGTTCAACATAAGCAAGACCATTTCCAGATAGGGTCAGAAGAGGAACACCCTCAAAAGTAAAAGAAGAAAGGTTTCTTGTAGAGAGCACAATTTCATTGATGCTAGAATCTCTAGAATGGATGGTCAAGTTGGAAAGTGTAGGGCTTGATATGTGAAGAGTTTTTGCACCCTCTAGGGTACAATACTTAATAAACAAATCACTCAACCTATTCATGTTTGAAAATGGATCAACTTGTTCATCACCACTTGCACAAAATTCAATGTTCACAAGATACAATCTTGTTAATGATGGAACATTGATAGCAGATTTTGGAAACATTATTCTCCCACCTGATTTGTTTTTATGGTAAACTGAAACCTTAACAGAAGTTATGGTCTGAGATGAAAAGATTGGTGATAAGATTGTAGGTGGTAACTGATTAATATCAGTTTCAGCATAAATTGACAATTGCTGAACATTATGTGAAATAGCATCACTTATCAACTTTCCCAACAAACTAGCTTTAACATAACCACCATGATGCTTAAAATCAATAGTCTTCAATGCAGCTTTTTTATCACGAAGTGATAGAATCTTTGACATAAAGATTCTGAAATTCTTGAAATCTAGTATGGTCATGGCTTGAGTGCAATACAGTAAGATGGTTGGAACACTCTTCCAAATGTGTTCCCATCTTTTGGACAAGATGCTAGTTTGAACAACTTCATTAAAGTTCACAAATGATAAAATGTGATAGAGAACACAATCAGGCATGTCACTAAGCTTGTCTTTTTTCTCTTCCCTTTCACTCTTGATTTGCTTTCCTCTCACCATCTTCAGTTAGGGCTTGTTCTTGTTGCTAATGAAAACTTTAGCAGAAAATTAGACAATCATAAATATATATAAGTTTCTACATGTTGGAATTATGTAAAGATGATTTTGAAAATTAAAGACTAATTGGAATGAGGAAACCCTAGAGATTGGATTATGAGTGTGTTTGTTTAAGATTTTTTTATCAATATAAATATTTTGGATCTTAGAAGAAGAAAAATTCTTTTAGCAGATTAGGGTTTTTTTAGAAGATAATTCGTACGGAATGAAGGTTGATGAGAGAATACAAATTCTTTAGATTCTAGCAAAATTTCTTCCCGTAAGAGATGAGAAGTTTTGATCACTTATGAAACATGGAACCAAGCATAAAATGATTTCCGATTTTGCATAAGTAGTTCTTCATCGAAAACATTTATGGATGGGCATTTTTCTATATTAAAATCAAAATACAAAGAAAAAGGAAATTGGCTTGAGAACTGAGAAATACCTTTCGACGGAATTGTGAATTGAGCTACTTAGCAATCGATGTTGAAACAATGATCTCGTCAAAATGAAGTCGAAGTCGGCGATCTTGATCAGTAGGGTTGATATTTTTTCGCCTAGACGAGGTCGGTGAACAATTTAAATAAAGTAAAGTCTGATAACACTCATACCCCACATGGGCTTGTTGTTACTTTTTATTATTTATTTAATATTATCACTTTTTCCCATATACAATTTAATACTTATTTAATTCTTTGTACAACTAAAATTATGTAATGGTAAAGATGAAAAAAAATATTATTATAATTCATTAGTTAAATATGTAGTAGTTCTATAGTATATAAGACTACACATAGCACAAGAATACAAACATCATACTCACAATAAAATGGAGTTAAGAGTGGAAATAGGTCAGATCAGGCTAGACTTTGCCTTAAATAGGCCCAGCCTATATAGCATATAGGAGTCTGGGTCTGACCTGTTTAAAAAAAAAATCAAAGCCTGAGTCTGGCCTGTTTAAAAGTCTGGTCTGACCTGGTTTAGGTCTGACCTGCTTAAAAGTTTGGTTTGGTCTGTTAGCCTATTTAAATACCTATTATATTATATGGTCACTAAATAAGTCACTATATCTACATTTAAATGAGTTTATAGGCATACTTTTAGCTAGGTCCATCTAATTATAATAATTAAATTAATTTTTTTGTATATATTTTTATATTAATATTATATATATATATATATATATATATATATATATAATAATATTATTTATATTAAAATAGTATAAATTCAATATTCATATATAATATAACTAAATAGGCCTGTTATGCTTAATAGGCCTTTTAGGTGGCCTAAAGTCTGACTTGTTAAACTAAATAGGCTTTTTAGAAAGTCTAAGTCTGGCATGTTGATGAAAAAAGTCTGATCTGACCTAGTTTGTTATAGGCCAGGTAATAGGCCCCTAATAGACGGCTTGCCCTTTTTCCACCCTTAGAGCTAACCTAATTAACAAAAGGAAACTATTCCCTCACTCTCATTTTAATTATCGACTTATGGTAATACACAAAAATTAAGATAATTATTTATAGGTGTTACCATAATGTAAAATATTGAACAAAATATCTCTAATAGTATCTATTGGAATTATGGATCTTATTTTCACTTTGAAGAGAAGTGTTTTAGTAATTAATGTATGATAATATAAGACAAAATGACAAATTAAGAAGAAAAAATCACTGAAGCCATCAATTAAGACAAGAAGCAATGGTAGTTGGAAATTTGGAATCCTTGATATAGAGCATCACTTAAAGTTGAGATTGGATACAATCATGCTAATATAAAAAGCAATATATAAGGCATAAATAGTTATTATAATCCATGGGTTTATAAATAATCTACTAATAAATTCTTACAAAACAACTAGAAACAGAATGAGAGAAAGAAACAAAAATAACAAAGTAATTATCCATGTACTTATAGATTTGAGTGAACATTTCAATTTGTGCACTTTGTGATGGAAATTTTTGCCCTAAGCTCACTCTTGTAGAAGTTTAGAACATTTCAACTTGTCCACTTTGTTATCTTTTAATAATGCAGAGGCAAGACAAATCCCTTGGATTTGTATAAGTGGTTGTAGTAAACATGCAAATAAAGTAAATCTTATTCATAGTTCCTTCTTCTTACAGAATTTTTTCACCATAAAACAATTCCTCACTCAACAGAATAAGTAAACAGCTTATTATAATTAATAAAGAGCTTATTTCAATAAACAAGCTCATAAACTCATATTTGAGTAAGCTACTTAAGGTATTTTACAACTTATAATAAAAAGTGCATGTCATTTAACACTTATCACCTAGTAAATATGCTAAATATCCACGAACTCACCCCAATTTTAGCGAAGTTTGATAGGCAAAATCTAGACTTGTCTCATTGTCATCCCTATTTTGAAAGCTAAGTATTGATTGACAAAGTGCATATGTTGCAAATAACACATGATTTTATTTTTATAAGACAAACAAAGCAACTTTATTAATAAAGGGTTACCAGAAGAAGACAAAACTGTCTCATACATAACCAAGAGTCTTGAAAATTAACAAAATTTTAAGTCAGTTGTCAACATCTCACTTATATATTTTGCAATTTCATTTTCCATCTAATTCTGATTCTGTCATCTACAGGAACAAACTTGGCCTCATTCTGTGAATGCTCTTCTAGTTGTAACTTGAAACTGGCTTTCTCATTCATGCCATCAAAGTTATTACTGGGTTGTGTGACTAGTAATATAAGGGTGTTAACAAGGTGAACTTAAGTACTTATCAGTTATCCAAGACAGAAAGAAAAAACATAATTGATTTGAGAAGCATCACCATAAAAAGGCATTACCTTTAAGTCAATAGTTAGATCAGCAAAAAGATAAGCAGGAAAGAGATTATGATGAATTAAGAGAATCAATGAAGGAAAACAATTTATTGTGTGAAAAAAGCCAACAGATACATATAGATTACAACACTGATTGTATATCAAGGTTTTCAAACTATAATGTTCCTTGTCACTTCAGGGGTACAGTTCAAGATAAAATCTATACACATCTTCCAGATACACTACCTCTAAGGACTCACACAATTTCAGTATCCAAGGGCCTGAACAAACTGATTCTACAAATCGATGACTTGCAAGCTGTTTACCCTACTGATCCTTCAAGCTTCAAGCTCATGAGTTGGTTCACCTCGGAACCAAATTCATCTGGAAGCTCATTGAAGACATCACGGCAAAATCCAGAGATCATAGCAGCCATGGCTTTTTCATAGTCTATTCCCCTCTGTTGAAAGTAAAACAATTGATCTTCACCAATTTTAGAAGTGCTTGCTTCATGTTCAACTCTTGCTGTAGGATTTTTCACCTGCAAAGAATTGTGATTGCATGAGCAAAATAGAAGTTTCATGGCAAGTTCTAGTTCTGGACATCATGGAAGTGGAAGTAGGGAGAAAATCAGAAAATAAAGAAGAAAAAACAATAGTAATGGGGGTTAAGTCAGGTAGGAAAACTGAACATAATAATGCTTTCAAGATAAAAGAGAAAGAACCAACTTCATACTGTTCATAGATTCATCAATGTTTCAACCTGCCACAGTAGATGATTATACATTGAAGCCACCTAAGGAGCAAAGATGGAATCCTATCATAAATTTGTAAAATTTCATGAAGAATTTTGGCCCTCATTGAACACACAAAAAACTCAAGTGTACACTATTTGACAATGCCATGTTAATTTATCTAATAATTTTTTTTTAGGAATTAAGATTGCATGTCTTTCGATATTAGCTTTATGATATGGATATCTTCCATAGCTTGAAATCAGTGAAATAGAAGTTTAAAACTATTTTTTGTCAACATCTTTCACTCATCACTACTTTGTCTCAGCCTTTACTCTAGTAGATGCTAGACAGCTCTAAAGACGAAGTTATCTATATATGAAAAGTATTAATAATGACAGTTACTGAGACAAACATGAACTGAAATCTGAAATTATTCAAGAAGGATAAGTACAACATGTGCAAAAAATTACCTGTATATAAGGATAGGTATTGGCAGCTGCATTATCACCAATAAGCATGGAGTCACATTGAGAGGAGTTTCTAGCATTCTCTGCCTTTGACTGAACCTGAACAAGCCCTCTATAACAGTTCTTTGAATGTCCAACTGATATACCCTTGGAGACAATCCTACTCTTCGTATTCTTCCCTTTGTGTATCATCTTTGTCCCCGTATCCGCTTGTTGATAATTATTAGTCAAAGCAACTGAATAAAACTCCCCAATAGTGTCATCTCCCTCCAAAACAACACTCGGATATTTCCATGTTATCGCGGATCCTGTCTCAACTTGTGTCCAGGATATCTTAGAACGCGCCCCAGCACAGAGTCCTCTCTTTGTTACAAAATTGTATATGCCACCCTTCCCTTCCTCATCTCCAGCATACCAGTTCTGCACAGTAGAGTACTTAATTTCTGCACCTTCACCACAGTACAACTCCACAACAGCAGCATGAAGCTGGTTCTTATCATAAGAAGGAGCAGTGCATCCCTCCAAATACTCCACAGAACTCCTATCATCTGCAACAATCAAAGTCCTCTCAAATTGTCCAGTTTCCAATGCGTTGATTCGAAAGTACGTTGAGATCTGCATAGGGCATTTAGTATCCTTAGGAATGTAACAAAATGACCCATCACTAAACACTGCTGAATTCAGAGCTGCGTAATAGTTATCTTCACTAGGCACAACTCTCCCTAGATACTTCTTAACCAAATCAGGGTACTCTCTGACAGCTTCAGATATTGAACAAAATATAACACCAGACTTTTCTAAAGTTTTCCTATGCGTAGTTGCAATTGACACACTGTCCAGAACAGCATCCACTGCAACATTCGCCAAACGATTCTGCTCGTTCAAGGGGACACCGAGTTTGTCAAAGTACCTAAGAAGTTCTGGGTCTGCCTCTTCGAGGCTATTCAGGGACGGTTTCTTTTTGGGCGCAGAGTAATAGCATAGATCTTGAAAATTAATAGGCGGGTATATGTTATCAGACCAGTTAGGTTCTTTCATCCTCAAGAATTTCTCATAAGCATTCAACCTGAACCAGTAACGAACCACAAACATATAATATAAATACATGTATTGCAAATATATTTTACAATGTCAAACAAATATTACAAATAGAGTGAATACCAAAGTTCATCCTTAAGGGTCCGTTTGGGAGTTGAGTTTTGGAGGGGAAAGAAGGGAAATGGAAGGCTTCAGAACCACCTCACAAGTGTATTATATGGCTCCCAAGCCTTCCGTTTCCTTTCCTTCCCCTCCAAAACTCAACTCACAAACAGAACCTAAGGGAAAATTTTGTGCTACAATTAGTACATGAGGAATGAAAGATCTCAACTTAGATACTTAATAACCTCAACTGCTAGTTACATTCGTACTTTTTCGATAGATAACATTTGGTACATGTTCTATAGAAGTGTTTTCACCATTGATTTAATAGAAAATGCACTGTAGTCGTAGTCCACCAATAATTTAAGAGTGGATACACTTAAATACAGTCATGCTCACTTTACTATCAACCCACTTTAGATGAGCCTTGTCCCACCAAACAAGGAACAAAACCCATCTGTTTTGTCTGATATGTCAACCAATGGTTTAGGCTTTAGGGACATAATCGTTGTGGTTGACACAATTGACTGAAAATTCAGTTGAAGGTCGATAAACTAACTAATTGAACTGAAAGTATTTGATAACACTAACTAATCAAAGGCTTATAAGTGTAAAACGATGTAAAAGGGTTTATAAGTCTTTAATTTGCTCCTCAAATCAAGGCCAGCATCTCAAATAAATGCATATAAACCCAAGACTTCTCTAAATTCTTCTCTAAACATACAAGGCTATGAAAAAACTGTTTGTATATATTACCCTTATAGTTAAGGTTTTTTGCATCCCAGGTTATATAAAATTGCACATACGTAGCTTATTTTGTCTTATTCTATTACATTTTGAACCATTCATTGTAACTTGCACCCCCTATCCTCGGGTCCTGGATCCGCCACT
The DNA here is from genome assembly GCF_001865875.1 of Lupinus angustifolius. Lineage (NCBI taxonomy): Eukaryota > Viridiplantae > Streptophyta > Magnoliopsida > Fabales > Fabaceae > Lupinus > Lupinus angustifolius. The sequence goes on along the minus strand of NC_032022.1, from coordinate 14,483,295 downwards.
GCTCTCACGCCTTGCCAAACACACCCATTAAAGTTTGAAATTTAACTTACTCTACAATAAGCTACTTTGAAATAAGCTAAAAAACCTTACTTTGATAAACTTCTATAACAAAATGATCGAAACAAGGTAAAAATAACTTATATAAGAAAGACAAAACTTAATTTTCATTAGCTAATCCGAAAAGCTGAAATTTTGATGAGATTAAAAGGATGCAATTGACCTGAATTGTAGCATCCAATCAGGTTCCTCTTTCAAAGTAGAAATCAATCGGACAGTCTCAACAGATAAGCCTTTAGGAATTGAAAATGAATCGATGTCGAAAGTGAAACCAAATTTCTTATCGTAATCACGGTTTCGGAGAATTTCTCGTATTTTGTCATCGGAGGTAGTTGTAGTAGAAATGTTGGGTTGATCGTAACCAACGTTAGCACGAACCTTAAGAAGCTTAGTTTGGTTTCTGTGGTTGTTGTAGGGTTTGAAATTATGAAGCGGAGATAAGGTGGAGACGCCGTTGGACAGAAGAGAAGACATGGCGATCAGATTTCAGGTTCACCACACGCCTCTTCTTTCTTTTCTTTTCGTTCTTCTCGTGTGATGACGTGTATATGCAATTTTTATTCTCCCCAAATAACTTATATCCTCCGGCCAATAAAAAATACGATATATGTACTGTTTTATTTAGTTTTTGTAGCTGAATGAAATAACTTATCTCTTTGTATTAAAAAATATTTTATTCTCCTACTATTAATATGATAATTATTACTAAAAACTGAGATAACTTATCTCATTCGATATATATTTTATTTTTGATAATAATATATTTTAAAATAAATAGTTCTTGAAAATGAAAAAGAGAAATAAAACATATATCTAATACCAAAGAAATTTAAGAATATAATTTAGTTTGATGAAAATATTGTATGAGATATATCTTTCTGGTTACTCTTTGTTTTTTATATTACTCTTTATTTGAAAATTGGAATATGCAAACTTTTGTGGCCATCCATTTTTGACCAATGAAGCACCATTTCCTTCACCTTTCAATATTTATTTATTATCATGTTTACATCATCTAGACAATAGCAACAATCACATTAATCACTACCATATTATTAAGATAGAGAAAAGGATGTATGTCATTGTAGGATTTTTTTTAATAGTGTAGCTCTATTTTGGTATTATCAATGTTATATTTTTTATGATTAGGAAATTAATTTATCTCCCAATAAATATTAATCACAAAAACTGAATCTTTGATTTTTTGATTATCTGGAGGATCTAACAGAATGTTACATCACTTCATCAATGTTTTATTGGTAATATTATAGTTGTATCATTCACTATATATATTTACTTATAATTGATTTTTAAATATAAATAATACAAATGAATTATGCACCATGTATAAATCTTTTTATAATCATCATTGATTTTTATTTTTTCATTTTTCTCTCATATCAAATCACTTTTATAATAATTTATTTTCTCATTCATTTCTCCTACTTATACTATCTCTTTATGTTCTCTCATTAACATTAAAAGAGAAAGTTATTGAGTAGAGGGAAAGTAATAAGAAAATAAGTTGATTCTAAGAGTGATTTAGTATGAGAAACATAAAAATATTATAAATTATTCTTATAAATAATAGTAAATACAAGATAAAGATAAGAGTATTATAGAAAATGTACACAAAAATTTCACCAACTTAATCTCTTTTCTCAATAGTTCCAATCACTTTTATTTTCTTTCTGGTTTGGGTATTTCTCCCTGTCCCCTTGCTTACTATTCTCTTCTACCAAAGGTAATATAAAAGTTACAATAAATGAGGAGTTTTTTCTTATAGGGGATATATTAATGTGAAATTTAAATCTCATACATGTTTTGACTTTTGAGGTTTATTTTAAAGATAAATGACAAGTTACATATTAATACGGTGAAAATATAAAAAGATACTTTATTTCAGATATGTGATCAATATATAAAATAAAAGGAAAAGTATATTAAAAATATTAGATTTATGTTTTTTTATTTTACAAAATGATTATTATGAACCATTTTTCTCTCCAATTACACTTTAAACTTTATTTCTTAATAAAATTAGTCATTACATAAAAATAATATTAAATTGTTAATAAGATTATAAGAAAACTATTATCATCATACTCACAGAAGTATCATCATAATATTATGTTTGTCCATGAAGGGGTGAAATCATTGTCAAACACAAGTTGATTAAGAAGAAAATGACAAATAAAATTCAGATTTAAAAGGCCAAAAAAGTGATATTGATATATAGAAAAATAAAATTAAAGAAAAATGAACTACAAATTGAGATTAAAACAAAATGCATAAGTGTTATTTTTAGTAGTATGCTATTATATTTATCTAGCAATTAATTTCACCAATAATTAAGCACTACTCGATAATACATGCTTCTAGTCATAAAATAAAAATATATTAGATGAAACTTAGAGCATCTATAATGGGACAACACATTTTTCGTTCTTAAATAAGTCACATTGATTATTTTATATTTTTCAATAATGTAAGTAACTCAAGCCAAAATCACATTAAATGGTGCAACTCTATTTTCAATCTTAAATAAACCCTACAAACCTACTCACATTTATATTTCTCCCATGTAATTTTTTTTTCATTTTTAATGTTAACTCATACCTTTGTTTATTTAACTTATACAGTTGCAAAATAAAAACAAGAACAACACATGTTTACAACTTATAAAAATGAGATTATAACATTTGTAAGAGGATGAATTTTCCAATGAGATAAAATTATTAGCCCGTTGAACTTTTTGAAAACAAAAAAGATGCATAACAAATGAACAGCTCCATTCATACGTGTAATGATCTGGACCGTCCAAAACCCAAAGATGTTCGAGATTTAAGCATAGGGTTTGAAAATTATGAGTCCGCCCCTTTATGTTTGAAATAAAACATGAAAGAACCGTTTCACCAATCACTAACTCACTCTTTCTCTCTCTAAATCTTCTTCCCATTTTTCATTCTTCTCATTAACACTTCTCAATTCGCTAAATCTTTCTTCGTTTCAAATGAATCTTCCGTTATATCTTGTCTTCGCATTCTGAAGCTTCTGTTCGGTGAGTTTCTAACGGTCGTTTTCGATTTCACTCACGTATTTGAACAATTTGAATTTGAATTTCTTAATATTTAGTTGCGTGTTTTTTAGAATAAGAAGACATTAGATTGTAATTGTGATTCTGGAACTGTGGATTTATCTTCCTTGAGCTCAATTTTAGCATCGAATTATGTAATTGAGCTATGTGTGAAAGGTAGATTGTGGCTACTGGTGTGATCCAAGTAATAGGGTTTCATAAATGTTGAAATAGTCATCTTGTGAAGTTTTGAATATTGTTTACTAAGTTTTTGTTTGAGCAAAAAAAATCGGGCTGCTTTTGTTTCCAATTCGTTTATTCCAAATTCATGTGTTTATTTGCAGAAGTGAGCTGTTGCAATATCTTAGAGGGGAATTATAATGATTTGGAGAGACAACAGTGAAGAGAATTGCAGTCGAGTTGGAATTGAGGTGTGTTATCTTGATCATCTGTCAACAAACTATGGAAAGTGACAAGAAAATCCCTTCTCCGTCGGATGGTAGTGTTCAGAAAGGCAGGGCATTGCATGGGTAATTCTTAAAAAAAGTCATGTTTATCTGCACTGAAATTAAAGTTCATGTGTTATTTTGACCATAGACAAGCCCTTAAGCAATAAGGGAAAGTTTAGTGTGTCAGGTTAGGTTGATATTGGTTCTCATTCTTTATCTCCCTGCTTCAAGGATTTTTTGTTCGTGTATAGCACCTTTGGCCTATGTAGTCAATTGTGGATAGTGGGGTGTAGTGACTGACCCGAAAAACACTATAAGGGGATAGTGGGATGGATGGCCACTACAGTTGAGGAAAAAAAAGTATAAGTAACTTATAACGTACACATAGAAATGAACAAAATACTAAAATACACTATGTTATACCCTGCACATATAAATCACTAAAATACTAAAAATATATGTAATGTGTACTCTTTAAGTTTTGACAACTAGTGTTTGACACTAGTGGGAGTGGGAGGTTGAGATGAGGCCATGGTTCTGCAAATGCAAAGTGAGGGGAAGAAGCTTCACCAGAGAAGTGAGTATGTGCGAGGTTGAGAACACAATCAGGGGTAGAAGCTTCACCTGAAAGTGTTTTGCCAGAATGTGCCGAGTTTGCTTTGTGTTTTGCTGTTCATAGCAGTTGCTCTCAATGCCTTTCATATAAGGGAAAGAAGGGGATGCACCCAAATCTCCAAAAATCCCTTGCCACATGCTAAAAAACAAAGGTAAAAATGACTTTTCCCCTTTAAAATTAGGACTCTACTTGAGGGAATGTCAGAGTGGGTACGGACCCATGATATGGGTCGCAATTTCGTAGATATTTGATCCGCGATGGCCATTTGTGCCACAACCCACCATTTCGTTGTGTGGAATGCCAAACTCCACCATTCCTCCACTATCCCATTGCTGCTGCACACAATTGACTACCTTGCATTTGTCACTAGAACTGGTATTTACTTTCTTAAGGGACTAGATTATCAACAATGGTAAGGATTAGAATCCTTACTTTCCTGATTATAGTTTCTCTGCCATACTAATTTTTGCACTCTCATTGTCTGCCTGTTCTCTTGAATAAACAGTACTTTTTTCTTTAAAAAACATTGAAGGTTAAAATAGTAAGTCTTTATTTCATTGAGAAACTGGACCTGATGATGATGCAAAGTGAATTTTCCTTATACTAATAAATATGTATTTGTAGGAGGACTAGTGGCCCTACCAGGCGTTCTACGAAAGGACAATGGACAGCAGAAGAGGTGAATTATTGACTACTTAAACATATTTCATCTTTCTAAAGTTTTGTGATGTTGTTTTGCTAGTATTTCAAAAATCTGTTTCATTGTCTATCCCTTTGTAGACTGGTAGTGTTTTATTTGCACAACACAACTCTGTAACATGTCAAACTTTAGTAAAAGTATTTTTAGCTTTCAGTTGATTGTAGTTATTCTTTAGAAATTTAAACCAGTAATAGTAATATATACCTTAGCTTTTTCATCTTTTTGATATATTTGTGTATCTTAGAAGTTTAGGACATGCTGTTTTCTTTAATCTTTTATGTGTAAATTTCAATGATAAATATGTTAAAATCTATTGTATTAAGAAGTGGTATCAATGGATTGTCTTTACAGGATGAGATTCTGTGCAAGGCTGTAGAGCGTTTTAAAGGAAAGAATTGGAAAAAAATAGGTAATATTTTGGTATGATGGAGTACACTTTCATTTTAATTTCATTAAATTATTCATGACCTACTTTCATTGGCATCCAGTACTGTGAGTGTGCATTGTCTCTGTTCAATTCTTATCGATTTATAAGTTTTTTAGTTTTGTATCTTTCTATTTATGTCTGTCTCCTTGACCAGTTTTGTAGTTTTACTCTCATGCAGTTTTTTGTGATCTTATCAACTAATACTTGTGCATATTAACTACGTTAGAAATTTTTAACGTATGCAACTTCATTATGCAAGGATAGAACTGATTGTCAAATGTGTCTGCAGCCGAGTGTTTCAAGGATAGAACTGATGTGCAATGCTTGCATCGGTGGCAGAAAGTCTTAAATCCAGAGCTCGTCAAAGGTCCATGGTCTAAAGAGGTAATATCTACTTTCCATTTCTTGTCTGTGATGATTTTATTTCTATACGTTTGTGTTCAGGTTAGTTTTCTGGTTAGATATCTAATGTGAACTTATCTACTGAATTTGAATGCAAACAGGAAGATGAAATAATTATTGATTTGGTCAACAAATATGGTCCTAAAAAATGGTCTAGTATCGCACAACATCTACCTGGGCGTATTGGTAAGCAATGTCGAGAAAGGTATGGACCCTATGGTTAGTGAATTTATACTAGTCTGCATAAGACATAAGTATATCAGAGTGTTTTTATTTTTCCAGAAACAGTTAAACTAGAGTATTCTTATGCAGATTATCTTTATTGCCACATATAAATCATATTGAATTATCTGCAGGGATGTAGTTAATTTTCACTTATATAATTCTCATTTATATAATGTGTAAAATCTTGTTAGGTGGCATAATCATCTTAATCCTTCTATAAACAAGGAAGCATGGACGCAAGACGAGGAGTTGGCTCTAATAGTTGCTCATGAAAAATATGGGAACAGATGGGCAGAACTAACAAAATATTTGCCTGGAAGGTACATATTAAATTCTTGCTGTTCTTTCACTTAATTTGGGATTCACCATTTCTTAGCTATGTCCTGGGACTGATTTCAGAGGGATTTGGTATCATAGTGTAATGGGGTCTGGTAAAAGAGAGAAAAGACAGAATGAAATATCAACATTTTCACATAAAATTCTTATGTCTTTCTCTTTCCTAGAGGATCCCTGCACTGCTGTAATCGCAGTGGACCTCAATTTTGGCATCAACCTAGTTTTCCATGTGCAATTTAGGGTCATTTTTCTCTTCTGTTTATCATATGAATTTAGAATACTGACATTCTTGTGCTTCTGTGGCAACAGGTCAGACAATGCTATAAAAAACCACTGGCACAGTTCTGTGAAAAAGAAATTGGATTCTTACAAGGCATCAGGCTTGCTTGCTCGGTTACAATCTGCACCATTTATTGGTAATCCAAATCAACCCATAGCTTCAACTTCTTCAAGGTTGCAGTGTAGTGGCGATGAAAATGGTCCCAGGGGGACTGAAGCAGAGGAAGTTTCACAGTGTAACCAGGAGTCAGCTAATGCTGGTCACTTTCCATCTGCCACTGAAATGAGCAATGTTGTTTTTCGAACTAGAGAGGAATGCAGGCCAAATGAAGAATCTAGTGTAGGAAAGGATTATAGTCCTAGTGAAGCATCCTGTTCAGAGCCGTATTATGTGTCTCTGGATGATGTTGAATTCAATGAGCAGAAATACTCACAAGAACCAGGAAATTTCACAAATGGGGATTGCCAGCTTAATTTATCTGCTTTAGCCAATATTTCCTCATTGGACTTTGTGAGGGAACCCTCAAGGTTGCAAAATGATTGTATAGCTTCAAGTGAAAGCCAGGACATGCTGATATCTAATGATGAATGCTGCCGATTGCTATTTCCAGAGGCAATGGGTGATGATTGCTTTTCCTCTGGAGATAATAAAGGTGTAAATATGGTTGACTTGTCTAGGTGCACTTCATTTAACTTCCAAACATCTTTACCATCTGCTGCTCCATCAGCACCTTCTGCTAGTGATGATAGGTTGTTATATACTGCTGAAGCCAATCAGTTAGTTGGATCTGAGGATCAGCAGTTTATATGTCAGACATCTGCTCCATCAGTACCTTCTGCTGGTGATGGCAGCTTGCTGTTTACTGCTGAAACCAATCAGTTAGTTGGGTATGAGGATCAGCAGTTTGTCTCAAGAGCACAGGACAACTTCATTTATGCCAATGACTTATCCGGTGCTGCTTGTATCAATCAAATAGGTTGTTCAGAAATGCAAGAGCCATCAGATAATGTCGAGGAAACCTCAAAATTGGTCCCTGTAAACAGTTTTGGTTGTGGATCAGAAACTAAACAAACTTGCTATCCAACAGATGAAAAGCCAAACCTGCATACGAAGCAGGAGAACACAGGATCTCTATGTTATGAACCTCCCCGTTTTCCAAGCTTGGATATTCCTTTCTTAAGTTGTGATCTTACACAACCCGGGTGTGATATGCAGCAAGAGTTTAGTCCCCTAGGTATTCGCCAGTTGATGATGTCTTCTATGAACTGTCTATCACCTTTCAGGTTGTGGGACTCACCTTCTCGAAATGATAGTCCAGATGCTTTGTTGAAAAGTGCTGCTAAAACTTTCATAGGTACGCCATCCATATTAAAGAAAAGACATCGAGACCTTTTATCTCCGCTATCAGATAAAAGAATCGACAAGAAACTTGAGATTGACATGACATCAACATTGATAAAAGATTTTTCCCGTTTGGAAGTCATGTTTGATGACATTGAGACTCCGGAAGCAGTTTTTCTTTCTCCATCTTCAATCCGGAAAAAGAACTCTGGTATCTCTGTTGAAGATGATAAAGAAAATTGTGGACAAACTGTTAAAGAGGAACAAATAAAGGAGGAAAAAAAATCTGCAATATTGGATGACAAAAGGTCAGAACTAGATACAGGTGATGGTATTTCTCAGGAGAAGGGTACACAGCGATTTCCTGATGTTAAGTCTGGGATGAAAAATGATGTCAATGTGACTGCTGAGATTGTAAGTGCTATTCTTTTTAATCAGCTGTTATCCAGATTGTTGGGACATATCACAGATCTTCTAAAAATTTATTTATTACTCTTGTTACTTTATTTGTCAGGTGCAACAACCTTCTGGAGTTTTGGCTGAACATGATATGAATAACCTATTACTGCATTCTCCTGATCTAGTTGGCTTTAAATCAGACAGTGATCCAAGTTTATCTGCTAGAACTCATAAAAGTCCTTGTTCGAGCATTAAGTCTCCTTATGGGCAGGAAAAACTTAGAGTTGCTGTTGCTAGTTGTGTACATTCTTTCAATTCATCAGCCCCGGGAGAGAATTCGGATGTTCATGCTGGAAAAGATGCTGGTTTTGAAACATGTAGCATGTAATATTCTTTAGATTAGTATATTGTTAGGAAAATGCTTAACATTCCAAAACGAAATTCGTACTGTGCACTTTCTTGCGCTGCTATTGGTTGATGCTTATCCCTTCTAATCCCTGATGGTTTGCACTTTCTTGCGCTGCTATTGGTTGATGCTCATATTGTTGTTTCTTTATTATTGCCCACACTTTCCATTTTACATTATTTATTCCAGGTATGTTATTTTCAAATTTTGAAAACAGGCCTCTCCGCTTGTTGTGGTACATCGACCATTTCCAAACCTGATTAAGTAGGAGCCTCGTGCAATGGGATGCCTTCTTTATTTAATGATGCTAAGTTATTTGATTATTTTGGTCCTGAAACCTCATTAATTTCAGTTGTTCAATCTTAATATGTTACTGTTGGTTGTTTGAGATACTGCTTTGGAAAGTGATTCATTTTTTGGGTATTTTTCTTTGCAAATTATGATTTTGGTGCAATTGTGTTACAATCCTTCTCGTTTTAATTTTTAAGTTATTCTTAAGGTCTGTTGGGTTACAAACAGGTAAGTGGGTCACTGTTTCTGACTGCTTGTTTAATTTTATAGATTTGGTGGAACACCTTTTAGGAGAAGTGTTGAATCACCTACAACATGGAAATCACCTTGGCTCTTCAACACTTTTCTTTCTAGCCCCAAGATTGATCCTGAAATTACTATTGAGGTACTGCAGGGTTCAGGATCTATTGAATAATTACTGTCTTGAAGTAAATCTTAGTTTTTCCACCCTACTGAAAACTATGAACATATATATACAGGATTTTGGGTATTTCATGAGCCCAGGTAATAGGAGTTATGATGCAATCGAATGGATGAAACAGATCAGTCCGATTGCTCGTGAGATTTTGGAAAATGAAACTCCTAAGGCATTACCAAAAGATGAATCTGTAAATGTCCGGGACAGGGACCAGGAAAATAAGGTTCCGCATGATCAGCCTGGGAACCATTGTCAGTTGGCTTCAAATGCTTTGCTAAAGGTGAATGCCTAACACTCTTATCCACATATCCACATTCCCTTTTCCACTGTTCCTCCCTTTACCTTGAAATATACTTGGATCATCTAATATTACACCAGGAAACTTTGTTGTCAAGAGAAACACATCTTTCTTACTTAAAATGGTTCGTTTTGTGTCTCTCCCCATGATGGATGAGTTTTCTTATGCTTCTTCTAATGAATTGCAGGTGGAGCGACGCATACTTGACTTCAGCGAATGTGAAACACCAGGCAAGGTTGATAACAGCAAATTCTCAACTATAAGCTGTTCAAGCCCTTCTTCTTCTTCGTATTTGTTAAAAGGATGTAGATAGCTGCTTTTCAATTTCGTAGAGCAGAGGCGGCCACTGTAGATGATACAAATTTTGGACTCCTTTCTCTATGAAAGCTGCTGATTGATAGAACTCTGAGGTTCTGTGGTTAGGAGGTAAATCTTGTGCGAGCTAATGATTTCAAAGATGCATATCCACACCTATCTCCGTTGTCGGGGTAGTCTCTAGGGGATTGGATCCAGTCCATTTGCTTGCAAGTTTAAGTAAATTTTATACAGTATGTTATGTTTCAAGTTTTTTTGTTTCATGTTCTGTTTACCTTCTACAATCTACAGTGATTAAACAAATTTATAATTATCATGTAAGTTTCCATTTCAGTTTCTTAATCTATCACCTTATATATAGTATGCAGATTGCAATGACATGAAAGGATTTAGACTTTTCTACTTCTTGAATAAGTTGGGCCACATGCTCTTTGATTTAGTCATCCTGCCAATCTTGCTCCACAGCAGAATATGTGAGCGGATCAGAGGCTCTTCAATATGACCTTAATTGTCTTTTCTTTTTTGTTATTTCTGTGGAGCAGGTGTCGCGAATGCATTCACAGGGAAAATTGCATGTGTCGCGGCTTGTTACGCCTGCGACAGGGATAGCACAAACATAAAAAAAAGTGCCCCAAATTTTGGAATTTTTTGACACTTTCACCTTAATTCAGCCATTACCCCCTCTGTAGCTCTTTATCCTTGACATTTTTTAGTGACTTTCTTGCTATTTTACAGAGACCATGTTCTTGATGTTGCCTGTTGCTGTATCTTCTCTACATCTTTATAGCTATTTTCTACATCTTTATTCTTTTGAACTGAAAGCCTTCTCTACAACTTAGTATCAAATGTGGCATCATCTGAACTACTGCCTCCAAAACTGACTGGTCGGAATGTTGCATCATCAATCACTTTGGTGGCAATGGTGAAAACTGGCCTTGAAAACATTGGAAATGGAATAAGTCTAAAGGAGGACATAAATGATCTTAAGATTGTCTATGTAATTTGTGGCAAAACTAGTAAAGTTGAAATTACCATAGCAAAAAACACCAAATTGGGTTGCAATATTAGGTTGTGAAAAGGAAGATGAAGAAGAGTAAGAGATGCAAGCAATTTATGGCATCTGAGTGGGGGAAAAGACCTGCAAGTTCAAATGCTTCTCCTGCAGCAAGGAGAGTGAATGCCTCATGGGATTGCATTAAAAAAACAAGATGTTTATCACATGCTAAAAAACTATTCCCTAATACTTCTACAGGAATAAAATTCCTTTAGATGTTGTTAGCACTAAAAGCCTTAAATTGATGCTTCAAGTTAATAGGAACTATGGTCAACATTTCAACCCTCCATTGGTAAAGAAGGAATTAGAAAGTTAATAAAATTAATGTTGAAGTGACAATAGTTAGATGAGGCTCAATATGGTTTTTCTATCATGTAGCTCATCATGCTATGTGTGCAATTGGAGGAAATTTGAGCAAATAAATGTTAAATGATTTTATTTTAGTGATTATGATTTATGAAGCTAACATTTTATTTTATTATAGATAAGATGGTAGAAAAATCATTGACAAAACTATTAAGAAAGACATATATATTAATGTTTTGTAATTTTTGATAGAGCGTTATGATATTGTTTTATCTATATAGTTGATTTTACTTAATAATATTATGGTTTGGTTGTTGTCATTGTCTTATAAGCTAACATTATTTTTTTTGAAATAGATTCATTCTAATAAGAGTAGCAAAAGCTTTAGGCTTGATTTATTTTAATCAAGCTCTTGTAGACAGTTTTGAGAGCTGACACTTAATTGGTCGATTATCATTCACAACATTCATGATTGTAACGATCAATTGATAGAAGAAATGGTTGATGTAATCTCTTATTAGTTAATCCAATTTTTCATAGTTTAAGTAGTCTCTGCAATCACACATGCCGCAAATTGCAAGACCATAATTTAAAACCTCAATAATATCCTTCAAACATTCATTCTTTTTGTATGGAATGATACCCAATAAAAATTCAGTACCAAAGAAAAAGATCACTTCACTTTCCCTTTTCTGTATTTTATTTTCTTATATGATACCAAATAAGAGTAATACTTTAAACAATAAACAAAAATAACGATCCTACACTTTTATTTTAGATTCTAGTCTTTCGTTCATAGTGTTGGCATATTAATCTTCACATTTTTACACTCATTTTAAATTATTAATATATTGGTTGCTCACGGATTAAAGTTCAATATGCATATAACCCAACAGATAAACTGCCAAAGTATAGATTCTAATCTTATTTAATTTAACCAAACAAGTACACAAATACCATAAGCTAAATGACATATATGCCCCCATTAGAAAAATAAAACATCAATGCAAGGGCACATTTGTCATGCCACATTAAGAATGAACAAAAATGTCATGATGGTAAGATATAATGCTAGGATGTTCTAAATTCTCACATCAATAAAAGGTTTCATTGATGGTGTGACAATTATTTCACAAAAATAAAGGATGTTCTGCAAAAAGGGGAAGTTTATAACTGTAATCAGTAACATGTTTTAGACAGCTCGGGTAACAGCTGCATGTATTGCATCAGCAAGATGAGGGACTGTTCTGGAACTCAGACCAGCCATACTAATCCTCCTGCAAAATAAAACACTCCATGTTCATTCATCTTAAATTTCGGCATAAGCAAAAAAAAATTTATACACATACAAGGTTGTCTGAAATTTAACCCATGTTGCGTGCAGATGTATAATAATGTGCAATATCTTTTTTATATTATAGAGATTCGACAAAGTTTTACGCTGACTGCCAATAGTTTAACACAACATTCACAGATTCACCTTTTATTTGTGCTTAGGATCGACTATTTATAACATCAATCACATATAGTAGGATAAAGGATAAATGGTTGTTTGTTGTAATGTGCAATATTGCTGGTCAAATACAAAGACTCAAGATCTAAAGGTATATGCAAAAAAAATGTCTTTCAAATTAAAAAGTAACTAATGTAATTAAGAATAAAACATTTTGTTGACAAACAATAAGTCTAAATACCCATTTTAAGAGTTTACTTACCATGAGTGTGATATGAAAGAAACAAAAACATGTATATGTCATGACTCAAATTTTTTTCTAAAGTTTAGCCCCCAACTTGGAGATATTGCAACTTCAAATTATTTTTAAGGCAAAAAGAATTTGATAAGTGCATGGCAAGCAATATAATGAGGGGAATTTCTGCCAAGTTTACAGTTCACTGGATCATAAAGAAAAAAGAATGGGTATCACAGACACTTGGAACTCCTTAGATGATATCGGAAATAGAGCATCTTACCCATCAAATGTCATGTATATATGGTACTTTTTAGTCATGAAGGAAACTTGCTCAGCATTCAATCCTTTGAAAGTAAACATTCCAATCTGCTTGATAATGTGACTCCAATCACCAGGTGTGCCTGCTCAGTCAAATGAGAAATAACTTAATAACTGGAATAAACATTTCGTAGAAACAATAGCATCTTAGAATACAGGCATACCCCAGATACCGGAAATTAAACGAGCAGATCAGGAGAAGACCGAGTAAGAAGGGAAAAATGAGCAAACAAGTAATAACTGGTTGCATGCTGGTCCAACAATAATGATAAGGAACCATCCGGAAAAGATAAACTAACAGAACTGTAAAAGGAAATTTGTAGAGGCTGACCTCTGGAACGTAAAGCATCAAAAAGTTGTTGGGGCATGTTGATAATGCGATCAGCCATTGCCTTCAACTCAATAGTCCAATCATTGTACAAATCCCTGAAAGAGAAGCAAAACTGGTAAAAACATTTAACAAGTAGGGAAAATCACCCAGTAGAAAATGGAAGCATGGCCCACAAATACCGAAGAAATTACAATCATAAAATTCATTACCAAGAAGACTATGCCAGTTCAAGACTAGCATTGAACACAAGAGAAAAGAAGAAGAAAACAAAAAAAACTGAAAAAGAATAATATTGTAGCCAGCAACATTAATAATATTGGTCCATTACCTGTTCCTGAGAATGGCAGCCACAATGGATGCACCATGAATGGGAGGATTTGAGTACATTGGCCGAACCACAAGTTTCACCTGGCTTTCAACCCTGCTTGCAACGTCAGTGGACTTGCAGACCTAGGTGAGTTTTTATCAAAGAAAAAATCATGGGATAAGTTCAACAAGTAATAATCCATGAATCACTAATCACAATCATTAAGAAAAATTGAGTTGTCTATATTTAATGAGTTGAAGTTCTTACAATGCTTAAGGCGCCAACACGTTCTCCATAAAGACCCATGTTCTTCGCATAACTCTGAGCGACCAGCAATTCAACAAAAAATAGAACATGCCAAGAAATAGGAGGCCAAAGACTTGAAAACCTTAGGTTATATTACGTCACGTGATTTCAAGTGATTACCTTCAGATTTAAAGTGGTTGGATTTGTAGTAAGCACCAACACCTAAGTTGAGCTTAACAGGGCTTGGATCTTTGTTATATGCAACAGTCACCTATATATATAAACAATTCATACGTGATAATGATGTAATAATTATAATGAATAATGAAAAAAGTAATTGAAAATGAAATAATACCCCGAGAATAGGATCTTCAGGAGCACGAAGAAGATGAGCGAAAACGGAATCAGAAGAAGCGGTTGGAGAAGGGGAAATGTTATGATGAAGAGAATCAATAGAATTGTTAAGAGTAACAAAGTGATTTGCTACAATGTTCGGAGAAAGATGAGGAACTGTTACTTTCACAACTAACCATCTTCTTCTAATGTACTTTTTGTTTTGTCATCGTTTGGGACAAAAACTACTTCCTTCTCCATTTAAGTATTACTTGGAAACTATAGATTTCGAGTCAGTATCATCTCCATTAATGGAGAGACAAGTGTTTCAAAAAAGTAAGAGAAATTCAATTTTCAATAACACATATATCATTTTGATTACAATGAAATTACATTTTTGCCATTAAAAACAAGTGAAAAATATGTATTTGTCTCTCCATTAATGGAGAGGATCTTTATTCCTAGATTTCGTGGTTTCCTATCTTCCTATGTTTTTACTTTTTAGATAATGGAAAATGATATATTCTCTTATTATATCCTCTTATACAATTACAGTAAGATACTTTAATTATTAATGATTGAATTATAAGTAACATATGTCATTTTTGTGGATAGAAGAATTAGTAGGAGGATATAGCAATGTTCTTTCAATAATAGAACCTGAAAAAAACTTACAATATTACTTTTACTCTTATTAACAATACATCATTATTCTTCTACACATTTTCTTATTTTTATATTTTTTTCTGATTAATCTTCTTACCTATTTGATATTTATTAAGTTTATACGTAACATTTCTTATATTAAATTATTATTTTTTAAACAATGTAACAAAAAAATGTACAGAAAAAATAAGAATTTGGTGAATAAAGGCACTAGTATCTATAATATCTAAACCTCATTGTATAGAAACAGTATGTATTGAGTAAATTTTATTATTTGATGAGTCCAAGATAAATGGTGATTGAGATAGGGTTTAACATTTTTAAATCATTAAATATTCAATTTCCATTTCACCCCTTGTTTGGTTAAGTAAAAAAGTTAAAAGAGAAAAATATGAAATATAATGGCACTTTATCTCTTCAATTATTCATTCCACACAAAAATTACGTATATGTTCTTATTTTTATTATTTTTCGTAAGTTTGGTTTTAGAGTTATAAGTAAATATGAATTTGAAAAAATTAAATTGAGCAAATACTTTAATAGATAGAACTCGGAAGAAAATAAAACATTAAAAAGCGCCACTTACAACATTTGCATTGTCTCTATTAAAAAGAATCACAGCAACCTATGTACTATCTTTATTTTTATTATACGAAAAACCTTTTCCTCCTACTTTAGTGATCTAAACTCATCACATACCAACATTATATTATTTGTTTATCCAACATTTTCATCTTTTAAAGTTTTCATAATAAAAATAGAAAATGAAGACCATTGTATGGGTGTTCAAGTCAATTTGGGGTATCCACAAAAATTCATTTTGTGAAAAAATAATTTTAAATTAGAAAAGCTAAGATGAGGTATCCACACATGTCAGTGTAGAAGTGTTAACCACAGACACCAGTGTTTCTTCAAAGATCATTGCAAACAATACGCAAGTTACCTCAATATATAAAATCTTTTGTACCTCAATTTAAAAAAATAGAAGGGATAAGTTATTTCTTTAAATAAAATCAAGTAGTGAGGAACAAAATTAGTATTACTTGTAAAAAAAAGCTAACTACATTCACTACCTCAAAACAGCACAAACCAAGAACCCAGGGAAAAATGCCTCTTAAAGCAAGCAAATAGAAAGGATAAAATGAGTGAATTCAGAAAGGCAATATAACTCAATCTAGCTTTATGGCGTCCAACTCGTTGATCACCCCTTCAAGCTGAAAACAAAACACAAAAATATGTAAAGAATTCATCTTAGCAAACCACAAAATCTGCATCACATTGGAGATACCGGCATACCTTGACAACCTGACGCAAGAAGTAATCCCCATACCGTTTCGCATGCTTAGACTCTACAACATGAACAATATCCTGCAGCAAATAACAGTCATTCAATAGTTGTAGCACTATAAGTTCATTTAAAAAAAATAGTGATCTAATTTAAGTTTAAGGCCAGAAAATTTAATATGAAGTCCTGTCCAATTTGCACAACCATAGAGTAGCGAAGCAAGGAGGGAGTTCATTCACCACTAGCATCCCTATTTATTTTGTACTGTTAACATCCAAAGTGTGACTACAAGTTCGTCATTCACTCGGTTTTAGTCAGTCTGAGCCCCAAGAGACTTGATCAGTAGTTCAACATTAGAGAAGGCGAATGATGTTATAAAGAACATACAAGGTTCACTAAAAAGGACATTTTTGCTAATATGGCCTAGAAATCTAGATGAGATACCCGAGCAGTATAGGTAATGAAATAAGAATCTCTTTAAACATTACAGGATTATTGGAGCCAGAAAAAAGACAAGGATTATTCAAAGAGGAAATAGTGAGCAAGCTTACATCATCAATAAAGAAATCCACATCAGCATTAGAGATAACTTTTCCATCACTATCAACAGCATGTGTCTTATGCTTGTATGTTATCAAGATAGTCCTGCCAAGCATAAAAATAGAAGTAAATGAATCAACTTATTTAAAAAATTATATTTTGGGTTCAAGCCCCAGCAATTGTGCCTATAAAAGAAAGAGATGCTACAATAACTGGATGTCTTCCAACCTTAAGGTAGGTTCATCCACTTCCAGGTAACTTGCAAGTTTTGCAAGGGAGATTGTTGAATAAACTTTCAAGTAGGTCCGGACACCTAATAATAATTGTTGTTGCTTCGCTTCATAAAGGAACAGTTTCAATTGAAGTCTATAAGCATCCTGAAAAACCAAAAACATAAAGGATCAAGGGGTAAACATTGCTCTAAGAACAACATTATCAAAATGAATATCCAAACAAAAAGAACAGGAAAAAAAAAACTATATGATCAGTGGACTGAAGAAAAACCGGGAAAAAAACAGACAACAAGCATACTAAAGTGTCTGGCAGCAAACACGAATCCTGAATAAAATTAATGAGCATTCATGTTCTAACATGTCAAATAACTTCCACAATCTTCACTCACTACTCAGCTCACTATATATTAATTGAATATTTTCTATTTATCTTTATGCATTTTTTTGGAGGGTGGTCAGGATGACAGTTATTTCAAACCATTTTTAGTCTCAGTCTTTGAGCTTGTTAAAGGGGGCCCACATTTTAATATTAAATTAAAAAAGAAAAAATAAGTTTTGAACTTCAAAATTGAAATCATTTAGAGCTAACTTCAAATTTGAATCCCATTGGAGCTATGAATGCTACTCATATGTGCTTCTTTCTGTTTGGATGCAATCAAAGAAATACCTGGTTATAGTTTACTAGAGGCTCCTCAAAGCTAGGTGCTGAAGGGGTAATGAACTTGGGACATGCATATGAAAAGAGCTCATCATAGATAGCAAATGCCTCATCATCATATCTTTGCATTCTGATCATCTTTTCACCATACTTCTCTCGCAACTGAGAGTTCACGGTTTCATCAACAAGCCTGTTTTGGGGGCAGAGCGAAAGACAAATTGCAAGCAAGGCATACATTTGTTCATTCTTCTTCAGTATCTGCTCATATTGTGGCGATTTCTGATGATACTGCTTCGTCTTATAAATGTATAATAGAATCTTGTTGAATTCACGAATTGCTTCAACATATCTGTACAAAAAGCAAGAGGTCAATTATTGTAATAAGATAATGAGAGAAAACAATGATGTCAAAACACCTTATGTTTGAACAGAGAAACTAAAAAGTCAATCAGCATTTATCAACTTAGATTAATATATTTATAATGACCATTATAAGAATGACCGAGGGGAGGATATATTTTCTTGGATATCAAATTATTTGGAACTTTGAAGCTCGTAGAGGGAAGAAAATACAAGAATCATGGTTTGAGTACCCTGAAATACAAGATACAGAAATCTCAGACCATGCTTGCATGATAAGATGATCCACTATAAATAATGCTACAATGTCAAGCTATATCCACGAAACTTCACTCAACAAGTAGTAATGCATACAAGGCAAAAGGTGGCCTCACCACATGCATACACAGTTCAGTTGGTAGTTTTCTTTTCCTAGGAAAAGATAATAGAATAATCATTACCTTCGATTATGAAGGAGGAGGGGAACACAGGTAAAAGGCAAACCAATATTGTTTTAAGGCCATCACAGAAAACAAGCAAGCAAAAAAAGTAATTAACTAGTCATCATCATCCAATATTAAAAGCCAAGGGATATATAACCGCACCTGCGCAGCATAAGATTGGCAAAACCATAGTGATAAATGGTGGTAATGTGGCTGCCAATAACAAGGGTGTAAACACCCTGTTGACTAATATCAATTGGCTGAAGGCACTTGAGACCGGTATGATAATCTCCCAATAGACAATGCACCCGCAGCAATCCAACCATGCCGAAATACCCCAAAACCTTCAACACATTACTCCCTCCATTGTAATCATACCCATCAGTGGAAGTAAACTGTTCCAGCCCTTCCTTCTCATTCTCCAGAATCTGAATAATATTCGATTTCTCCACCAGTGCTTGCAAGAAGTTGAGAACACCATAAACACTCCATGCCTGTAGCAAAATACAACACGAGACATGATTAATGAATAATGGGGAGAAACTCTAGCAGGTCACAACATAACTAGAATTTGTCAATATACATAGGTAGTAATTCCATACATCAAAGTGGTAGGATTCACTCAAATACATTCAAAATTCAATAACATAGTCATCTCATTCCCATATTCCAGTCAATACTAATGTCAAACAACCAGGCATTCATAATTTAACAAACCATGACTCTCCAAAAATGGTTCCAGTAGAAAGGTTTGTGAGAGAAGCTGAAAATTATTCAATTTCAATTTCCTTTCAGATAAACATTTCTAGTAAAGCCCAAAGGGCTTTTAATTTGAGGTCCACAACCACAATTAAGACGGCAATACCGTGGTTTTGGTAGTCTCCATTAACCACACCGTGGTAAATGCAACTTACTAACAAGTAACAACCATAACAGCAAACACAATTCAGGACCTCGATCCAAACAATGAAACAAACAAAATAACACATTAAAATATTTTTAACACAAAATAAGCTAATCCAAACAAAAATTCGTGCGTGCAATAACCATAACCTGGTCAAACTGCCTCAAGAGAGCAATCTCTTGTTCAGTTTTGTTCTTCATCTTGGCACGGTATTGGCAGAAACTCTGAAACTGGTAGACAAATTCATCCACCATATCCCAAAGCCACTGATTCGGAAGCTGCATATTAACAACACCATGTAGCACAACCTGAAACAGTGAACAATAATTATCCCACGAATCAATACGCTGTCGTAGCGTAGGAGTGAGACCAGCATATAAATGACGAAACCACATCTCTTTATACAGCAAGCAAAACACATGATCGTTATCAACGTAATGCGCCACCGCATCCACCGAGGGCCACGGCGTGTCCTTGAATAACCGATCGGAGAGAGTGTGGAATGAGGTTTCGTACATCTGGTGAATCTCGTACACGTTTTTCTCACGGATGTGACGGTAGAGATGAACGACGAAGGATTTCACGGAATCTGGTACGAAGTTAGGGTCGTAACCTAATTGTTCGTCGTAGCCGGGACCGGTTGCGACGGCGCGTGCGTCATCGTAGTCGTGGCTGGCCATGATTGGTTGAAATTTGGGTGCAGCGATTTGACGCTAACGCAAGGAGATGAAGAAAGGAAGTAGATTAGGGTTTGTGGTAGTGTGGTAGTGTGATAGTGAGAGTGACAAACGTATCTCACTGTAGTGGTTTTTTAGGCCCATTATGATGGTGTTGGGCTTTCTTATTATGGGCTATTTAATTAGTTTTTTTGTTTCGTCGTTTATCTTCGCATTGAAGACATCTTGTCATAGCTGGGAACATTCACAAGTATATGGGGCTAACTCTTCCAACGTATATTTTTTCTATCCACAAGACTCGAACTTAAAACCTTACTTAAAGAGAATCAAACATGTACCACTTGAACCAATATCTGATGGTGGCTATTTAATTAGTTTGATTTTTATTATTTGAACTCTTTGTTTATTTTATTGTTAATTGTTATTTCTTTAAGAGCAATTATGTTTTTTTTGGTACATCACGAGTAATTATATATGTTTATTGATTTTGTAAACATTTATAGGTAATATTGACAATTAGGATTGTTTTACCCACATTCATGTGTAATGTTGCTTGTTAAGGTAGGCATGGACATGCCTATTTTAAAATATGATATGAAATAACATGATCTGCTCACTTTAAATATAAGCAGGACGGACTTGCGGGCCTCTCTAAATAAAATTACAAAAAATATATAATAATATATGAATGAATATACATTAATCATACATAATAAACAATACACATTTTGCTTACAAACAAATATTTATCGGAACAACTAGTCATACAAACAGAACGCTACATACAAAATATAAAGGCATATGTATAATACAAAATATATTTGATATATAATTTGCATTCAAAATACAAAAGGAACAATACATATAGGTGTATATAATAAAAAATGATAGTATTTTCTCATATTTGATATACAAATTCATATAACAAATTAAATATATTTTTTTCATATTTGGCAAAAGACATATACATTTACATATTTCATGTTCAATACTTTCTCCAATAATACTCGCAAGCAGCCCGTTTGAAATATTAGTGAAGAAATAGGACATGTTAAATGAACATTCTAAAATGGATGTGCTCATTTTTTATGCACGGTCTACCTAATAAGTATGGGTTGACGACCCATAAATTTTGCCTAAATTGCTAATAATACTTACAAGATAAAGTTATGTACATCTATTTTAAGTGGCAGTATGGAGTGATCACCGGTTTTATTTATTTTGCACCAATCTCAAAGAGACATACCAACTTTGTGACAGAGACAAACTTCACATTTTAATAGTTATTTGATATACCTAAACTTAATTGAGATTAGTTATTTTCAATAATTCTTATGATATTTTATTTTTATATATTCTGAGTATAAAGATTTACACCTAATGAAACTATTATTTATTTTTATTAATTTTTTAAAAAATAAAAAAATAATTAAAAAATAAATAATAAATTAATAATATATAAAACTTTTATACATACATTTTGTTCTCTTTAGCCAACATGTTAATTCAAATTTTTGTTGTCAAGATATGATGCAAGGTTTTAGTTCAGGTGAAATGCAAGTGAACCACGTCGCCATCAACACCAACACGTGGAGCGTTATAATTGGATTTGCGTCATGCACCCTTCTCTTAATTCCGATTATACCCCCACTTTTTCTTCAGCGGAATTAATCTGTATACCCACCTGCCAGAGATAAACAAAGAAAAAACGTTGTTACATCATGTGATGTGGTATCACCGGAATTAACATTCGATTTCATCGGAATTTCATTCACGGTCACCGGAAAAGTTTCTATCCTCCGATCGATTCTTCACCGGCGAGCAAAAATGGTGAATCCGTTGGTGGCGCGTGCCACGAGCGACATGCTCATCGGTCCTGATTGGGCTTTGAATATCGAGATCTGTGACGTACTCAACCGTGACCCTGGGTATTTAATCTCATTGTGTTTTAATCCACAACACGTTTTTCTAAGCGCAATTTAATTTTCTTATTCTTCTTCCGAATTTGTTTGTGTTTGATCGAATAGTTCATTGTTATTGTGGTTAGTTAATGCCAAAATTAGAAACAAAAAGTGAATGACTAAGGTTCCTTTTATGTTCTGATTTGTATGAATGAATTCTGGTAGCTAAGTAATAGAATGAAATTAGTGTTTAGGGTGATCCTCTTCTGATTGTTGCGATTTTACTTTTGCATTGCCTTAACATCAATGGAGTAGAAAATAACTTGGATTATGAAATTTTGAATTCGAGCTAATGCTTTTCCTCTGATCATTGTGATTTCACCAGAATTATGGCTACTATGAATTCTACAAATTTAAATGTGATCCAACTGGTTGTGGCTATTCGGTTATGTTTCGGAATTTGTTGCTTTCGAAATTCCGAATCTAAATATACACATTTCTTATGTTTTTAAGTTGATTTCAAGTACTATTTGTTTGTTGCTAATGGAGAAAGGGGTGGCATGCCTCAATTTGTGCAGATTTGTCTTTCTATACTCTCACGAGTTTGTAAATGGATTGTTCTTTTTCTCTTCATTTTGTCTATAATTGTTTTAGTTTTTGTTATTGCTTTGCACTTCCAAGTTGAGAAATCAAGTTGGTTATGATTTACTAGGCAAGCCAAGGATGTTGTAAAGGGTATAAAGAAGCGGATTGGAAGTAGAAATTCTAAGACTCAACTTCTTGCACTAACTGTAAGCACATATACATAATTTATATGCTTCTTCTACACATATCTTAACACTGTTCCAGCTGCTTTGGGATTTATATATATCATCTTTAACAACTAGAAAAGATCATTTGGTTTTCTACTGCTATGTTCTAGCTGATGGAGACTATCATAAAAAATTGTGGGGACATTGTTCACATGCATGTTGCAGAGAGAGATGTTCTTCATGAGATGGTGAAAATAGTAAAGAAGAAGGTATTCATATTTCTTAAATGTTTTTGTAGCGTCTTTATGTTATAATTGCCCCCATCTTGTAAAATATGTTTGTTATTTGTCTTGCCATTTGTAGCCTGATCTTCATGTTAGAGAGAAGATACTGATTCTAATTGATACATGGCAAGAAGCTTTTGGAGGGCCAAGGGCAAGATATCCACAATATTATGCTGCATACAAGGAACTGTTGGTATGTTTACCACAGGCTAATTGCTTACAGATTTTTTGCCAAGTATTTCCTCTTCATTTACCATTATGAGGGGGAAAAAACAGTTCATTAGAACTTTTATTTTGGACATAATGTTCTATCTGATTGCTTTTACCGGAATTGAGTGTTAATGGTTACACTCAGAATATATGTACAAGCCTTGTAAGTTTTTCTGTTTATTTGTTTTATTCTTAAGGATTTGTTTGTTTCAGCGGGCTGGGGCAGTATTCCCTCAAAGGTCTGAGCAATCTGCACCTATATTCACACCGCTACAAACACATCCATTGACATCATACCCTCAAAATATACGCGACCCTGATGCTCGTCAGGACACAGCTGAATCCTCTGTAGAGTCTGAGTTTCCAACCCTAAGGTAAATTTGTATTTCCTTTCTTGTAATCACCTAAAAAGAAGTTGCCTTAAGTTGTTGATTATAGTCTTAGTTTCGTTATGTATCACAACTATATCTGTTGTCCATGACAAATTTTATTTGCAGCTCATATGTCACATTTTAAAGCTATATTTTTTTATTTTATTTTATAATTTCACTTGCCTTTTATCCCATTTTTTAAATTGAGATGACTGTTGTATAATCTTTTTCCGGAAATATGGTAAATTTAGTTTAAGGAAGTAATCCATTTTTAAATGTTTTTTTACATAAAAAACTTGTTTATTCGTTTCTAGATCTATACATCGTTGATCCATATCATAGATATTCAACAAAAAATTATGTAGGCTGTCAACTGTCTAAAACAATATTCGCCTTTTATTTTGACTTAGGGCTGACTATGTATATCATCAAGCACACATAGGCGGGTTTATGAAGCACTCAAGTTTAAGGGGAAATTTTATCACACATCTATGAGGCCTACAATGTTGTATGGGATAGAATGTTGGGCAGTAAAATGTCAACCAAAGAATAAACTTCATATAGCAGAGATGAAAATGCTGCATTGAATGAGTGGACACACTAGACAAGATATGATTAGAAATGAATATATTAGGAAGAAAGTTGGAGTAACTCTTAACTTAGAAAAGATAGTAGAGTCAAGATGGTAGAGTTGCGCCTTAGGTGGTATGGACATGTGTTGAAGAGACTGGTAAAAGTCCCCATAAAGAGAGTAGATTAAATAGAGATTAGTTCAATTCCTAGAAAAAGAGGGAGACCAAGAAAAACTTAATTATTGATACTTTGTCAATGGCATAATTTGTGAAAGAGCATTATGACGTTGTTTGGTTCATGTAAGTGACCCCACCTAGTGGGATAAAAGCTTGGTTGTTGTATTCTTTTCTAGATCCATGTGTACCTGAAAAGAGTGAATGAGTAATTAGATTTAAAAGCTCCCTCTTGGCTGTTTCTTTATATGATAGTACCAACAACATGTTTTTTCCTAGTGTGGATACATTCATCAGTTTCTTTGAAACTGTAAGAACTTGTGCTGGATCAATTTCAATGGATTTAAGCTACATTCCCTTTGTTTCTTTCTAATAAGCATATAGTACTGTTTGTATGTACAGCTATTGCTATTAAGATCAGACTATAATGCTATATGCAAATCTGCAAGAGCTATTATTATTATTGTGATATGATGATGATAAAAATTATGCTATATGTCCCTGATTACAATGTAATTATGCATTGACTTGTTTTAATTGAAATTTCTATGTCCAGTTTGACTGAAATCCAGAATGCACGTGGTATTATGGATGTTCTTTCTGAAATGCTCAATGCCGTAGATCCTGGTAATAAAGAAGTAAGTTGTTCAATTCAAACACTCTAATTATGATGTATGTAGATGAAATTATTCTTTTTAATTATTCAATTGTTTAATATGTCTTGTATTCACCTAGTTGCACATTTTGTGCTTCGGATTCTTTTCTGTTTTTTTTCCACCCCTAAACAATTTGTTGAGTGAAATTAATCCCTGAATGTTTGAAGTTCTGTTGACGTTCCCCTCCTTGTAGTTTTTCAAACATAACTGCCAATTTATGCTTAGGGTAGTTATTAACAGGATTGAGAAAATTGTTTTATGGTGGTGAAACTGATGGTTACTGATACTACAATTATAAACAGAGTTAAATGTTTTGGTATCAAGCTTAAAACTGCATAGAAGTTGCTGATATGAAAATTGTGACTTGGCGAAGTAAATTTGGTCTTTGATATGTTAAGTGGGCTCTTGATACTTTAATTTGGCAGTTGATGTGGCCTTTCTGAACCCACAGGGCAAACAGGCCCTAAGTATATCCTCTTTTAAACATTAAAATTCAAGAGACTATTGATTATCATGTTTCAATTTCAAACTCATACGTGATAATTCATGTATGACCTTTGTTTCTATTTTTAGGGACTTAGTCAGGAGGTTATTGTTGATTTGGTGGAGCAATGTCGAACATACAAGCAGAGAGTGGTACACCTTGTTAACTCAACTACGTAAGACCTGATGTTCATTTTCCTATCATTATGATGTAATAATGGCCTTATTTTGTATTCTTTATATGTTTGATTCATGTGTAGTGTATTTTTGTTAAATTTTCTTCTTTAAATCCAAAGGAAAAATATCTAGGTTATTATTATCACATTTCTCTGTTTATTTTTCAGGGATGAGTCACTGCTATGCGAAGGGCTTTCTTTGAATGATGATCTGCAGCGTCTACTGGCCAAGCATGAATCCATTGCTTCAGGAACTTCTGCTCAAAATCACTCCGAGAAACCGAAGCCTGAACCTACTGGAGCACTTGTAGATGTTGATGGTCCTTTGGTTGATACTGGAAATACTAGCAATCAAATTCATGGGTTGGTAATCCAATCTTTGTTATTGATCTCCATTATTTCTCTACATGCATTGTCAAATTTGACTATCGAAGTTGCCCAATCAGAATTCAAATAACTCATTTTTACCCTATTGGAACCAATCTCATTTATGATGCTATTTTCTTAGCAAAGTAGATATTTATAATTCAAAGTTCCAAATTATCTGTGCCGTTGGAGTCGTGACTGTGGCTTATATCAGTGACACAGCCACATGATTCATTCATACCCCCGGTGTAACATGAACCAGTTTGCGAGAACCGTCTTCTGGCTCTTTTACA
Organism: Lupinus angustifolius; assembly: GCF_001865875.1. Lineage (NCBI taxonomy): Eukaryota > Viridiplantae > Streptophyta > Magnoliopsida > Fabales > Fabaceae > Lupinus > Lupinus angustifolius. The sequence goes on along the minus strand of NC_032022.1, from coordinate 14,456,690 downwards.
TTTTGAAATACGGTAGGATGTGAATCAATATGCTAAGGCTTGATGCAGAAGAAAGCAGAGAACCAAAACCGATGGAAAAAAATATCAGGAGGTGGCTGCTGTAGTTTAAGAGAGGAAGAAAGAAAACTAATCTTTCATTAACAAGATGAGCCTTTTTTAATAGATACGAGCTTCATTTTACTTGCTGATATAAAATGGAAATTTTTAGTTATAAATGTGTGAAGTTTCTTCCTTTAAACGTGGTTATAGATTTATTTTAAATGCATATAGTTTAGTCTGTTTAATTATTCATAATAAACATAAATAAGTTAAAAAATTAAAGTGTATCTACTAAAAAGTACCATGAATCAAAAAATGTACCAACCAAGTATATCCGCAACGTACTATATATTTGACAGGGTGACATACCGCTTATCACGTATCCGTGCCCATACCGAACAGAACTACGTATCATGTTACTATGGTTTATATTCATTCTACTGGATCGATGTCATTGCTATGAAGAATATAATTGAAAATGATTTCTTGTGGTTAGTTTTAAAGCTAAGGTTTGTGGAGTTCTGTGCTGTTCTTCTTTTTGTTAGTCTGTCTTTCTTCAGATTTGCACTTGAAATTGGGGTATTATATGTCAGTGCCACTGTCAGAAGTCTCCATTTTTGTATTTTACTTCTTGCGTAAGTAATCAGCTGATGAGTCTCTTGCCATGATGAACTAGGTCATAAGGTTTTAGTTATGACTGCAGACTCACATTTATGGTGTTTCATGTATAACCATGCAAAAGTAAATTCATTTAGGATACTGCATTCCAAGTTGACTTGACAATAACCTGACCTGTCTGGTGCCTTCTGGTTATATGGCTCTTCATTTTTATTATATTTTAGTAGATCCTCTTCGGGTGCTGAAGCCGGGTCCCAAACATTGAATCAGTTATTGCTTCCTGCACCCCTCACATCAAACGGTCCAGCTCTCCCTGCAAAGGTTGATCCCAAATTGGACCTGCTCAGTGGCGATGACTATAACTCACCAAAAGCAGAGACTTCACTTGCTCTTGTTCCTGTAGGAGAACAACAGCCAGCTAGTCCTATGTCTCAGCAGAATGCTCTTGTACTTTTTGATATGTTTTCTAATGGAAGCAATGCATCAACTTCTGCCAATGCCCAGCCAACTAATGTTGCTGGCCAAACCAGTCCATTAGGCCCCCAATTTCAACAACAGCAGGCTTTCATATCTCAAGGTGTACTTTACCCCAACGGAAGTGTGCCAAATGGTGGGTCACCTCGGTACGAGCAATCAGCATATACACAAAGCATGGATGCTGCCTGGAATGGTCAGGCTGCACAACAGCAACAGCCACCTTCACCAGTTTATGGTGCATTTATGCTTCTTTATTGGGTTAAATTTATGTTTGGCTGAAATCCCTTCACAACTACATCCTCTTCATTTTAGCAATTGCTGTGATGTATTTTGATCACTGCTTTTATGTGGTTATTCAAAAGTCTTCAATGTTTTCTTTCCCAACTGACCGCCGGTAATTTGCTGGGTTGGTGGTGACTGGTTGAATTGAAGAGAATGCTAGTGTATGGGATTTGTGTTTTCATGTTTTGGACATTGTTGTGCCACTCACTTTCTTTTATTTTTTGGTTAATAGGTACACCAAATGTTGGATCATTGCCGCTGCCTCCCTGGGAAGCTCAACCCACAGACAATGATAATTCAGTCGCAGGCACTCGATATCCACAACCACCGCCACCCACTCAAATGGTACAGAATGCTGCATATCCTCAGGGACCTCAAGCAATGGGAAATGGCAATGCTGTTAGTATCTATATGCAGCCAAATGTTAACCATGTTGGTCAAAGCAATCAAGTCGGCTTGCAGCCACAGTATGTTCCGGGTGTTGCAGGTCCCTATATGGGAATGGTTCCACATCATACGCAAAATGTTCCCGTGGCGTCCTTGTATCCGCAATCCATGTATCCAGTACAGATGTATGGCAATCAATTCACAGGATATGGCTATGGTCAGCAACAAGGGGTTCAATATGTTGAGCAGCAAATGTATGGTCTATCTATGAGAGATAATAGTGGTATGAGAAACTCTCACCAGCTTGCTTCTGCATCTTATGCGCCATCTGGGAAGCCTTCGAAACCCGAGGATAATTTATTTGGGGACCTTGTGAACATGGCAAAAGTGAAGCCAAAAGCCCCTCCTGGCCAAGCTGGTAGCATGTAGAACTCTGACTGGGTTTACATTTTTCACATGTTTGCTAACTCTTCTCATTTTTCATTCTACTTATATTATTTTTAATATATGTATATTTATTTTATTATTATTTTCACATAGTGTTGTTTGTCTGGCATTTGGCATTAGATTATGTAAATTTGTTCTAGAAGGAAATGACTGAAAATTGAAAGGAGAAAATGGCTAGAGAGCATCCTATGGCCAGGGCTACAGAGTTGAATTATAGTTTTGGCATTTAATTTCCTCTTCCCTTTTCTTATGGGAGGTTTTATGGTTTTAAGTCGTTTTGCCATCCTCTTAAAATTATGGGTGAAAATTCATGAATTAGGTTTTCAGACAATTTTCCATATAAAAATTTGTTCCCTATTTCCTCACCTTCATTCTCAAGGCTTTTGGTTCAAAGTTCAAACAAGGGAATGTAAGGGCAGAGATTTTAATAAAAGGGGAATGTATAAGGGGAGAGATTTTAATTATATTGTGTTTGGTTCAAACCAGGGAAAATAACATTTTGCTTGTTTCATTTGCAAGGGGAGGGAAAATAAAACCAAATTACTTTTATACCTTACATGAAACCATTTCCTTTTTTTGTTGTTGAATCATGAAACCATTTCTTAAAGAATTAACTTTTAACAATTTCGCAAAATTGGGGTTGCACATATAACATATTAACATGTAGATTCTGGAGAACACACAATTTCACTTATGAGAAACTTGGATATCAATCAAGCACACAAGATTATGTTAATACACTCACAAGTAGAACTTCTGCTATACAAGGAATTAATCCCATAAATCTTTATGAAGAAAAAAAAGGGAAACCAAAAAGGATATGAAGACTAACATTTTTGGTTGTTCCATATCGATTTACTCCTTTTAGATCAATTTTATCTATTTGATTCCTCAATCTTCAAAGTTTCAAACAACCTACCCCCTAATAATTTGACCCATTTTTTGTTAGTGAAGTAATAACTAATAACATACAAAGATGACATATTGAAGATTTAGAGATCATATTAACAAAAGTAATATCCAAGTGACTAAATTGTAAATGATATTCTTCCAGTGAACAATTATAAATTCTAATCACAATTGCATGGTAACATTGAACATGAATTCTCTGATGTCAATTAACTTGTGCCATTATACATATCCAAAAGTGTCTAAATTCTTGGCAGGATGCCTATACTAGTAACTATTTTAATCGCTAAGGACCGCAATGCATCAGATTTAGCAACATAATTATTCCAATTTGCAGACAAATTTTAATGACAGATCAGAATTACCATGTCCATTAGTTATTAGAGATTTTGTCTAAGATTATTTCAATAGCAGCAGGGGTGGGGAAATTTGCAATGCAGTTGCTCTGAATTCCTTTCTCCATCCTTACCTTACATCAATATCAGCACCATTTTTCTGTTGACATCTTCTGAAGGTTCTTTCTTGCTCTCTACTTCTTTCTTGGCTAATGAAGAGCATATTTTTTCTACAAAAGTTAAAGATAACAAATACCAGTTAGCTAGCATTGGTAACATTCTCAGTAAAACTTAATAAAAGCTCAAGGAATGAAAGGATCAGATAATGATGCAAACAAACAATCAAGGCTACTTTTAGCTCATTCTAATTATTTCAGGACAAACTATTCGATAATCCAATTACTTTTAGCCCATTCTTAACAATTTAATCATCATTAAGGAAAATATGACATGATTGATATTATTAAACATTAGGAAAAACACTAAACTATAAAAAAAAATCAAGAAAGGAAACAGCCTGCTGGTCAACCTTAGAAACAATCATTTATTCCTGTTCCTCAAGCTTTTGGCTTAGCCATAAAAAACCAATCTCTGTAAAATTAGTTCAAGGTTAAAAACACTAATAATGGAGAGATATCCACTGCCCTAAGTACAAGACACACCTACTTGCCTTAAAAGTGGAAAAAATATTCAAATTTGAAATCCAAACTAGAGAGTTACAACAATAAGAAAGTGGACTTATTTATAGCAATGGCAGTGGTACAAATGTACAACACAGAAGATGGCTTAAATAATTTCTCCTCGGAGTGGGCTAGTGATGAGGGTTTACGATAGTTTACAAGGGCTTAACTGCTTAGGATTGAAATTTGTTCCACCTTTGTACCCGTTCAGAGTTTTGGGGAAAAAATATCCTACTTTTGAAACAAAGCAAATTATATGAAGTCATAAAGTGCAATATAGGTCTTCAACAGTTTGTGCAACAAAAGAGTTCTTAACTACAATAGAATTTATGATCATGGAAATAGCAATAGGGAGCTTTAGCATGAAATACTGGGAGATTCTGAAAAACTACCAGATTAATGAATAATAAAGGGTTTCAATGTTTTGAATGTTCTTTCGCTTTAGTTACCTTCAAATTTCTCTGCTTCTTGCATCCACGTGGAGTTGGGAAGTGGGGCCTCTTCTTGGAAATAATCTTCTCGAATTTCAGGTCCACTCCATTGATCATGTAGACATTCCCTGTTTCTGGCATAGTGAAATCAGCTGGGTTTTTGTTCACCATACATGAGCTCCCCAAAGTGACTCTCACAGGCAACACAGTTTCACGGGTACCACGAAAATCCAATTTATGTTGCACTGGAGTTTCTATTTTACGGGTACCACGAACATCCAATCTATCATGCAAGAATGAGTTTGAGCTCTTCGCCTTTTCTTTCTTTCCAAATTCTATTGAATTTTGACCAGCAAAGGCACCATCATCTCTTAAAATTTTCATATCACGCTGGGTTGATGAAGATGGAACAAAGGTTGGAGAGCCTAGAAAACAACCACCTGATTTATCTGACAAGTAACTTCTGCTGTAATAATCGAATGATTGCTTTTTTGGGGTATTATGGGTCTTAGATGTACCAATCTCCAACTTGGTACTGCAATTACCATGGTAAGGTCTTCTAAGCATTTGAGCCTTGGCACCCTCATTGAAGGATGTATGCGGCTGCTTGCCTGCATCCATAAGGCTAAGTAAATGCATGGCTGATATTGTTTCAGCTGAATACACATCCACAGATCCCCTCAAATTTTGATAAGGCTCCATTCCGTTATGTTTTTCAGGAAATGGGAATCTTCCAGTCGTCCTGCTGACGGTTCCAGGACCTTTATTCCTATTAAGCATTTCTGGGCCAGCAACATGCAAGTTTCTGCAGTTAAGATCAATATCCCTCCTCATTCTCTGCTTGTGAAGTGCACCAGATTGAATTGAAGTGATGTCCACACTAGCACTAGTAGGCTGAAAAACACCCATTTTGGGTACATCATATCCTAGGGAAACATGATTTGAGGTCAAAGATGCCCAAATGCGAGAAGCTTCATTATCCTGCTGTAAGATAGTATTATGTAAGCTGCATCCTACATTGGCTTGCAAAGTAGCATTAGAGGATCCACACTCTTCGATAATACCATTGAAGTTACAATTTCGAGCACTGCCAAGGTGGCTAGAACCCATATGTGGAAAGGGGGGTCCAAGTGGACGTGCATTATTCGTACCTAAATTGTTTCCATCAAATGGAGAATAGTAATGAACTGACTTTCTTTTGCTAGGCTTAACAATCTCTCTTTTTGTGGTTGTGAAGCTTTTCTTATGGGCACCCTCATGTTTTTTCTTCTGCCCCTTTTTTAACAAGCTCAAGTTGCCTTTGCCATATGCACTACAACCATCTGTCATCTGTATTTTCCTTTTGACAGTGGATTTTTCAAAAATGGAGCTTCTATTTTCTGCATCAGGAAGACACCTCTCATACTGATTCTTTGCCAAAAGCTCCACAATTTCCATGGGTATGTCATCTAGTGCTCCCTCCTCACACAACACTGTTTGTTCGCTACATCTTTTCAAAACACCCAATTTTTCCACGGCTTCAACAGTTTTTTCTTTGTTTCTCGCACCAGTAGTTTCCTTCAAAAGGATAACAATGATCATCTGAGAAACATGTTTACTATGAATTGTTCAAGATTCTATAAAAGAAGGCAGTCATGCTATGAAAATCTCAGGTTCAAGAAGTTCAATTTTATAGAATTGGTTCATTGCTAACAAATAAACTGAAAAGGAATGGTGCATGAAGGGAGTACAAAAATCAATTTGTACCCATTATCAATTAGCAACAAAAAATGTTATGGGGATTCATATGAGAATCTAAATAAACTAGCATGCATAAACACTTGACAATCTAAGGATCAATTCTGCCCATTTCATATTTAACCATAACGAAAAAATAAATAAATCATATCACTATTAAATGCATCTCGTTTTCATCATGAGAGGTAATGTGTATTCCTTTTATTAAGGGATCCAGCTACTTACTTCACAGTGAACTCCTCCATAGACAATGGTTTCACTGTCTTTCCTTTTCTGTTGATGTACATTCGAAGTGTCCTCTTGCAAAGGCAATCCGAAAGGTAGTCGAATTTCAGTTTGATGGATACATTTTTTGTCGTAAATTTGTACTGCCAATTGGCTGTTTAGAGAATGCTGCAGCCCCTCCTCCACTCCTTTTCCATTCAATGTACCCTGGGCCGAAGGAATTGGAATGGTTACCGGCATATTTGACATGATTTTTCCCCCTGAATATGCAAATGGATTCTTGACAAGTGTGGCATTTTTCTGACAGGATAAAGAACCCATCTCCCTATGGGTTTGCAATATTTTCCCCTTTCCCTTGGATAAACTAAACTCATTTTCTGTTCTTGGAGCATGGAAAGGAAATTTATCCATCCCTTTCTCTGTGATTGCACGAGGAGTAAATCTAGAATAAAGAGTTTTAGATGCATACGCCTTATCCGCAGGATATACAGTGTCCTCATTTACTCTTTGCTTTCCTTGGTGTGGCTCAGGAATTAAGTGATTATCAATGACTTTAATCTTTCTACTCTTCTTACCCATGATATGGTTTCTTTCAATTTCAGATTTACTTTGGAATCCCCTTGTGACATCTTGTAAACCTATTCCTGCCATCACATCTTTGTATTTGGTTGCATCACCCTTTTGAACTTCGATTGCAACCCCCTGAACACACATATCTTCAGGACCAGGTGCTTCATCCAGAATGAACTTCCTTTTTTTACTGTGACACATATTTGTCAGAGTCGACTCTCCTTGAGTATCCACCTTACCTGGGATCATTGAGTGTGACTGTGAACCTTCAGAAGCATTGGAAGTACCATGGGAAGGGGATCCTTGTATAGTTAACTTGTCAGTCTTCAGATCACTTTTTTCGCTTAATAAGTGAGTCATCAAGCGCACCTTTCGAGGTCTCCTACGGGAAAAAGCGGTCTTCTTTTCCAGATGAAGGCCCTGAAAATCACTTTCAACTATTTTGCGCGTACTTCCTGAAGGCACACTGCGATTACAAGCAACTGAATATAAAGGAGGAGGTCCAGTTGTGTGATTAGTTGTCTTGTCTGCCTTGGTGGCAGTTGGGATGTCCCCCAACACTGAACAAACTTTGATTAATTCTGTCTGGCATTGGTTATCTGCAGAAGGTGTTCTTTCATTATAAATCTCAGAAGAACTCTTATCCATGCATTTATGATTGCTAGCACGCTCAACACCAGAAACTCCATTATCTTTGCAGCCTGTCCCAAATTAACATCCACTTAAGTTGCAGTCTTTGAGATAAATACTGCCATTATGACTATAGTTTACACAAAGTTCTCATTAAGAAATACAAAAAAATATAAGTACTGTTGCTTTATTGTAACATGTTCTATTAAGTTGAACCTAAATCTTTTTGTTATGTTCACTTCTTTTATGAGGCCTGGACAAATTTTAGGTATGAAACACTAGTTACTGGATGATTGAGATTACCCTCCAAGTCAATCTAGAGGTCTGGAAGGAACTCAAAAAATCAAACCACATACTGTAAAATAACAAACAAGATACACCTATAGAACTGATATTGAGATTACCTATTCTTTTGTTGAGTGCAACTCCAGCTTTCTTTTCTTTCTCATTACTAAATGGTAAGAAATCACTGTCACAGCCCGGATAGGTATTTAGATCAATTTCTCTTCTCTCAAGAGTGTTAGGCATTGGATCTTGCTGAGTAGCAGACTGGAGAGCTGCAGTACTACAGTTGGTATCATCTTTATTGATGTCTTCGGAAGCACTTTCTTGTGGACAATTTGGACAACACCAGCATCTGTATTTTGGATCATCTAGTTGTGGGCATGATGTATTCTCCTCAGACTCGTATATTGGAAATGGCCAACAAGCTTTCCAGTCCTTTTTGTGAATTTCAGACACATACCCACTGTACATAGAATAAATCAATTAGTGTCAAGGATTCTTAGAGGAAAAACAAATAGCTTCTTATTCCCCGCAAGAAAGTGTAATTCTATTTATTTTTTATTAAAAGAAAGAATATAATATATACCCAATACTATGACATGCATGATTACTTTCTATAGTTAGGCATCACCGGCCATTTGATTATTTATAGCTAGTTCCTCTTTCATGTATTAACTAATTGGCTTCCAACTTTTAGTTACATGCAGGACTAAAAATACACCAGGAGCTCGTGTGATGATTAGAAAAATGTAATCCACAGTAGACTTTGATGAACTACCCTCACTGGACGACAATATAGCACAAAAAACAAGCAGAAGTATAACTAACCTAGACAAAGAAGTGAGCCATGATAAAGCAATGTGGTGATGATAAACAAGTAATAATAAACAAACAAAAGAGGGGCTCATAATAAAGCAATGTAGTCTAAAAGCCATAATTTAGTCCTTGGCATGATTAGTAGGATTGTTGTAATAATCTGTTGCATCAAGACTTACCGTATAGAGAAATTTTCACATTTGCCTGCCTCTCTCTTACCATCAGAATTGGTGAGGTCTATATAGATTGAGTCAATCTGGATATATGATCCCATGATCTCAGTGGCGGTATTAGAATCACGTCACAAGCTAAGTTATTCTCCACGACTATGCATGCATGCACATTCTCACAGAACAAGCAACCATATTTAGAAGCAAAAATGAAGTATTTCCTGTTCACATATTAAATTAAATTTAAATTAACATTTAAAATGGAAATAAAGGATATAAGAATTTTATCTCAGGCAATTATTAATCAGACTACACTGACAGATCCATACACATGTAAGAAAAAAACCAGAAACATATGAGAACATGTTAGTCAAGCTTTGAACTAACTACTAGGGTTTATGCAAAGCTGCTGAGAAATAAAAAGAATATACAACCTAAACAAAGGCAAGGTCTGATATAAAATAGTATATAATTGATAAAAACTCCATTTGCAGTGATTGATCACATAAAATAATAAAACCCAAGAAATATGAAAGTTCATAAACCCTAGTTTCCCATCAATAAAACGAAACAAACAAATGCTCAAAGTTAATAATTGAATGTGAGAGACACAACACCACAAACAAGTACCCAACCCAACATATCTTTATCTCAAATATATAGAGACACACACAACTAACAAGACCATGGTGTGGTGCCACCAGGGTTCATTACAAAAATTGAAGGTGGGAGCAGTCAAGTTGGAGAGAAAACTTTATGTGAGTATAAGAATTAAGAATCAAAGCAAGGTAAGAAACATACCTCATAAAAGATACTCAATAGTTGGCGAATCCCAATTCAAAAGTCAAAACGATACACACGTAGTCAAAATCTAGGGTTTAATAGAGCTCATGAATTAACATGTTATAAAGGGAAAAAAATTAACTCACATAGAAATTGGAATTAACGGAGTGGGAAAATAGAAAAAGTGTGAAATAGAAGCGATAAAGGGAAAGGAAACACTGGAAAAAGACGCAGAGTAAAAGCTGAAGTGGAGACAGCATGAACAGTATAGTGAAGTTAATTAATACTATATCTAGAACAAATAAAAATAAAAACAAGCTGCAAGAGCATTCAATAACTGGTTTCCACGATTTCAATCACCGATTCGAAAAATAACTAATCTGTAGAATAAGAACAAGATTCACCAAAACTAACCTGTGAATCAGTACATAAGATCTCTCCAAATTCGATCAGCAGTGAGAACCTAAACTGAACCGAACCGGAACAAGCTCTTTTCCGGCGACAGCAGCGAAACTCAGCTGAAGGATCTCGGATTCAGCTACAGCAGCGGTTACCGGTGGAAACGACGGTGGAATAATCAAAATCGGAGCGTAGAACGTGGAAATGTTGAAGTCACGCGCTTCCTGTGAGAAACTACGGTAATTTTCTCTTATCTCAAGTACTTTTCCATATATACTATAAATCTTTCACACACAAAAAATCAATTTCAACTTTGATGGATGAAATCGAAGGAAGATATAGTGAAAGAAAAGGAATATTAGGGAAGAGCGATTTGGCGAATGCGGAAATGATGAACACTCGCGCGTTCAATAATTTTGTGCCTTTCGTGTCATTGAAGGTTAAAGTTTCTTCTGATGCCATTTCCACATTAAACACTTCTTATTGGTGCGTGCATTGCACTCTCTCTTTCAGAGAGTGTTTCTATGTGAGAGTTATTTGAAACCCTAGGTTATTTTGGTTTTTCTTTTACCAAAAAAATTGTAGTGGATAATTAGAAAGATCTAAGGGAAACTTAACCCTAGCAGCTAACGTTTTTGTAGGTCACACAATTTTTACTCTTTCTCACAGAAGTGGTGGACCAATGGTAACTTCAGAGTTTTGGCATTTTTCTTCTGAATTATGATATTCTCAACTTATAGTTTTTATTTTTAATGTCTCTCAGGTCATAGTTTTCAATGCAATGGGAAAATTTAACCATCTAAACAAAGTGAATGTAAGTATGTAACAAAAGTTTATGGTAAATTTTAATTTTAATTTTGGCTCGGAACATTTATAATATGGAATGGTTAAATCTCCTTGAATGTTTTTTCGTGACTATAAAATTTTGATTTCTTACTCAAATGTAGATCTAAAAGTATTTCCGGTTGTACCCAAAAAATGTAGATCTAAAAGACCAATAAGGTTTTGGTCTAATGATATACAATATTAGGATGTTCAAAAGTCAATGATTTGATTCCTGATACTTTTTGGAATGGGTAATAACCACACAACTAAGAAGAGATTAGTTTCATACTCAAAGAATGAAGAGATACATTTAATAGTACACAAAAAATGTAGATCTAAAAGTAGTTTATGTATGTGTATTGTGAAGGGTGCCATAAGGTGATTAGAGTACTAGAGAGTTTGGAATGAAGCGATACATCGATTGTTAGTTCGAGTATCAGTCACACTACAAGTACTAACATACTAATCTTTTATTTATTGTTATCTTCAAATATAACTATCATATAAAAATAATGTTAAGTACATGAAAGTGTATGTAAAGCCTATATGGTAATATAAAATGAAAGCAATGAAGAAGAAAAAAGAGTTGTACGTATATAGTTTCCATAGTTGCCCAAAACCCTTCACCCACCCAAACGTACCAATCATATATGCCCAAATAAGATGACCCATTTATATGCAACCTACACACCCCTCCTTTATTTTTTCCTTCATAATAGTTATATATATTCAGTAAAGTCTAGACCAACTTTAATCTATATATATCTTTGCCCTTCAAATACTCTCATTTATATCTCCCAACTAATTCAAGCTACTTTAATCATATCAATTAATTTATCCTTAACTAACGATATTCAACTACAAAAAAAATAATTAAAAAACATATAATTTTACTCTTATAATTTTATTTCTTAAATAGTACCTTTAAAACAATGGTTAACATTGTCCTAAAACTAATAAAGATTCATATGATGTTTTATAGAATTGATGGTTAGGCCAACAGGACCTGAACGATTTGATGGTTTAATTTGTTGTGATGCATTCAGTTTCCTGTTTTTATGGGACATGTGGGTATTTCTACCAGCTTTTGTGGGGTAAGCTTCAACCTTTTCTAGTGATGTATATTAATTAGATGGCTTATTTATTTATAGAGTAATTAAATATCCTAGTTCTTATAAATTTTGAGTGTATGATCACTAAAAAAAACTCAAAATTGTTACAAAAAATATCGAATTTTAATCAAATTTATATTATTAGTATATTTAATATTAAACGTGGGACCAAAACATATGTTTACACTTCTTTATTTTTAGATTGTGGCATTAGAATTCTTTGTTTATCCTAAAAAAATATCTACACTCCATTAAGAAGTTAATCATGTCGCTGGTGGTGATGTAAAAAATTGTTAGTTTTGCTAGGTGATGGAAATAATAGTTAAATGTGAAAGGAGAATGTCATAAATGAATATAATATATATTTGATTGATCAATAGTCGGAGAAGTACTATGATAAATTAAAGAGTCTAGATTTTCATATACAGGGAAGCACCCAACTCCTAGATAATAAATTCAATTTATAGAACTATTTTCACTACCTGAAAAATTGCATGAAGCTTCTAGCTAGACAATACATGTTATATCCATCATATATAATTGGTCGAACTCTCTAGACATAAGCTAAATATTATGTATTGCTATATTCTTATAGAGCCCTTAGAAAATTATGTCACATTCCAATAAAAATATTTCATAAATTTGCCTCTATTATTCCTGCTGGAAAAAAACATGTGCTCATGGTAGGGGAAGATTATTAGGGAGAGTATAACTCTTGTCTGAATTCTTCTTCCAAGCTTGACAAGAAATAAGATTCTAAATGAAAAGAGTGGCTTCAACCCTCTATGGATATGGAATTATTGTTGGCTTTAATATTTATGATCAATCATTTTTAATGTTAAACAATGCATCATCCCATGAATAGAAAATCAATCCTAATTTATATTTTTTATAACACAACAGGCCATGTGCATCATATCCTTTTGTATGGGACATTGGGACCTATGTGGGTATTTGTAACGAGTCTAACTCATCTCCATTATAAAAAGGAAATTAGATTTAAAAATTATTTATTAAAAAATAAGTTATAATCATAATTGTTATATTTTTATTTTTGTCATATGTCACAACCAAATACTAATGTATGGGAGAGGATCTAAATTCATTTTTCATAATAAGTTCTATTTTGATATGTGTCTTTTTTATGACATCAGAAATTTTTATTTTTATTTTTTATTTTTATGCTTCAGTAACTGGGAACTAACTTTCTGAGAGTTAAAACCAAGCTTTTAAGATTAGTTTCTTGAATTTACAGGGAGATGAAATACCCTTTATTAACATCAAAATATTAATGGTCTATTTATCCATCCATGGAAACTTGATCTCATCTTTTATATGACTATCCTTTTTAAATATTGTTCCTAAAGCACGCAGTATATACATAACTACTTTCTGAGTGTATATTGATAATCTGGAGTGTGTATGCATATCTATTAATATCAATGGTTCCTTTGTGAGTTGAAATTTTGAGGGCAATGAAATATATTGACTCGGAATTTTCCCCTTTCTCTTGTCCTTCCAAAACTTAACTCGTAAACACACAATTGGTGAATGATCTTTGTCACACAATCTAGTTATATCCCTCGAGAATGATTATCTCTCACGGGAATATATATGTTATGTTGTATACAATAAGAAAAAAATGGCACGAGACAGTTCCCACAAACCAGCGTGCGTTTTAGCTTACTCAATAAAATCATGTAAGTTTGCTGTGCAAATGCAATGTTATAAGGGACACTCATACATTTCGAAAGTTATAAGGGACAGTTATGTATTTCGAAAGAGATTATATTAATTATACCAAAAATAAAAAACAATTATAGCCCAATATACATATAGGAGATGCAACTTCACCTTTCCTTTAGAAAGGAGCGTTTTTTGATTAGGTAGTGCTGCTGAGAGTGTTATTTTTTCTACCTTTTTGGAACATATAAAAATATGACGTTACGCACACATATTTACCTTTGTAGATGTAGTTTTTTAATGCATTTATGGTACGTATTTGTGTCAATGTCATACACCGATGAGAAAGTGGGGCTGAAAATTAACAATAAATGCTTTATTTCTTTATCTCTTTTCCCAGCAAAAATATATATGGTAATACTAATAATGCATTGGTAGTTATGTAAGGTTCTACTGGATCCCAAGGTCGATGTTGCAATTCTCGAAAACAACATTTATTGAGAGGAACAATCACAAACTCCTAAAGAGATTAGTTCCTTACTGGAAAATGTAAAAAAATATTCTGATGAAGTGAACTCTACCTGTAAAGGTAGCATATACCATTTTTCTGTTACACAAAATAGGCTCTTAGTTATATATAGGTAAGTCAGATAATCTTGGGTTCTAAAAGTGAAAATTTCATCATATTTGAACTTGTAAGTTGAAAAAGTTATTATTTTAATAGAAAAGTAGTAAGTATTACTTACACTGCTCCAACACTTTGAAAGTTACATAATATAAAATAAATAAAAGAAAAGGTATTTAAACTTATAAGTACAATTTAAAAACTATAAACTAAAAGAATAAATATTTTAATTCAGAAAGAAGATGATAATTGGGGTTAACATATGTGTCAACTCTTTGACTCATTCTTATATGATTTCACTTAGTTTCTAATGCTTCCATTTTCTATAAACAAAAACCAAACATTTATCTCATTAAATGAAATCAGCTATTTAGATCGGATGACATGATAATATTATATCATAGACCCTTCATTTTCTATAAGTAATATGTAAAATTCACTTTAAATATTTTGTTGAGGTTCTTGATTTTCTCTAGCCTTATATAAAAATGAGTCTTCCTCTAATCAAAAATTTTATATACCAAAAATATAGATAAATAAGAATGCATAATTAATTCAGAAATGTAAATGAGAAAAGATGTATTCAGTAAGAGTTTTTTATATTGTTACTACACCATCTACCATTCATTTTCAACCATTATTGACTTTTAAAAGAAATCAACTCAAATGAACAATAAATGATACACTAACTGTGTGTACATCTTTACTCCGCCTAGATTTGACATTCTTCTTAAACCAATTTTCTCACACGTTTGTTTATGCATACTGTATATAACCACCAGTAATTAAGTTTTTGAATTGGAAATAACAAAGAATATATGATGAAGTACGTGAATTTTATGTTAGGGAAAAGAGGTGCAAGAGATAATTTTCCTTGTACTAGCAAGATAGTATTGGCCCACTTGTGGTATGGTACAATATATAAATGGTGTGAGCAAGACATTTAGTTACTTAGGGTTATGTTTTCCTTAAGAAATTGCATTTGTTGTCTTCTTATCATGTATCCTTTTGGTTAAGAAATTACTAAATTATGATGTTATTTAATTTTTATTTACCAATTAAAGAAGTGGCTTGGAGGGTCACACAGTTGCTATATTAGAACCTTTCCTCTATTTATCTGCAAGAACAACAAAAAGCATACAAACTTAGTGTTTTAAAAAGTATTAACAATATGATGATATAATAATATAAGGCTGTGTTAGACCCTTATAATGATAAAACATCAAAAACTTGATTTTTATGAATAATTTTTTTTTTAAAGTGACAATTATATAACCTAAATGAAATTAATTTATTAGTCAATAAAAAAAGTGCAAAAAGTTAATGAGACTTTATCCAAAAAATGTGTTCATATGTTACTTTTTTAATTGGTCTTGAAAAATATTATATTATTAATTTTTGGGACGGTCCAGACATCAAGATATTAGTGGAGTCTTAAAAAATATTTGATATCATAATGTAATATATTTAGTATTAAGAAAATTGTTACACTTCAATTTTTAAAAGAGTGTTAAATGCATGCACTGACAGTGTAAAGATATATACACAGTCAGTGCATCATCTATTATTCATTTGGATTATATTTTTTGAAAAGTCAATAATCGTTGAAAATGAATAGTAGATGATACAGTGACAGTATAGAATCTCTTACAGTATCAATGGATAAATTTTTTCCTCTTTTTAAAATTGTTTCACTTAATTTATAATATTGAAATAATATTTTAACACCATTAGTGCAATACTTTGTACACACTCATTATATTATTTATATTCATTTTTTAATAATTATATTAAATAAATTCAATAATAATTAAATATCAACAATCCATAAAATAAAAATATATAACAACTAGTATATATATATATATATTTTAAATTAATGAATGCTACTTGAAAAAAGTTGCCCCATCATAGTTTACATCTGTTGTCTCAATGTTTTATATCATTTCATGTACCAGAAAAGATGGTTAGTCAAAAAAATATATAATTTTTCTAATTTTAACTTAAATAATTTGTTTAACCAATCAGATATGATAATATATAAAATGGTACAAGAAGAAAACAACAAATATCTTCGAATACTTTTTCTAACTTTTTAATCCCTTGGTTGGGTCTAGGGTTTTCCATTCCTCCGCTGCACCATCATAAATGGGTACTGACGGCACCTTTTGCCCACGTGGAAATTCATTATGCACTCCTTGTCCTCCTGTTTTTAATTCTATTCAGGAACACATTTCCATTGGGGATAGATAACTTTGGTTAAAATACTAAAACTGATTAGAGGGTTGTAATCTGAATAACTAACTAGATATCAAAATCAGAAGTCGGTGAAAGAATATGATTAACATTATCCCCTCTTACAAGTCACTTGTATGTCTTACCAAATATGATCTTTAATAGTTTTGATTTTTAATGCATATTTTTTTACTTATTTAATAAATACACTCATTAGGAATATCATTTTAATTTTTGAACAAAATTGCTCAGGTTTTTATGAGTTAGTTTTGCAAGAGTAATATAAACAAATATCATACAGGTTATCAAATCAGTTAGGGTATTAGTATAATGGTATAATGATTTGATCGATGATTCATTAATTAAATAAAAACTTGTATGTATGACAATACAGTTCAATTGAAAACCGGCGGTATAAACGGTTTTAGTCAATTTTGACCATTACGATTGCATAACTGATATAATTATTATACCAGACCAGTGTTGGGACCAATTCACCGGTTGAACCGGTCAGAACAAACCGGTTTTTACAACAATGGATCAGATGTCCTAAATTTTGTTATGTGCCAATAAAAATATAATATATCATGTTGATTAAATAATTTAAATATTTATTATCTTTTTTTTGTATTATCAAAGATATCTCTCACCATTTTAAGTAAAAAATTTCTTTCTGAATAAGTATCATTATCAAAAATCGGATCTGCAGTAAGCAACAAGAAATAAAAGGAAAATTTTCACTTGAAAATAGTGAAATACATTATGGTTTCCATATACATCATGTATGATGATAGACATGACATACGTACAAAAATAGACAGTGGCTTATTAAGATCAGAATACTTTGGAGTTCGGAAAACAAAGATCAAAATTCTCTTTCTTTTCTTTCTTCTCTCTCCAATCCCGATAGAATCGAAACCCTCTATCTTAGGGTTTTTGTATCTTCGCACTCAAATTTCTCATCATTTTCTTCTTAATCACACTTCTCAGTTCAGATAGATAAAATATCGCTCGAATTTTCTGTCATACGGTGTCGTTTATTTCGGGAGCCGTTCAGAATCGGTGACGATCTGGAATAGATCGTCTGTGCTCGTCTCCACGTTACTTCGGGTGAGCTCTTTTCTTCAGATCATTTCTTTTTTTCGAATCCATGTTTGAAATCGTGTTGAATCTGTTGAACGCTTTTGAATTTGTTTAGATATTAATTTATTAACTTCAATGATACTGTTCATAGTGTCTCCACTTCAGCTTTTGCTTTGAGTTTCCTTTTTCCTTCTTCTGGGCTTCGCTTTATGGCTTCAATTTTAGGCTTTTTCCTATTTTTTCCTCTCCATTTTCGTTGCTTGTTCATTCAAACTTAGTTAATTTGGTTTTCTCTTTATAACAGGTTAGTTTACGTACGCTACTGAACCCTAGGATTTTGGGTTTGTGGGTCCTACGCACCGTTTCAACTTCCACATCTGGTTTCAGCTCCTTACGTATCTTTACCAGATGCGTTTCTTACCTTGCTTTGATTCTCAAGTCTGCTACGACATAAATTTTCGCTCCAAGATGACTACTTTACCCTTAAATTTTTATAAACCCTAGTGGTAACACACTGGGTCTTTTCAGTTGTGTATGTCTCTACATCATTGAGTTAAATATATGGTTGGGCTGATACTTGTGTGTGGTGTTTTGTCTCTCACATTCAATTATTTACTTTGAGCATTTGCTTGCATGGTTTAATTGATGGAAAACTAGGGTTTATGAACTTTCATATTTTATGGGGTTTGTCATTTTATGTGACCAATCACTGCATGTGAGGTATTTCATACAAACCAAACCATGAATACCTCATGTTTCTTGTGTTTTCCTTGCATTTGTATAGATCTGTCATCGTCTTTTGATTAATAATTGCTTGACTTAATTTGTAGACTCTTCATTTCCATTTTAAATATTAATTTGAAATTTAATTTAATGCATGTTAATAGGAACACTTCATTCCTGCTTCTAGCTCTGGTTGCTTGTACTGTGAGGATGTGCATGCACATCTGTAGAGAATCATTCGGGACATGGTTCTAATACTGTCACTGAGTACATGGGATCATTTATCCCGATTGACTCAATCACTATAGATCTCCCCAATTCTGTTGGTAAGAGAGATGCGGGCAAATGTGAACATTTCTCTATACGGTAAGCCTTTATGCTACATACTATCAGTTTATTACAACCCTACTAATTTTGTCAGTGATTAAATTATGGTTTCTTAGAATACTTCATTTTATCATGGTTTCCTCTCTTGTTTTTTTTGGGGGTCATCAATGAGTTATACAGTTAATATCTATCTACCTTCACTTGGTTTATGGTACCTTGTAGCCTATGATGTTTACAGTTGATTACATTGTTCTAATTATCGCATGAGATCCCATTGCATTTTATTCAATGAAGTACAATGTAGAGTTTGATTTTAATTAAAAGTTGGAAACCAGTCAGTTATTGCATGGCAATGGGGACTACCATAAATAATCCAATGGCCGGTGTTGCCTACATATAGAGAGTAATTCAGGACATCGTAGAAATAATTGGGTGTGTATTAAATTATTTCTTTTAACAAATATTCTGAAGATTGGATTTTCTTGTGTAATAAGAAGCCATCTTTTGGTTCCCTTCCACTATCCTTGACAATTGACACTAATTAACTTACTATTCATACAGTGGATATGTGTCTGAAATTCGCAAAAAAGACTGGAAAACTTGTTGGCCATTTCTATTAGATGAGTCTAAGGAGAAACCATCACTCCCCCCGCTACATGCTCCAAAGTACAAATGTCAGTGTTGTCAAAATTTCCCACAAGAAGGTGCTGCTAAAGACATTGATAAAGATGGCCAAACAAACTTAGCCTGTTGCAGTACTCAATGCATATTTGATACCAACTGTAATAATGCAGCTCTCAAGTCTGCTACTCAGAAAGACCCTATGCCTGACACTCTTGATAGAAGAGACCTTGATCTTAATACCAATCTGAGCTGTGTCAGTGATTTCTTACAATTTAATAATGAGGAAGTAAAAAAAGATGGAGCTGTACTCGGCAAAATAATAGGTAACTTCCATATTGTTTGAAAACAGTATCATGTTGTTATTTTACAGTACATGGTTTGATTTGTTTTGCGTTTTCTCCAGACCTCGAGACCAGCTTGAAGGATAATCTAAATCACCAAGCAACTAGTGTTTCATCACCAAAAATCTGTTCAGATTTCATAGAAGAAGTACACACATCAAGAAGAGGTAGGTTCAACTAAATAGAACATCTACATTCCTGTCAAGCAGCAGGACTTTTATTCTTTTGTATCGCTGAATGAAATTGTGTGTATTGTAGTCCTAATGTTTTTCTTAATTCAAAGACTGCAACTCAAGTGAGTTTTTTGGGACAGGTTGTGAAGATAATGGAGTTTCTAATGCTGAGCTTGGTAGCAATCTTAAATGCATCGATAAAGGTTCTGTTGAGATTTACAATGGAGGAACACCTTCTGCAGATAACCAATGCCCGGAAGAATTAATCGAAGATTGTACAGTTTTGGGGGACGGCCCAACCGCAATAGAGGCAAATAATACAACTGATCACACAACTGGACATCTTCCTCCAAAGTCAGTTGCTTGTAATCATAACATACCTTCAAGAAATACTCACAATATGGTTGAAAATGATTTTCCGGATCATCATCCACAAAAGTTCACTGCTATATCTCACAGGAGACCTCGAAAGGTGCGCTTGATGACTGACATATTAAGTGAAAGTGGCGATTTGAAGACTGAGCAAATCACTAGACGAGGATCCCCATCCTATGGTACTTCCAATGCTACTGGAGCTTCACAGGCACACCCAAATACTAACGGAGAGTTGATTTTGACAAATATGGGCCAAAATAGAAAAAGGAAGTTTCTTCTGGGTGAAGCACAGAGACCTGTAGATATGTGTGATAAGAGGAAAGCAATTGAAGTTCAGAAGGAAGATGCAACCAAATACAATGATGGGATGACAGGAATAGGTTTACCAGATGCCATGAAGGTCTACTGGAGTAAATCTGAAATTGAAAAAAACTGTATCATGAGAAAGAAGAGCAGAAGGATTCAAGTCATCGATAATCACTTGATTCCTGAGCCAGACCAAGATCAGCAAAGAGAAAATGAAGATACTATGGACACTGCAGATGAGGCATATGCATCTAATACTCTTTCTTCTAGATTTGCTCCGTATGATTTGACAGGTAAAGGGATTGATAAACTTCCTATCAGTGCTCCAAGAATAGAAAATGACTTTAATTTGTCCAAAGGGAAAGGGAAAGTGCTTCAAACCAACCAGGAGCTGGATTCTTTATCCTTTCGGAAAAAGGACATGCTTCGAGATAATTCATTTGCATATTCAGGGGGAAGACTCGTGTCATATATGCCTGTAGATATTCCAATTCCTTCTGCCCAAGGTGCACTGAGTGGAAAGGGAGTGGAAGAGGGGTTGCAGCTTTCTCTAAACAGCCATTTAGCAGCACAGCTTTTCAATAAAAAATGTATCCATCAAATTGAAAATCAACTACCTTTCCCATTGCCTTTGGAAGAGGGCGCTTCAAATGTACAACAACCAAAAAGGAAAGACTTTGCAACTAATGTCTTTGGAAGGCCAAGTATTCCATCCAAGCAAATAACAAATGCCATTTATGGAAAAGGAGTCCGCTGTGAAGTAAGTAGCTAGAAAACTCCCCTTAAATGTTTTTCTTTATAAAAGGAATAAATATACCTCTCAGGATGAAAATAATATTTATTTTTTACCATAAAAATATTAATATGATTTATCTATTTTTTTATGCTCGAATTCTTCAAATGAGCAGAACTGATCCTTAGACTGTCAAGTGTTTGTGCATGCTTGTTTATTGAGATTCTTGTTTGAAACCCCATGACATTTTTCATTTTTATTCAATATAACGTTTGTGTATTCTCTTCATGCACTGTTTCCTTTTCAGTTTATTTCTTAGCAATGAAGCAATACTATGAAATTGAACTTCTTGAGCCTATGATATTCTCATTGCATGAATACCCTCTTGTATAGAATCTTGAACAATCAAAGGGTTCATAATAAACATGTTTCTGGAATTATCATCACTTTCCTTTTGCAGGAAACCATTAGTGCAAGAAATACAGAAAAAACTTTCAAAGCCATGGAACAACCTAATCTTATGAAAAGATACAGTGAACATACAGCGGAGGTGTCTGAACAGGGAACACTAGATGGCATACCCATGGAAATTGTGGAACTCTTGGCAAAGAATCAGTACGAGAGGTGTCTTCCTGATGTAGAAAATAGAAGTTTGTTGCACAAATCCACTACCAGAAGGAAAACACAGATGACTTCTGGCAATGC
This sequence comes from Lupinus angustifolius, assembly GCF_001865875.1. Lineage (NCBI taxonomy): Eukaryota > Viridiplantae > Streptophyta > Magnoliopsida > Fabales > Fabaceae > Lupinus > Lupinus angustifolius. Next base: position 14,434,600 of record NC_032022.1, on the reverse strand, counting down.
TGTGCATGGCAAAGGGGAGTTCAGCTTGTCAAAAGAGGGCCAGAAGGAGAAACTTCAGGGAATCCATAAGAAAAGCAGCATGGCCACAGGAGGAGAGAATGTGAGGCCTGGCCAAAGAAAGACAGTTCATCACTTTTCTCCACTTGATGGAAACAGTTTACGTATGAATAATATATGTCCACCTCAATCCCCCTTTGGATTTGATGTTTCCCGATCTCAAAATAACCAGTTTCCACATATTGGTTCTAACCACCTTGGTAGTGCACAAAATTTCAAGTTCAATGGTGGTCTTGAAGAGCGCGGATCCTCTTATGCTACTTTGCAAGCTCCGGGAGGATGTAGTTTACACAAGACTATCTTACAAGAGAATGATGAAGCTTCTCGCATTTGGACATCTTTGACTTCAAATCACGTTTCCCTAGGATATGATGTACCCAAAAAGGTTGTTTCTCAGCCTACTAGTGCTAACATGGACATCACTTCACATCAATCTGGTGCACTACACAGGCAGAACATGAGGAGGGATATTGATCTTAACTGCATAAACCTACTAGTCGCTGGCCCGGAAATGCTAAATAGGAGCATAGGTTCTGGAACCTTCAGCAGAGTAAATGGAGGATACCCATTTCCTGGAAAACATAATAGAACGGATCCTCATCAAAATTTGAGGGGATCACTGGATATGTATTCAAATGAGGTAATACCAGCAATGCATTTACTCAGCCTGATGGATGCAGGCAAGCAGTCACGTACTCCCTTCAATGTGGGTGTCAATGCTCAAATGCTTAAAAGACCCTCTTACCATGGTGATTGCAGTACCAAGTTGGAGATTGGTACATCTAAGACCTATAGTACCACGAAAAGGCAATCGTCTGATCATTACAGCAGAAGTTACTCATCAGATAAATCAGGTGGCTGTTTTCTTGGCACTCCGAACTTTGTTACATCCTCGTCAACCCAGCATGGTATGAAATTTGTAAGAGATACTGGTGCTTTTGCTGGTCGAAATTCAGTAGAGTCTGGAAAGAAAGAAAAGATGAAGAACTCCAACTCAGCCATGCAGAGCAGAGTTAGTAATCAGTTTAGCTGGCCTCATCTTGAAACAGAAACTCAAGTGCAACATAAATTGGAAGTTCGTGGTACCCATGAAACTTTGTTGCCTGTGAGAGTCAATTTGGGAAACCCATGTATGTTGAACAGAAATCCAGCTGATTTCACCATGCCAGAAACAGGGAATGCCTACATGATCAATGGAGAAGATCTGAAATTCGAGAAGAGTATACCCCAGACGAAGCCTTGCTTCCCTCCTCCACATGCATTCAAGCAGAAGAGGAACTTGAAGAGAACTAAAATGAACGAGCCTTCAAAACATTGAAACCAATCATTATTTCATAATCTGGTTTTTCAGCACCTTTCACAATTTCATGCTGAAACTATGAGTTTATGGTTTTATGCTACAGCTTCTCTCTTAAATAATTTCAGCAGGTGGAGAATAGCAAATGACTTCAATTTTCAGTGTGGAAGCAGATCTTTAAGTTGGAAACTGAAAGCATCAACTCGGAGACGAGTTGCCAGAAGTCATGTTGAAAAAGCTGAGTAATATATAAATCAGAAATTGAAGGCCACAACCACAATGCATCTATTTAAATTAACCTACTGTAATTAGTATTGATGTGAGCAAAAAAATATACTTCTTTTGCATTTTATGTTGTTGGCATAAATTTTGCAGGGAAGCCTTGCAATAGCACCTTATTTTTTAATTGTTAATTTGGTTGTCATAAAGTTCATGGGGTACCCTTAGAATAGCCCCATATTGACATGTAACACTGGTGATAATAATTATTACAATTGCAGATATAGTTTGTTGTGGAGATGTGAGTTCCTTCCTACTTATCATATAATATAGATTTTTGCTCTCTCTTCTCTTTCTATGGTTATTTATATAGTATGCTGTTACTGTAGTAGAGTTTATTCCACATTCATCAAGTTTACTCAGTAGTAATATGTTAAGTGATGGTAAGGGGAAGAAAAGATTAAACCATTGATTATTCTTTCTTTGTATATCAAAGGTTCAAGGTGATCAGATAAATGCTAGATAAATGTGAAGTAATGATGCAAATACTACACTAATTTGAGTGTTTCTGATATAGGAATTAAGTTTGCAATATCATTGATAACAAATTCATATTGGATGCAAATGATTTATTTAGTTTGGATAGCAGTAGTCCATAGAATCAACACAAATGATATGTTATTGGTTCTTTTAATACAAATTGCTTATAACAAAAATGATATGTTATTGGTGAAAGAAGATATTTGCATCAAGGTGACTTACTAGTAATTCAATGCAGAACACTTACTAATTGTGAAATAAAATAGAAAATTCAATCTTGGCTAAATAAAAAAAATTGTGACTTTTTAAAGCTGTTATGTCATAATCAATCTACTTTTAATCTTGCTTATCTATTACAATTGTATGATGCAAACATATTGTTTTCAAATTTCTTTAATGAAAATTGTTTTTAGTGTTTCCTATAATTTAAAATTTAGATTAAGTAAACGAGTCGCAATATTTACTTTGAACTTGTTTTGTTCAATCAAAATCAATAAAAATAATTATCCCATTACCATGATATTATTTTGACTTTGGTTTCTGTCCATTTTCTACCAAAGGATCAAACCCAATACAAATTATGATCTTACACACTCATATATTAAGTGTTTTTCAATATTATAAATTCTATAGTATAGTATCATTAGAAATTGGAATTAAATCACAATTTAGTATATAAAAAAGTAATGTCTCATTAGTTTTTGAAATTTAGTGCAGTGACATTAATATAATAATTTAATGATAATATTAAAGCAAAAATAATAAAATTTTAAATCAGTTTTGTTAACGGTTTCCGTACATAGTATAATAAGAATAAGAGAGTCTATATGAAGCACATGAAATAATACAATCTAAGAGACTTAGCATGGAAAAAACAGATAATCAACACTGGGAGTATATAATAACTTATCCATGGGGATGTAAAATCATATTTACCAAAGGAAAATGCAAAGGTGTGAAGACAAAAGAGACACACATAAACTTGACATGTTTTCCAGTTGTATTATTTGCCTTAATTGCACCCTTCTTTAATGAATTATCTTTTATTATATATGTCAAAATGTAATACCAAGCTTTGATTATTTCTTTTATTATGTCAAAATACACACATAACTTCAATACATTATACATGGAAGGTATTAGTTATTAGCTACCCATTCATGTAAAAGTCACATCAATCAATGATACAGCCATCACTCTTGCACCAGCACCCATATCTGACCTATTTCCTACACAAACAAACATACATATTCACCAAATTCTGAAACTTAACCCCACTCCAACTGGGACAAGAATCTGCTGTCTCAAACTCTGTTCCAGACCAATCATATTATGCCATGTTAGTTAAAAAAATTAAACATTTATAACTTTATCAATTTTACTTCATTGTGATTAGTCAGGGACATGATTGGGGACATGGTTGGAGACAGCAGATCCCCATCCCTCCACCTGAACCTCACATGCTCCCACTTTCATCATATAAATATTAAAAAATCCCACTATATTCCTTTTGATAGTTTTATTTGTACCCAGTCCAATAGATAATCTTGAGAAATTCATTTCCATCCAAATTTTGTAGTACAGTGTAACATTGGAAATTACTTTAAATCTCTGGCCGAAGTTTGGATATGAAAATCTCTGTGGTGCTCCCAACCTTCTTATAACTATTCTCTCTTATTAATCATATATCATATCATGTTTGCTCTCTATTGTGTTAGGACTTAAGTACATGAGAGGAACATAATCTAAAATATTATTCTCATGCCTTAAGTGCTATATTGAGTTTACAATTCTACTTAATGTGAGACTCCTTGTAATGCTGTCCCTTTAAGAACTGATGTCCGTGGTGGCTTTCACTCGATAGTAGTCATTTCTCTTTTTGGTGGCTTCACTCACCTATTAGTATTCGATAATATACCTCCTTAGTTCAGTCTATAGGTAGTCATTTTCATGACACAACTTTCAATGAAAAATAACAATTATTTGGACTTAAATATCATATCATGAGGAGAGCTCAATCCCAAAAAAACTATTCTATTAGGTAGGAATCTCATGACTTAAATACCGATTCCTATCAAATTGTAAGAATTTTGTTTGATAATCAGATTGTGAAGTGCAAGACTCCCAAGAAAATGGTGTTGGGTAAGAAAATATTTAGTATATAATGTAGTGTTCATGAGCACATAAATTCTAAGGCTTGCTGTGAAATTTCGGCAATATCTGGTTATAATTATATGTTTTATGATATATCATATTTATTGATAACTCAAATTTTACTATATTTGGTGAATTACTTCATCCACTCATACCTCAATTATGTAATTTGCTGTAAATTTAGGAAGAAAATAATGTATTTCAACTATAGTTACGTCAAGCTCGGTATATTTATTCACATATAATCCGTTTAATAATTAGAATTAAAATGGGTGGCAGGTAGATTTTTAAACTTGAGATAAGGTAGTGAGAAAATTGTCAGCAGTTTATAAATTTTATACACTTTCAATACATTATTCACGATTCATGTTTTATTACCGTTGACTCTTTAAAAGTAACATAAAAGAGAAATGGATGAAGAATAATATATTAATTGTGCATAAATTTTTATATTAAATATACATAGATATTATACTCAACAATAATAAAAACAACAACATTTTATGTGTGGGACGATATTAATTGTTTTTTAAAAGAGCTAGACAATTTTTAGAGTAAATGTTCATTTTAATTCCTATATTTTTCGAACTTTTAGTTTAGTTTTTAAAAAAACCCTAAAATCATCTCCAAATTTTTTAAACATAGGTCAAATTAATCTTTTTTAGTATGTTATATAACACTTAGTAAGAGTAGTTGATCCAAAAATGATTAATTTGATTCATATTTAAAAAAATTTAAAACTATTTTAGATTTTTTCTTTTTAAAAAATTAAACTAAGTCAGAAATTAGGATGGACTAAAATAAATATTTACTACAATATTTATTAAGCCCATGTAATTCGTTTATTTGGCGTCACCGACAAACGTGTGGATCACAAAGTTTATTTGGAAGATAATATTATTTATAAAAGACCAATTTTCAATAAAGTTGTTTGATCGTAGAGCGTGTAGTTCTTTCTTTTGACGGCTTCATAAATCTTACAAATTACAAATATGTGTAATAGTTGAGTTTAATTGGGATGATAGTGTAATATACTATGTATTATAATGTTTTAATTTTATATTTTAATTTTAGAAATAAGCAAGAGGTATGATAACAAATGCTGATTTGTAGAAATATTGTTGGATATTGATATTAATCAATAAAAAATATGACACAAAGACAATATTTTTTATAGAAATAAAATACAATCTTGGTGTGCACCAAAAGTATTCAATTTGAAGTGAATTCTGTCTTTATCAAACAAAATATTTGTACAAACAATAATGGTCCATCTTAGATCTTATATTTTTAGAAATTCAGCCATCTAGTTATTTGGATTGCGGAATAGAGTAAATAATTTGACTAAAAATTAAAGGTGGTTACATTTATAGGTATTATCTCGTCAAATAATATATATATATCAACTTATCTATTATTTAATGTGTAACTTATTCTATGTATGGCATACTAAATTTTCCAATTTTCTGTCCTTGGAAGAGTATTATTATTTGAAAAACTTGTTTGGAGAAAAAAAATACTTCTCATGTTACTACTCACAAATAGAGTCGTTAAACATGCAATGCAAATATCTTTAAATCTGATTGCTTTATTAGGATATTTTTATTTTTTACACAAAACTTAGATTTATTTTCCTTACTAATTTAAACAAGAGCCTACATATCTTGAACCAATCATGTATTAGATATTTATGATTTTTTTGGTACTACCAATAATATTTTTTGTCTTTTTAGGTAAATAACTAATCTCTTTCGGGCTTCGTGATTGCCTCTCCCAACAAATGTCACTCAAAGGAATCGAACTCTCAGCTTTGGGAATCCATTAAAGTCTTACACCACTAGACTAATAACTTGTTGATAGAATATATATACACATAATGATTTTATGAATGGAAAACAACAAATCTAAGAAATTCTACTTATTATTAATACATTTAAATTAAGATTTATTGCTTATATATAAATAATAGAGTCAAAATCCATCTGTATTCTGTTCATGAACATCCTTATCTAATTTAATTCCTTGCTGGAACTAATCTTTGAATAATCCCTTGTTGGTCAATTCAAAACTAGATTCAATTACCATATTCATAGTAGCTATTAATTTTCAATAAAGTCAATAAACTAATAGCACTTATTTCCTAATCACAAAAGGATTAGCAATATCAAGAGATTTATTAGAGATCATGTTGGCTATGATTATACATATTCATAACTAGAAGCACTCGGTTATTTATTAATTAATACTATTTATTTACATCCTCAATATCAATAATCAATCCACCCTTATTATAAATTAAGTGTTTGTCACTTTTGAACATGAATGTATGTTCTAAAATAATGATGCATTTTTTTAATATTCACTAGAGAATTTTCAGTATGATACATAGTAAGAAATAGTATAGTAACCGTATATAAAAAGAGGGTAATATTGATGCATAGACAATATAAAAATTATGCACACTCAGTATATCATTCATCATTCATTTGGATTACTTTTTATGAAAAGTCAAACATAATTAAAAATGAATGATAGATAATGAAGTAACAGTGTAAAAAACTCTTACACTGTCACATTTTTTCCTTATATAAAAATATAGAAAAAACATGTTTGTATTTGTATTGTTTTGACCGTCAAAATATTGAAAAAAATGATAAAAATGTATTTTTTTAGTGTCTTCAATTTTCTTATGTGGCACCTATCTTTTTTTTATTCCAATCCCTTAATTTTCTTGTTACCACTTCTTAAAAAATTTAGAGTTGTACCATGTCCATAATTTTGTCATATATTTATTTTAATAAAAAAATATTTTACTTACTAAAAGAATAATTTAAAAAGTTTATCGTGTTTTCATGGATCTCATAAGATCTTACACCACGGACGACTTGTCGGATAAAAAAAATATATATTTGCAAAAGGTGTGCGTGAGAAAGCGTGTTATTGCATAAGGAAAGAAGGGTGGGGGTGAGTGGATTGGGTTAGGTTGTAGAGATAATCCCATCCTAACCTTTTTACTTTATAACCTTTCTCTCTTCTCCTATTCCTTCTTCTTCTTCCTCTTCTCTTCTTCATTTTTCTTCATTTTTCTTCATTTTCATTATTATGGATATGGAGAGAATAATCGGAGGAAAGTTTAAGATTGGTCGCAAAATTGGGAGCGGTTCTTTCGGTCATATTTATATTGGTAATACATTAATACCTACCTACATTTTTTTCTTCATTTTTTTACAGGGATTGTTTATTTTTATTTATTTTTTACATTCGTTATTTGGTTTTTTGTTGTTTTTGTTTTTTGCAGCGTCAAATATTGATACATCAGAGATTGTGGCTGTTAAAATGGTGATCCTTCACTTTATTCATTTCTCATTTTCATTTGAATAAAACTTATAATGTGTTCTTTATGTGTAATGCATGTCATGTTTTAATTGGTTGGTTAATGCTCAAAGCCTGATTTGTGATTGTTGTTATATATAGCCGGTCTTAAACTCGGATAAAAGGTGAATGTTGTTTTAGGCAGTCGATAGGCCAATGTAAAATCTGTTGAATCTCTATGTTTTAATGCTAACCACCGAGTGCGAAGTAACTCGAGGAAGGAGAGAAAAAATGCTTGGTTTGATTCTCTGGTAATTTTAGCATGAAATATTGTGTTGTGCTCTTTTCGATTTTTACAACCAGTTAAGCTGTTTTTCTTGCAGAATTAGGTATAGGATGCATTTATCTCTTGATAACATTTGTGCACTTCGTTGTGTGCTGTTCGATTACATTGAACTAGCAAACTAGGGATAAAATGTGCAGTGCATAAATTATTTTGAATGAAAACTTACTCGAATTTCAATTAAGAGAACTATACTCCTAGAAGTTTGCATATGGTATAATAATGATTTAAAGAAGCTGTATTTGTATTTTTTAGGAAAGCAAGAAGAGCAAGCATCCACAACTACTGTATGAGGCCAAGCTATATAATTTTATTCAAGGAGAGCGTAAGTTATAGCAGAAGCACTTCAATAACTTAAATGCTCTCACATCATTTGCCATGTGTAATGTATTGTTTGATTTGTTTCTGATTCCACTTATTCTTTGGATTTTTAGCTGGTATACCAAGTATGAAATGGTGTGGTACTGATGGAGACAACAATGTACTAGTTATTGATCTTCTGGGACCTTGCCTCGAAGACCTTTTTGTTTATTGCGGGAGGAAGTTCTCACTAAAAACAGTTTTGATGTTGGCTGATCAGATGGTAATCACCGATTCATATCATGATTGCTTGCTTTGGTTTTCAAGAGGGCAACACTTGTTCCTTACTAGTTTTTAATTTTGCTTCTGAATACTTCCATGATTTGTGCATTTTATTATAGCAGTTTTGCCTCTTTTTAGTAAATGCTTTCATCATTGAGGATTTTGGATAAAAGCAGAAATTTAGATCAGTTTTATTTACTTAAAAACAGCTTACAAGAATAGAGTACGTGCATTCGAAGGGATTTTTGCATAGAGACATCAAACCAGATAACTTCCTAATTGGTCTTGGGAGGAGAGCAAATCAGGTAACATACTTAGAATTCACTGTCTTCAGTGGCTAACTTATGTGGATGACTTTTCTGTCTGGTAATTCCTTTTATACTTGCAAGTTCTTATATAAGTTTCTGCAATTTCATAACTCACAGGTTTATATTATTGATTTTGGACTTGCAAAAAGATATAAGGACCCTAACACTAACAAACATATTTCTTACAGGTATATTTTGTTCTGTTTAATTTTATCAATTATATTTGTTGTTTATCAATGAGATGTCTTCTAACTTGTAGTCTGTGGAATTTCAAGTAACTCCTTATCTGCATTCTTCTGATGGACTTCTTCTTAGTGTTGCATGTGCTTTGCCAGTTTATATTAATTAGCCGAGGTAGCATTACCTAATTTGCTTTAACCTTGATGTTCTCATCCAGAGAAAATAAAAACTTAACAGGGACTGCACGTTATGCAAGTTGTAATACTCACTTAGGATTTGGTGAGTAGAAATAACTTTTCATTCTTTACTCTACACTCTACAGATTGTAACCTACAAATTTCCCATGATTTTAGCCTTTTTAATTTTTTGTCAGAGCAAAGCCGTCGTGATGATTTGGAGTCTCTTGGCTATGTTCTTATGTACTTTTTAAGAGGAAGGTATGCGTTTTCCCCTTTGTAGTTATTTTCCAGGTATTGAGTTACAAGAATGGTGCATTCAGTTGCACAAGATTTTCTAGTAAATGTAGGCATTGACTTTCCGGTTCTTGCATTTTAGCCTTCCTTGGCAGGGTCTAAAAGCTGTCACTAAAAAGGAAAAATATGATAGGATTTGTGAGAAAAAGTTATCAACTTCAGTTGAGGTATGCACATTTTTCAATTCTATAAAACAATT